>NC_090656.1:103320379-103675379 GCF_040937935.1 Hyperolius riggenbachi | reverse complement strand
ATAATGCATTTTAAACCACCAAGCAGCAAAAAAAAAATACTCAGAATAATGTTGATAGTACTTTTTGATTCTTTTTCAGTTGCCGAAACGTATTTTATTTTATAGAGAAGGTTAAAAATGATTGCCTAGGAGAAAAGTTAATTGCATATGGGACTCTCTGTCTTTTATGTCAGATTTGTCTGGCATGAAACTTTTCATAAAATAGTGTTCAGCTCTTTTGAATATATGCATGCTTTTGTATTTATAGTCCAACTCCATCCAGTGGCCTGGCGTGATCTAATGGACTGTAGAAACATGATTCACACTTCCCTGCAGATGCAATTGACTTAAATATATTTGAAGGCGAGCGGTGTCAGGTAATTAAGCATGTGAGACTGACTCAGCACCCCTGATGTATGAAAAGGAAGGGAGGATTTATTTGCCTTTCCTAAACCAAGAGCAGTAAATCTTCTCACATTATATTGCAGACTTATTGAATAATGCTGAGCAGTCGGCCTTGAGTTGGAGGATCCCGGAATTTTCTTTGAGGGCTAGGTTGCTACTGACTGCAAGGCCAATCATTTCTTTACCTTGCTCAAGTCCAAGTGAAGCCACAGTTTTTATGTAAATTTAAATAATATGACTTTAATCATAATCTAATTCTTTCATTTTTGTAATGCTTTCATTTTTTTTTAAAACAAGGAAAATGTTCATGTTTATAGTTCCTCATTGACTGACAGCTGCCTGTTCACATCAAATCCGCTTTGAAACCTCTCCCCCCTTAATTTTGGCAATCACATCCAATTTTGATTGGCCAATCACTGACCAATAGGTGATAGTCATGCTAGGAGAACTCATGTAGAAGCATGTGATTTGATTGATCAGCTGACAGATTTGTAAAGCTCTGATTTGGTGTGATGATATCCTGCTTTAGCACAGGATCATTACTAGCAAATCAGAGACTTGCATATCTATAGCCTGACGAAACTAATCACATGCTTCTCCACGTATTCCCCTAGATAAGATTGTCCTTACTGACCAATTTTACTTCCTCCATGTAGTATGCGAGTTTGTTTACACAGCCTGTTCATAGTTTTTAAAAATCTATTGGCCCTCACATGGAGGTGGTAAAATTAACTGGCAAATCAGATTTTGTTGTGTGTATGGACCTTTAGTCACGTCCATTAAATAGATTAATTTATGTCAGCCATGCCTACCTACAGACTTGACAGTTCAACATGGCTTCAGACCACAGAAGGGAAAGAAGGAAAATGTCCAGGCAGCTGGAAACCACTGTGGGAGAGCAGGTATCTTTATTTTAATTGTGCAGGTAGTTATAAAGAGTACTTTCATAAAAACATATAAGTGCTATTTCTGAACTTAAATGGCCTTTAATAGCAGCTTGATGCAGCTCCAAAGATAATAAGTTACATTGATGTACATCAAGTAAAACAGAAGGCTTCATACAGAGATTGTCCCCCTAATATTACTAAAAACCCAGTGCAGAAATGTACAAAAACAAGGGTAAAGGTGCCCGGTGTGTACAAAAAACAAAGTGAAGAACTTATAAATAAAAAAGAAAGAACAATCCAGTTTTACTGATATAGTTTTAATTCAAGCACAATACTAAGACTAAAATAATTTCCAGTAATTTTTTTTTCTGGAGAGTTAAGAATCTGCCTCTCCTGTTGCATAAAAGATCTTTAGCTAGTTTTTGTACCCCCCACCGGGCACCTCCACCCTTATTTGTAGCCTAAACCACAATAGGAGGTGTTTGTTTTTTAGAAAATTATACAGAATCTCAGGAGAGCAGTCAATCTATTTCCTATGCTCAGACCTGGAGAACCCAGTGGGGATGATGGATTTCCCAGCAAACTCTAATGGTGGCTGCAAGGATTTGTCACCCACCTTTGTATGTGTCGACAATACCTATATGCTAAAACCATTTACAACGATACTGCTCCATTGGGCTCTTGGCCTCTGTTCTTGTTGCATACTGTAACGATTGTGGAACTTTCCCCGTGATCAGCGCACAACGCGTGCGCTGACACGGCGGAAATCCTCCACAAGCGTATAATTTGCAGGAACCCAGCAAAAGGTGCTACGCACCTGTAGAGGGAAAATTCCTGTCGGCAGATGGCGCTGGGGAGTGCAGAGGAACCAATCCTCTGTACCTCCACAAATGCCAGACAGGAATTGTACAAAACGCAGAACGCAATCGCAAGAGAGGCGATTGCGAATGAGAATGAGCAAAGGGACAGGTTGTATGTGTGTGTGCCAATCCAATCGCCACCCCGCAACCGCACACACACAACAGCAGATATGAAATAGGAACGCGATCGCCAGAGGTGCGATCGCCAGACAAGACACAAGGCAGATCAGAACAGAATACGAGGTTAGCAAAGGCACAGCAAATAATACAATGAGGAGATACGGAAAATAACAAATGCTAGCTAACCGCGAACACCGCACTCATTCGCAACAGTGCACGCGGTTATGCGCGGTCTCCACGTGATAAGCACAATAGAGACAAGCACGCCTAACTAACCATTAACAGACAAACATGAAACAGAGGACGCGAGCGCTTGCTTAACGGTTACCTCACCGAGCTTCCAGCAAGCGTAGCAGACAGACACACGAAAACAGGGACAAGCGAGAGATAGGATCCACAGCACTAGCGAAAAGTGGCTAGCGCGATCCAAGTACAGAGTAGCAGAACAGAAGGATCCCCAGCGCCAGCGAAAAGTGGCCAGCGCGATCCCAGAAGACAGAACAGAAGGATCCCCAGCGCTAGCGAAAAGTAGCTAGCGCGATCCCAGGAGACAGAACAGAAGGATCCCCAGCGCTAGCAAAAAGTAGCTAGTGCGATCCCAGGAGACAGAACAGAAGAGATAGCTGGTAGCAACCGCTGCACCAGCTATACTCCAAGAACAGAGATCAGAACCATTTCCTGTCAACCACCATAGGGACAGGACAATGGCAAACAGGCAAGACAAGACAGAACAGGCAATACAGATAATACAATCCTAACAGCACTAGGGAAATCTGCCTAGCGCAGATTTAGGAATTACTCTAAGCTGATGTTCAAACAGAGAGCAAGGCTGACACCCCACCAGGAGTGTTACATAGGACTAAATCCTTATTAACAGCGAAGCATTGTGGGAAAGACATAGTACTTATAGTACACGCCTCCAATGAATGTGGCCAGGCAATTTGCATGACAACGTATGCAAATTCCTCTGCAAGCACAAGCTGCAAAACTGACAGAAGCTGTTCTTTCCAGAGTCCTGCAGCATGCAAACCTACACAATGGTCAAAAGGCTGGCTGCCTGCACAGGCAGCTGAGCAAATCATCACAGTACCCCCCCCTCCAGGGTCGAATTCCAGACGACCCTCAAAACTGCTATTAGCAACAGACTCAAATTGAAGACTCATGAAGGTCAGGACAGCCCGACAAGGTCCAATTCCAGAGTCAGTCCACCCGAAACCGACCTCATCGGAAACACAAGCCACCGAAACATGCCTATCAGTACCACCAGTCTCAGTATAACACCCATCAGGACTGTGAACGCCAGAGAAGAAGCCATCGACACCCTCCAGACAATACCCACCACCTTCCAAGGAGCGTCCGAAAATACCAAACCTGCCACAATACCTGTTCGAAGTGTCCCTTACAACACAAAAGCCACCGTTGATCTTATCCAGGGGACCAAGCAAAATTTCTCCCGGAATCTCCCAGAACCTTTTGAAGCTCCACAGAGATCCCAAGAGGGCAGAACAATCACCAGGCTCACACGGAGAATTACCAAGAACCCCCATGGAACCAATGACAATTCTGGATTCAGAATTACGAGGACACCCATCAAGATCAAGACTTTCAGGGACCACTTCTGGGCATGCAAGCAGGCAGGCTAAATCAGAGCATGTCTCCACCGAGGAAGCATCTAAATACGCTGGTAACCGAGGCACACTTGGGCTTTCTGGGTCACAGAGCACACTGGGGTACACCAGCACAGGAGAAACCTCAGGACATGTCGGGGAACTTCCAACCTCAGAGTCCGGCACGAGGAAACCAAAACCAGAACTGGGCAGAGAATCATCACGAGCAATGGTCTCAAGCACTGGACTTTCAAAAGAAGACTCGGATTCAAATTCGGAAATTTCTGTGACTGTAATATCATCATTGACTACACATGACTGAAGCTCCACCAGAGCTGAAAAGGTAGCCAGCAAGGCAGCAATGCCTACGGAAGAGGGCAACACCTCAGAAAGACTTGGGGGACAGGAGACATCTCCTACAAGTTCTGCACCCTTTGGGAGGAACTCGGAGACCTCCAGAACATCAAACAAGACCTCAGGAACATCATTTTTCAAGTTTTCTAGGAAGGATTCTGAACTATCCATGTTACAGGGCAAAACTGGAACTTTATTTTGTGGACAGGGCAGATGTCCCAGGAATGGTTCCACCATAACCTGAGACTGGATCTCATCATCATGAGGGGAATGTACAGGTATATTTACTGGAACACACACTGACTCCCTAACTTCATTCTCACTGTACCCAGAATTCTGTGTGGCAGTCAAACTAGCTTTAAACTCCAAAACTGCAGAAAAACAAGTAAAAATAGCAGCAATACCTAGACGAGCCTCTAGGGGCAGGGCAGGAGATATTGTACAAGGCAATGTTGACTCATCCAGAGTACAGGGTGGAGAGTCAAAACTTCCCTCAGAGCAAGAAAGGGACTCACAAATGTCAGTGTGATTGGACATCATATTGTTATTCATGGTACAGGGCAGGTTCAGAGAAAGCGTCTCTGAATAAGGCAAAGAGGGTTCAGCATCAGATTCGCAAAACCGAAGCGCTGTCTCACTCTTAGATTCGGCTAACAATGTCGAATCCGAGGAATCAGAACGCAAAACCTGCGAATCAAAATTCACTTTAGGTTGTGAAACTGACGCTTCTATAGCGCAAACCTCCGCGATCTGCCGCGCAGACTGCCAGGCATCTAGGACCGAAACGTTGGAGCAACTGTCCCCAGGCAACGGGCCCTTACAGGTGTGAACAGGGTGAGACAGAGACTCATATGCAGAAGAAATAGTGACATCAACAGGACAAACTTTATTAGGCATATTAAATTTACTTTTGACCCTGCATAGTCGAGAACTTTTCCCCATAGCAGGGTCACAGACGGAAGATCTCAAAGATCTGTTTCTAAATGACAAAGGATCCCACACATCCTTGAGGAAACCGGCAGACTCATGCCGATCACAATCTGCAGGAACATCCGAGAAATAGGCATCAGATCGCACAGATTCAAACTGCACACTGTCAGGAGCGAATCCTTCAGGATTCGCACAGGAATCAACCACAGCGGCACACTCATTTATTTCAGATTGCACAAAGTCAAGACTTACATGCTTTACCCCAGAAAGGCAGGAACAATCATCCGACCACGATGTCTCTTTATTGGAATCAATTGGTTGGTGTGTGTGCAACTCATCCAAAATCGTTTGCCATACATAGATCACCAGATCCACATCATCCTTGTCACATTCATCGGAATCAATCAGAAGGTACATAGAGTCAAGACAAGCATTCAAGACATCTTCGCTTTTTGCGATGTAAAAATCGCAAAAGGCTTTCCAATCAAAATCGAATTCCTCCAGCAAGGCCCCAACATCCCAGGAAGCAAATGGGGGTTCAAACAGGCCAGTATCCAGATAATCTCCATAGGGTTGGAGTTCAGGAAAAAGAACAGATTTTTTAACTGCTTTAATGTAGTGTGCGATCCTACCTATAGCAGGATCCACATAAGCTTTGGATTGGGGCAAAAAAGCCGGAGACGGAACAACATCATTACAAACATCAATAGGGAGTGTTTTATTCTGATGCTTGCGTTTTTTAGTTTTTCTCTTTTTCGCCACTTTGCATGTCTGCTGTTTAAAACCTGAAGTGGCAACAGACACATTGAACTGATTGTCATACTGAAAGGTTTTGCATGGAAGGGAAAGATCAGCTGACTTATCAGCAGCTACACACTCAATCAGAGCAGGTGGTAAGCCAGGCAGTTTAAACCAGTGAGAGAATATCTCTGCAAGCAACTGATACAGATTACCATTCCAAGAATTGATTTTTAACAGATTATATGCCCAGGTGAACAAATCGTCTTTTAAGAGCACATAGGCAAACAGAAGAGCCGACGTGGACGGATCAGAAATCTGAAAGGTGGGATTCAGGCAAAACCTCACACATTCAGAAAGAAATTCCGCCTTGGTCTCTGAATTAAACCTTTTAAAGCTCTTAAAGACACAGGACCCAAACTCGACAAAATCGTACAAATCAGAATTTCCGTCTACACTGGGGTTTTGGGTCGGGCTGTTCATACTGTAACGATTGTGGAACTTTCCCCGTGATCAGCGCACAACGCGTGCGCTGACACGGCGGAAATCCTCCACAAGCGTATAATTTGCAGGAACCCAGCAAAAGGTGCTACGCACCTGTAGAGGGAAAATTCCTGTCGGCAGATGGCGCTGGGGAGTGCAGAGGAACCAATCCTCTGTACCTCCACAAATGCCAGACAGGAATTGTACAAAACGCAGAACGCAATCGCAAGAGAGGCGATTGCGAATGAGAATGAGCAAAGGGACAGGTTGTATGTGTGTGTGCCAATCCAATCGCCACCCCGCAACCGCACACACACAACAGCAGATATGAAATAGGAACGCGATCGCCAGAGGTGCGATCGCCAGACAAGACACAAGGCAGATCAGAACAGAATACGAGGTTAGCAAAGGCACAGCAAATAATACAATGAGGAGATACGGAAAATAACAAATGCTAGCTAACCGCGAACACCGCACTCATTCGCAACAGTGCACGCGGTTATGCGCGGTCTCCACGTGATAAGCACAATAGAGACAAGCACGCCTAACTAACCATTAACAGACAAACATGAAACAGAGGACGCGAGCGCTTGCTTAACGGTTACCTCACCGAGCTTCCAGCAAGCGTAGCAGACAGACACACGAAAACAGGGACAAGCGAGAGATAGGATCCACAGCACTAGCGAAAAGTGGCTAGCGCGATCCAAGTACAGAGTAGCAGAACAGAAGGATCCCCAGCGCCAGCGAAAAGTGGCCAGCGCGATCCCAGAAGACAGAACAGAAGGATCCCCAGCGCTAGCGAAAAGTAGCTAGCGCGATCCCAGGAGACAGAACAGAAGGATCCCCAGCGCTAGCAAAAAGTAGCTAGTGCGATCCCAGGAGACAGAACAGAAGAGATAGCTGGTAGCAACCGCTGCACCAGCTATACTCCAAGAACAGAGATCAGAACCATTTCCTGTCAACCCCCATAGGGACAGGACAATGGCAAACAGGCAAGACAAGACAGAACAGGCAATACAGATAATACAATCCTAACAGCACTAGGGAAATCTGCCTAGCGCAGATTTAGGAATTACTCTAAGCTGATGTTCAAACAGAGAGCAAGGCTGACACCCCACCAGGAGTGTTACATAGGACTAAATCCTTATGAACAGCGAAGCATTGTGGGAAAGACATAGTACTTATAGTACACGCCTCCAATGAATGTGGCCAGGCAATTTGCATGACAACGTATGCAAATTCCTCTGCAAGCACAAGCTGCAAAACTGACAGAAGCTGTTCTTTCCAGAGTCCTGCAGCATGCAAACCTACACAATGGTCAAAAGGCTGGCTGCCTGCACAGGCAGCTGAGCAAATCATCACACATTCCTTGATGATCCTGGGTTGTATATGACTACAGTAACCATCAACACTTTTTCCTTAAAGAGGAACTTCAGCTGAAACAAACATAAAGTTACATTAGTTATGTTAATTAAAATAGGCAAATGTTTGATTTCATGAGGGCAGCCATTTTTTTTTGGTTGAAAGGAGGTGACATGGAGCATGAGACACAGTTCCAACTGTCCTGTGTGCTGAACACCCCTCCCAGTTGCTAGGCAATGTGAATAACAACATAGGAAATCCCATCATGCTTTGCACAGCATCATGGAAAAAAAGCCCGGCAGTTTTCTTTGAAGGGCGGGGCTTAGCTTAAAATGCAGCTAAAAATGATGCTTTGGTAAGAAAAACAAAGTTCTGATGCTGTGAAACTGTTAAACACCAAGCCTTTTCAGTTCTGCTGAGTAGATTTTTAGTCCGGAGGTTCACTTTAAGTGCAGAAATAAGTAGTTGATCAAAAGTTAAACCTGCTTCCTGTTTACAGTAGCTTCATCCTATCTCAAAGCAGAAGACAAAAATCTCCTAACAAAGTTCTTGTCTTGTCTGTGACTAATAACTTGTCAGATAACAGGGTAGTAGTCACTGTGCAGAGACCGAGAATGCACAGGACTTTGCCAAACTACAATGCAAATTGCTGAGGTCATGTGCAAAATGCCAACACCCATGCAGATAAGAAAAAAACAGGCAACATGGTAAACATGTCTGTTACATTACAACATATGTTTAAAGGACCGACCTGTTTTATAGTGCATTTATTTAGTGTCTAGCATCACTGCACATCAGCAAACCCTAAAGAGCTTTACTATGTGCACTGTCTTCTTAAAAAAAAAATAATCTGCAGTCCGTGGTGGTATCCAGTAAATGGCAATTTTCTGCTGTGTGCTGCATTGTCACACTGTGAAGCTATCTAGTGTCCATGTTGGGGTAAGACATTTTCAAAGTACTGTTGTTAGTCCTGAAACATTTGCAGTTATGTTCATGGTACTGTCCATGGTGCTGAAACACTTACAGCATACAGCACTGTACTTATTTTCATAGTACTGTCCGTGGTCCTGAAACACTTGCATACTACAGTTAGTACTGTACTCCTTTTCATAGCATTGCCCATGGTCCTGAGACTTTTGCAGACTACAGGGTTAGTACTGTACTTAAAGTGGACCTGAACTCATATTGGCCTCAATGTAGATAATAGGATAACAGAGGCGCCAATAGGATAAAAAACACTAAAAGAACTTGAAAACCCATCTTGGTAATAGAGGAGGCAGTGGTGGACTCACCCCCTCCAAGCAGAACACACGACTGTGGATTTTCAGTCAAAACAATTTTATTGGATACTCCAAATAAAGTGCAACGCGTTTCACGGGATACAAACCCGCTTCATCAGGCAATAACAGATAGGAGTAAACAGCTGTAACAGAGACAATAGAGTAAATGAAACTGTAGTGCTTTGGCAAAATTCATTCTGATTATTCGGACATTGATTTGGCTATGAATATATTTCAATAGTGGCATAAAAATATGTTGCATAAATCTGCATGCATATGCATGAACCTGTGTTTGAAATACATGCAATCGACAGAGAATTGTGGTATACAATAGCAAAGATTATCGGGGAAAAAAAAAAAATTTGCATACCTATACATAAACCTGTGTTCGACAAACATACAATTGACAGAGGACTGTGGCAGGAATTAGTATCCAAACTATTGCTAGTTTTAGTGGAAGTATGAATCGCACAGTGAATTATACGTTTAAATTAAATAAAATATATATATTTTGTTGCATAAATTTGTATGCATATACATAAACCTGTGTTCAAAATACAGTTGACAGAGTAGATGGGGTAATGGGCAGGATTCAATGGGAAAAGGCCATGGTGGACAGGAAGTGCATTCATTTGGCTATGAATATACCTCAAGAGTGGCATAAAATACGTTGCATAGATTTGCATACCTATACATAAACCTGTGTTCGACAAACATACAATTGACAGTTTTTTATTCCCCAATAATCTTTGCTATTGTATACCACAATTTTCTGTCGATTGCATGTATTTCAAACACAGGTTCATGCATATGCATGCAGATTTATGCAACATATTTTTATGCCACTATTGAAATATATTCATAGCCAAATCAATGTCCAAATAATCAGAATAAATTTTGCCAAAGCACTACAGTTTCATTTACTCTATTGTCTCTGTTACAGCTGTTTACTCCTATCTGTTATTGCCTGATGAAGCGGGTTTGTATCCCGTGAAACACGTTGCACTTTATTTGGAGTATCCAATGAAATTGTTTTGACTGAAAATCCACAGTCGTGTGTTCTGCTTGGAGGGGGTGAGTCCACCACTGCCTCCTCTATTACCAAGATGGGTTTTTAAGTTCTTTTAGTGTTTTTTATCCTATTGGCGCCTCTGTTATCCTATTATCTACATCAAGTCCACCCTTGGTGGAGGGTTGTACCCTTCCTTCTTCAACTACAGAGAGCGACTTTTTAATCCTGAGTGGGGTCAGGACAATCTCCCCACCTGCTTTGACAGTGGTTGCCTGCTTGGTAACCCTGGTTTGTGAGTATTAAATTAATATTATTACTCTATCAATTATACCTTACCAGTACATACTACACTATATTGAGCTCTTGGTGTTCTCTCTTTTTCTCATATTGGCCTCAATTCACTAAGATCATGCTGGAGATAAGGCAAGCGAAAACTTGCCACCACGCAGTAATAGTTATCTTATCTCTTCATTTCTTAAGTTACCTCCTCTGTAGTTATTTTCACACGCAGTTAACCCTCCTGGCGGTTTGCAAAAAAATCGCCAGGGGGCAGCAAATCTTTTTTTTTTTAATTTTTTTTTTTTTTTCATGTAGCGAGACAAAGTCTCGCTACATGATAGCCGCTGCTCAGCGGCATCCCCCCAGCCCCTCCGATCGCCGCCGGCGATCGGAGATCCGGAGATCCCGTTCAAAGAACGGGATCTTCTGGAGGGCTTCCCCCGTCGCCATGGCGACGGGCGGGATGACTTCACCGACGTCATCGACGTCGTGACGTCAGAGGGGACTCCGATCTGCCCCATAGCGCTGCCTGGCACTGATTGGCCAGGCAGCGCACGGGGTCTGGGGGGGGGGGGCGGCCGCGGCGAGAGGAATTGCGGCGGATCGGCGGGTAGCGGCGGCGATCGGGCACTGCACGCAGCTAGCAAAGTGCTAGCTGCGTGCAGCAAAAAAAAAATTATGCAAATCGGCCCAGCGGGGCCTGAGCGGTGCCTTCCGGCGGCATAGCCCGAACTCAGTTCGGGCTTACCGCCAGGAAGGTTAACAGCCTGTCTTTAACTTTAGAATTCTGGAGGTATTTTAAGGATTGAAGAGTTAACTTTAGGTTTGCCTGAGGTAAAATGTTTCCTCAATACGACATGCCTCATCACCATGGTGATAACTCTAGAAACGTTATTAAAGACAGGAGATAAGCTTAGTGAATTGAGGCCAATGTCCTCTCTGCTTTAAAAGATACATAACAGCATAATAACTTTTAATCAAAAAACATGTCTTTGTTACAGCTGATGCAAATCCTAAAATAAATCTGCACTGTTTCTACTTCCTGATTCATGGAAGCAGATATATTGTTATCATGTGCTTTCAAATGAGGTTATCAGCCATCTCTGCCATGGCAGTCATGTGACACGGGAGAGATCAAATTGCAACTTGTGATTAGACACAAATGAGGGGGTGTTAAAGCGGCTAAACTCTCTAAATACATACAGGGTGCATTTCTCTCTGTTTTCCTTCTGTCCTGTGCAAGAGTTGAGGTCCACTTTAAAGAAGTTTAGTGAAAATAACAATTTCTAAATTATTTAGGTAGTGCTTGACCTTTGTAAAAACTTTCCTCTCCATGATTTACTTTCTAAAATTTATCACAGGTGATGACATCCTTAGTCCTGTCAGGTGATCTTTGCATCAGTGTGGCTGGAAGGTGTAATGGTTAAGGGCTCTGCCTTTGACACAGGAGACCAGGGTTCGAATCTCGGCTCTGTCTGTTCAGTAAGCCAGCACCTATTCAGTAGGAGACCTTAGGCAAGTCTCCCTAACACTGCTATTGCCTATAGAGCGCATACTAGTGGCTGCAGCTCTGGTGCTTTGAGTCCGCCAGGAGAAAAGCGCAATATAAATTTTTTTTTTTCTGAGAGTTGTATGAGACACTGCTTCCTTGCCACTTGGAAAAAGCTGTAATTTCCCACAATGCAAACAGGTTCACAGGCAGTAAATTGTCAGGGCCATGGCCCTGACTTCACAAATGTGGGACAGCTTTCACAACAGCATTGGCCATACAGATGTCCCTGATGTGTTTAAGAAAAGGTAAAGATTTCTTGTTGGAAAGGGGATTATCGGTTATTGATTGGGATACACTAGTCAATTTTATAGTAATGTCCATGGTCCTGAAACACTTGCAGACTACAGAGTTAGTACTGTACAGCACTTATTTTCATAGAACTGCTTATGATCCTGAAACACTTGGCACTGATGTAAACAGTACTTTCTAAAGTCCTGACTCCTAAAAACAATCACTAAAAAAATGTTCAGCACTATTTTATAATTTGTATGAATAAACCACTAGAAGCCTTGCTAATGGTGGGGATTCCAGTTAAAACGCATATATAAAAAATTGTTTAGGAGTACAAATTTTCATGAAATAATTTAGAAACCGTTTTGAGTATTTTATTAAAACATTTTTCATCTTTTTTGTGGTAAATCGCTAAGTGATTAGAAATTACTCCTTTTCCAAATTAGATAAGTAAGGTGGATAACTGGTCACCCCCATAATAAAAGTGACCAAGTAACTACAAAAGCTCCCATACTGTTACCTGAATGTCCATTATGTGGCACATAGAGGAGCTGTGCAGAAGAACATCTTACACCTCTACCTTACACAAAGGGGCTTTGCAAGGGAAGCAGGAGTTTGCCAAACCTCTATTACCCCCCATGTTTATAAAACCAGCATCACCAGCCAATAGCTGACAATTACTGCAAACATTCACTTCATTGATATCCAAAGTTTGCCCAAATAATGTATTATTTAACATCATAAATAGTTTAATTATTAATAATGATGGAATTAATATAATAGTAACATGAGTAATATGAGTCCTCTGCAGTCTTCAGATTTTGATTACTGGACCAAAAGGAGCAGTACAGTGAGTCAATTTCAAGCTTTATGAGTATGGATGCTGCCAGAGGTGTAACTAGAAATCCCTGCCCCCCCCCCCCCTGCGAAACTTTGGATGGGGCCCCCCTTGCTTTATGCACAGGTAAACGGAGTACCAATGTCATTCCTTTGGCTAGTGTACACCTGAATGTGTTTTCTCCATGCAGATAGAAAACAGTGAAGCTCTGCAGGCATTTTCTTTGTTTTTATCAATTACATTCGC
This sequence comes from Hyperolius riggenbachi, assembly GCF_040937935.1. Lineage (NCBI taxonomy): Eukaryota > Metazoa > Chordata > Amphibia > Anura > Hyperoliidae > Hyperolius > Hyperolius riggenbachi. The sequence goes on along the minus strand of NC_090656.1, from coordinate 103,662,216 downwards.
TTCTGTGTTAAAATGTGCATGTCTTCACCAGGAACGGATCTAGACCAAGTTGTGCCTGGGGCAAGGTCAGGTTCTGTCACCTAAACTGCCATTCCCCATCCAAATGTTGACACCTTTTTAAGAATTCAACAAACTGCGCCTGGGGCAAGATACCCGCTGCCCCCCCCCCCCTAGATCCGACTTTGCTTTTCACACATACAGACAGCGGCTGAACAGACAGTGGCTGAACAGATGCACTCAGAACAATTGTGCTGAGAGCAGAAAGCTTTTTCTCTCTGCATCCTTAGTTGTCAGTCTCTCAGGACTGAGACCCCCCCCCATGGGGCCCCTCATGGCTTCTGGGCCCCCCTGCGGCTGCATCCTTTGCAGGGGCTATTGTTATGCCCCTGGATGCTGCTGTTTCAACTGCACCATCCAGAGGTTGAGGCTGCTAGGGGAAAGGCACAGACTGAATCGAAGAAGATTGTAACCTATAGCGATGATTGTCTGTGCTGCAGAAAGTGTCCAGTGTATGGGCCCCTCAGCACCAGCTGTTTAAGTGACTTATTTAGCACCAGCTAAACTTCTGCACAGATCTAGGAAAACCTTTCTGGAAAGCGCTTCTATGTAAATTTGTCATTTCACCAAATGTTATAAAGGAAATCTACAGTTTGTATTTAGCAAAATTTTGTTCAGCTTTGGTAAAAACCCTTTTGTTCTCTGATTTCTTTCCAAACATCAGAAAATAGGAGCAGACACTGCTCAAATGAAGAGTGCTATGGAGAACATCTGTGTTCTTGGTTATAAGGTACATACGTTAAGTTTACTAAATGTATCTTGGAAATATGATTGATGCACATAGGCACAGAAAGTGCGTCTTTGTATTTGACTTCCTCAGTGAATATGTGAATTCTTGGTTCCTCTGAAAATGTTGCCCGGCTTTCAACTTTTTTTTTTTAGTGTTCATTTGCATAATAAACAAGGGATGAAACTGGTTGCTATTGGCAATAAGAACTACTGTCCACGAGAGGCCCTTGTTGTAGTCTTTCTGTGCTAAGAGTAGCTGTACTGTATTTTGAAACACCTTGAGGCGTGGTATGGTCATTCTGTTTGATCACAGGGCACCTTGCCTGAGAGAATAGTTATGCAGGCTCTAAGCCACTGTTTATATTCATTATACTTATAAAGGAATACTGGAATTTGCAAGGTTAGGGGCACTAGTGAATACAATTCATTACATTGGGAGGGCTACAAGCAATCATACTGGGAGTACATTAGAGGACAACAGTATTTTCATTTTTGCTGAGGGTATCCCCTAGTCCTGAGACTAATTTTACATGACTAAAGATGGTCACAGTTATCCAATGGGGACACCTCGGTAAGGGAGGCAGGGGCATAAAAACATGTAAAGCTGTTGCTTTGGGGGGCAGGGTTTAGCTTTTTAAATTGTGTGCCACCTTAGACTGTAATAAAAGTTGAGGTTACATGCTCAGCGTGCTTTGTTTGGTTGGTGCTCTATTTATTTTAAAACCAAGCACCAACTATCAGTTTTACATATTATCTCAGGTACCTGTATTCAGCTGTATGCAGGAAACGTATTCAACCATAAACACCAATAGCTGGAGCACGGCAATAAATAAGCTGTGTGCTAACAGATGAACTAATCACTACAGGTGGAGGACCACACAAGGTGAGGGTTACAGGTTATACATTCTGAAATGTATCACTGGTGCTGACATCTTTAGTTCAGCCAGGTGATCTGTATGGAATGTTCGTTTACTGAGAGTTCTACGAACAGAGGGAGATGTTGCTTGCTTGGCAGTTGGAAACAGCCGTTATTTCCCAAAATACAACAAGGTTTACAGATGGCAAACTGTCAGGACCATGGTCATGACATCACACTGTGGGAGGGGTTCCCCACGATATCAGCCATACAGACCCCCTTGATGATCTATTGGATAAAAGGTAAAGCTTTCTCGTGTGGAAGGGGGTATCAGCTACTGTTTGGAATAAACTTAAATCCTTGGTTAACCACCCTGGCGTTCTATTAACTGTGTCAGGGTGGCAGAGCAGCAGTTTTTAATTTTTTTTTTAAATTATGTAGCTAGCCTAGCGCTAGCTACATGATGCCCCCCTCCCTGCGGCGCGTACCTTCGATTGCCGCTGGCGCGTACCCGCCGTTCTGAACGGGATTTCCTTGAGGGCTTCCCCCATCGCCATGACGACGATTGCGATGACGTCATCAACGACGTGACGTCAGACGGAGTCCAGATCCACCCCTCAGCACTGCCTGACACTGATTGGCCAGGCTGCGCAGGGGTCTCGGTAGGGGGGGGGGGTCGTTACGCGGCGGGTAGCGGCACATCGGCGGCGAGCATCGGCGAGTGGGACCAACACGCAAAGTGCTTGCTGCGTGTAAAAAAATTGTGAAAATCGGCCCAGTGGAGCCTGAGCGGCGCCCTCCGTCAGTCATGGACAAGCAGAGCTCGTCCATACCTCCAAGGAGGTTAAAGTTCCTCTATAAGTGTATGCTAATTTGAGGTAGGATGTAGTCTTGCTGTATGCTTCTATTAAAAGGAGGCAAATAACATTAATCCAGACTTGAAGCAGATATAGGATAAACTCTGCATGTTTCTACAGGTTTCCTTACTTTACAGGATTTAGATACAGGTTCATACTTGGGTAAAGGGAAAAAGCTATACATGGCTAATTTAATTATTAGTGTTGTGTTTCAGGCTCAAAAATCCCCCGTGAGCTTTCAGACCTGTAGAAGCAAATAACACTGAGTGAATTCTTCTTGAGCATGAAGGATACATTACATTCTATACCTGAATATTTCAGGCACTGCTGGAGCTTACGGTTGCAAAAGAAAAAGCCATTACACATAGCCTGATATTAAGTAAGCTTTCTTGACATCTTTAATCGGAGTGATCTTTTAATGAGCTGTACACAGTATTTTCCTTTATACTTGGCTAGATCAGGCTAGACCACAAATGCACTGAACAAGCTACCCATATAGGCAAAAATCAAGATTCTGTTTCAAATGATTATTTAAATGAAATAGTGGAATTCAATTGCTGTAGAATGTTGGGTAATTGCTGACCTGGTTAATGATTTTAATGCATCCGGTGAATTTTGATTAGATGGCAGCTAGAGGTGATATGAGGAGAAAGTTGAAACACTTGGCTGTGCAGTATTTAGGAAAAAGGGTAAAGAAGTCTAACGGCATTAAGCTGTGGAGTGGATAAACTACTGGAGCAATCACTTCCATATCAGCTAAAGCACTGAATAAATAATCACTATGGCCACTAAATTATCAGTAACAGTAAATGCTTTAACAAGTACAAATTAAGGAATTATGCATTAACGACGCTAAGGCTGTAGACAACTAATCTCTCTTGGTAGAGGCTAACCTCTGCAGGCAATTACCACTGCATCATCTGATCTTCTTTTGTGTCTGCTGTAAACTATCTTACTAATGGTAAGAATTGGTATAAAGTAGAGTTTAAAGCCATTTAGGGTTTTTTTTCCCCCAAGGAAAACAATATACCACCAGAAAGGCCAATATGCAATTAACTTTTTCTCCTAGGAGGCATCTTCTGTTTAGAATAACTTTTCAGTACTCAGCCAGGGGCATAGCAATAGGGGTTGCAGAGGTTGCGGCCGCATCGGGGCCAGAGGGACCCCGAGGGGCCCTCCCTCAACTGCAGTTTTAGCTCTCTATTGGCCCTGTGTGCATAATAATCACTTCTATACATACTTTGATTAGTGGTAATCATTAACAAACTGTTCTTCATCCCCTTCTTGCACCTCTGACACTGTAGTTGCCACTGGCAGGTTTTGTTGTGCCGTATCAATTGTTATGTATAGAGTGCTTGGAGGGGCATGTAAAACTTGCATCAGGGCCCACAGCTCCTTAGCTACGCCACTGCACTCAGCAATTGAAAAAGTACCAAAAAGTGGGCGGAAAAGTACTACCAAAACTATATGAAGTAATGTTATTGCTTGTTGGTGATTTAAAAGCCATTTTATTGACGAGTTTGAAAATATGACTTAGTAGGAAGCTCAAGAGAAAAAGATAATGGCTTATGGGACAAAGTATGGCAGTAAAGTCTTCCCCATTCCACATTCGCTACAATGTCATCCACCCTCAGACTGAGCATTATATTTATGGTACCTTCTCCAGCACTGCATTGGGTCTTCTTTAAGCATGCTCTGTTTGCAGTTGCATGCTCTGCTCTGTATACTTACCTCTGGCTCCCAGTCTTGTGATACGCATTGGAAGTCAGAGCAAGCAAGTGCTGGAAGGCAGGAGGCCCAATGCAATGCTAGGGCAGGGAAATTAAATGCACCACAGCACTACTATTTAGAAAGGGGAAAAAGAGTCGGCTTCCATAGCCCCTGTGTCCCCACATGACCATGGGCGCTATTGTTGGGCCACTGCTTTCAAGGAATTCGGCCACAGCTGTCAAGGAATTTACATAATTTCTACTGCACATGTTACAAATAAATTAATAGGACTTTAAATGTGAATGAATATATATTGTGTGTGTGTGTGTATGTATGTGTATGTGTGTGTGTGTGTGTGTGTGTATATATGTATATATATATATATATATATATATATATATATATATATATATATATATATATATATATATATATATATATATATATATATATATATATATATATATATATATATATATATATAGTGTGTGTGTATTTTTTTTCTCCAAAATGAGATTTAAATTGAAGGATTCCTGGGCTTTATCTATATTTATGGGGATGCTTTGGTTCTGCCAGTAGGTAAATATATGCTGTTTGAAAAGTCTGTCCCACCGGCTATTTTTCGTAGCATGGCTTCAAGTGAAATATTACGCGATGACATGATTATGTGCTTATTCCAAAAGCCTTTTAGTACCATAGTTTTATCCAAGAGCCACCTGCAGCCTGGCAGTCATATATTAGGAATTGCCTTATGCCCACCTTATGGTGATCCAGCTTGTATATTCCAAGTGGGGAGCTAGACTGGAGGTCTTCTGCAGCATATAGGGCAACTGAACAGGAAAATGACTGTAGAAGAGTGTACACTGAATATATATATATATATATATATATATATATATATATATATATATATATATATATATATATATATATATATACATACATACATACATACATACATACATACATACATACATACATACATACATACATACATACATACATACATACATACATACATACATACACATATATATATATATATATATATATATATATATATATATATATATATATATATATATATATACATATATATATATATATACATATATATATATATATACATATATATACATATATACATATATATATATATATATATATATACATACATATATATATATATATATATATATATATATATATATATGTATATGTGTATATATATATTATGCTTACAAATTGATTAAACAGGCACAGATTATTGGATCCTTCCAAACACTGAATCCTGTTTCAGCCATGTTTATGATAACCAGGTAATATACAGTAGAATATAAAAAGTTACATCTGACTTGGCTAATGCTGCTGTAGTTCCTGCTTTTGGCTGCAGAGGGATACCTGCTGCTTGTTCTGCCCCTTCCTCCCTTCTTTATAGAACAGAGTACCGTAGGTTGCTCCTCAGTCGAAGCAGGTTATTTTGGCGCACGGCTATGACGCGCACTCTGCGTAGAGGTAATTCGGGGCTCCGGAGGCTGCCAGACCGCAAATCATAGGGGAATAGTGTTTATCTCCCCTGGGGAGTTTAGCGGCAGCAGAAAAAGTGGTCATTCAGCTCGCCCTGTGCCTAACTGCCTGGCGACCAAGACGCCATGTACTCCTCGTCAGTATTTCAGGTTTTGTCCTTAAATTGGCCCCTCTGCAATTTTGTGTATTTTTTTTTTTTTTGTTTGTTTGTTTGGATGCTGCAATTTTGTCCTTAAAAACCAATAAAGTTAATTTACATGCAAATGCATCCAGCTTAAAAAAAATAGAAATAAAAGAAGCACTGCAGCACGATTTAAAAATGCAGAAAAAATGCAAAATGCACAAAAAAAAAAAATAGGTCAAATACCAATGCCTTTGAAATTCATTAAATTCTGCACGACACGCATGAATTCAAATAAGTGTAAATGGTGCCTATGGGATTCCAACTTAGGGTTAGGGCTATCGACACAATTGTTTGTCTCAGCAGCTTTTCACTTCAGGTTTGCTTTAGAGCGTAAAAAAAATTGCTCACGTGTTGTAGATAATTTTTTAAAGGTTTTGCTCCTGGAGAATACGTTCATTTGTTTGCATTGATCCTTTCTAAAATATGGCCATCCTAATGGGGCAGCATTGAGTTTAAATAATACTTATGAAACCTCAGTGGGCTTCATTTGTCTTCCCTGAGTGCTGTGCAAGCGTAATGCGCGGCCCCATGCTGAGCGGGGGTGACATAAATTGGCTGGCTTCACATTCTAGTTTATTGGAATTTAAATTCATTTCTCATGTGTATTCACGCAAACCGTGAAAATCAGACAATTCCATATCTGTTTTTATCATGGCAGGAAGCCTAATTAAACATCAGCGATGGACTGCACAATGTTTACACTCCGCTCCACTTAATGCACATACCTTTGAGAAGTCATTTTTTTAAGAATAAACTGCAACATAAAACCTGCTTTGCATTCTGTAAAGGGAATTACGAGACTTGAACACATGATTCTATGTTTCCATTTTAAAGTAGACCTGTACCTGAACTAAACTACTTGCAAAGATTTAAATTTAAAGAGATCTTGGTGCAAAACTCAAACATAGCCACTTAGTCAGTGCATTCACAAAGCCTCAGAAAAGTTAAAAACAAAAATACACCTGAGATTGTTTCTACATATTCAGAAATATGTTGGCGAACCATTCAGCCAGTATTAAAGAGGAGCTTTAACCAAGAATTGAACTTCATCCCAATCAGCAGCTGATACTCCCTTTCCAACGACAAATCCTTACTTTTTCTTGAATAGATCATCAGGGGGCCTGAATGACACCCCTCCCACAGTGTGATGTCCTGGACCGTGGTCTGTGAAACTCATTGCATTATGGGAAATAACAGCTTTTTCCAACTGCCAAGCAAGCAGTATCTCCCACTGTGCATAGAACTAACATTCCGGTCAGATCACCTGGCAGAACTGAAGAAGTCACCACCAGTAAAGCATTTCATAATTTAAATCGAGAGGAAAGATCTTACAATGACAAACTCTGACTAAATTACCTATAAATTTATATTGTAAACAAAATCCAATTTTATTCATTATGTTCTTTTCACTACAGTTCTTCTTTAAGGTCAATCTCATTGGGGGAGAGAAAGGGGGTGGAACTAGTGGAGGATGCAATGATACAATGAACAGTCCGAGGTTGGCTAGCACACCATTAAAGTTTTCAAAATTGCGTTTTATTCCTTAGTGCTTTTGTCAGCACTAAATATGACAATTGTTTCGGGGCCACAGAGGATCCCCTTCTTCAGAAAAGTGCAGGCATACAAACATTCCATCCTAGTGCTCTAACATCTATAATCATAGTGATCACAAGGCAAACCACGTAAATCCAGGGCCACGCCCCCTCATTGTTGTGCACACATGGATACAATAAATGCATTAATTTAATAAAGCAAACCATTGTTGCAGCTTGTCACACTAACCTGCGGAAATAATCCTCTGTCTCCCTGTGTACATATATTCTCATAGCGTATTCCTCACTGCGGCCACTCCAGCATCTTGTAACGGCAGACTGCATAATTGCAGTCTGCACTATGAAATTTGCGCCAACCGCTCGTAATCCAAGATCAGCTGTTAGGAGACATCTCCGTTGTCCCGGGTGAGTGTTACCAGGTTAACGCACAAACTTACACCAGTGGAGGCGCGGCAGCCAATGGAGAGTGTCGGTGGGCGTGCCATGCAGTCTAGAAGAAAAATGTATATGTGTTAATGGACAGAATAAGCAATAACAGACGTAGTGCGCTAGTCACAGCAAACTGTTCAATTGCACAAAGTCACTCAGAAAAAATGACCGCGCTCAATGCTGAATTAAGCAAATAAAAAGTCATTCATCACCAATCGGAAGATATTCCAGGTAAATCCACACAGGCAGAAAGTAACACCGTAGATGTCCCCCACAGTTTGGAACAGTCTCTTAATATTCAGCCAACACGTCATATGTAAGGGAAACAAGGAAAGCACATAGCATAATCAACTTGGAATTGATTACGGTATGTGCTTTCCTTGTTTCCCTTACATATGACGAGTTGGTTGAATATTTAGACTATTCCAAACTGTGGGGGACATCTACGGTGTTTCTGCCAGTGTGGATTTAACTGGAATATCTTCTTATTGATGATTAATGACTTTTTATTTGCTTAATTCAGCATTGAGCGTGGTCATTTTTTCTGAGTGCCATGCAGTCTATCATTACAAGATACTGGCGTGGCCGCGGTGAGGGATACGCGATTTATTTTTATTTATTTATTGTATTTATTAAGCGCCAACATATTACGCAGTGCTGAGAATATGAACTATGAGAATATATGCATACATATATTCTAGCAATTACATATGGGTAGCGACAACGTCAGCCAAAGCCACCCCCATATTTTATCGAAGAGCTCAGTACCGGATAGGGTGATGGTGACCATCTTGGCATAGCAACTGCAGCATTTCCTCTGCTTTTAGAGCAGTGCTAGGAGAGGAGGCACCTGTCAAAGAATGTAGAGGAGCATCGGGGACCAGAGGTAACTTACTTGGGACATTTCATTTACCCACAAATGTTGTATTCTTGATCCCTACAGTTTTACGTTGGGCTGGCAGATGCAAAATGTGCTGGAAAAATGAAATGAAATACATCCCAGAGAGTGCAGTATTGCGGAAGACAGTCTTGTAGGTTTAAAAAAGCCAATTCTTCGCCTTGCACAGAGAACTGTAATCATGATTGCTGGCTATTTCTTTAAAACCTCCCTGGGCAGCTGGAATGAACAGCAGATGCCCGGCGATAAGTAGGCCATTTCTTTTCTCCTTCTCCGATCTGCCCTAATTGATCTAGTCTATAATTCTCCATGTCCAATTTAGCCACTTTGCAGCCATCATGACCGATTTGGCTTTTCTTGGAATTTTACTGCGGTGATTCAATCAGAACCTGTAGCCAAGAGAGAAAATGGATAAAGGAGAAAATCAAATCTCTCATCCATTCCTCAATCAGAAACATTCTCTTTTTTCCTACCTGAGGGGAAGGACTGAGTCATGTATCTTTTTTATCTCGGTCTAACAAAACGATGACATCAACATAATAGAAGCTGGCCACAGGAGCACAGCTAGAGATCTAGGTTATGCTAACATTCTGTTAAGTCTTTGGTCATTGTTCAGGGCAAAAAAAAAGTCTTGGTGATCCCAAAGAGATGGAAAGCGTATTTGCTAATGATGAATGATCTTTGTTCTATCTATTGACAGAGTCGGCTGTGGTGAGCTTCGGAGATGGTGAGAAGCTGTTGCATTGTAAGGGTTGTTAGAGTGTGAAATAACCTGCCAGGCAATGTGAGGAAAGGCTTATTAATTAAAGTACGGGCCTCTTTCTCGCAGTCTGTAATACTATAGCAATGTATAGCTGCATACATAGTTCACTGCATTCAGCTAAGGTTCGTCAGTGGACTATTATAAAATTTATTTGCATCTAAGCAGTCGCTCGGTTTAGTCAAAAGTAGAACATATACATTCATATTAATTCCTTAAACCTATATGTAATATAGTAGGTGTAAGTGACAACTTAATTTGTAAGCAATGCATGTTCATTTACACTTTTAAGTACAGATTTAAAAAAAAAAAACTGTGATGTTTGGGGGAAGGAAGGAGGGGGTTGGGGGTGCTAGACACACACACGCACGCACGCACGCACGCACACACACACACACACACACACACACACACACACACACACACACACACACACACACACACACACACACACACACACCTCTGATGAATGCAAATTGCAGAGAGCCGAAGTCTGTTTGAGTCATCTGTGGAGAGAGCCAGAGAGCAGTCTGTGTGAGTCATTTGAGCAGGCAGGGAAAGACTGTGTGACTCATCTGTCTGAGTCATCAGTGGAGAGAGCCCTCTGTGTGAGTCATTTGAGCAGGCAGGGAAAGACTGTGTGACTCATCTGTCTGAGTCATCAGTGGAGAGAGCCATCTGTGTGATTCATTTCTGCAGGGCAAAGAGAGAATCTAGACACTGCTCTACTCTACCGCTCAATGGGCTGCGGTAATTTACCGACCTCCAAGGGCAGCTGGGGAAATCTTTATGAATTAGCACACAGACCTGGAAAATACCGAGTGCGGTATTTTCCCGACAAGATTTTTCTTATCGCACTGCTGTTTATGAATCGAGGCCATAGATGGCCATAGATGTCAGAGAGAGAATCAGAAACAAACTGTACTGGCTGTACTTATATTTTTATTCTCACACAGGAAGCTCTGATATCAACCTTCCTCTCACCTGTGATGTAACTTCCCGTAGGGAGCTTGTTATCTAAAGGGAACCTAAAGCAAGAGGTATATGGAGGCTGTCATATTTATTTCCCCTTACCAGTCGTGCGACCGTCTTGCTGATCATTCTGGCATCAGTAGTGTCTAAATCACACATCTGAAACAAGCATGCAGTTAATCTTCTCAGATTTGCATCTGATCCGAATGGTGGTTTTTCAGAGTCAATGGCTTAAAGTATTAGAGGCATGAATGTGCAGGACCACCAGGCAAGTCAGCTGCCATTTCCTTTTCACTTTAGGTTAACTTTGTTTTCTCTTGGTGAAACTGGCATTCAAACTCTAGAACTTCATGCACCTCCTGCGGTGTCCTCTGCAGGATATAATACAGCAACATAGTAGCATGTACCCTATCCTCCTGTCCTCCCCCCTCTGCCATGTCAACAATGTCTGACACTTACAGGGTGGGACGAGCAATTTAAAAATACCCATTAGGATCTTGACAGCCATGGTACTGTCCATCACCATCAAGCGCCTTATGGTAAAAATGTCACGAGGTCAGGCTTAAAGGGAACCTTACGGTACGTGCACATGTCTGATATTTCTGAACGACTTGTCGTTCAAGCCGCTTGTTTGAACGACAGTTGAATGTGTGTGATAGTAACAGTTTTGACTGATCTGCTCAGCGGATCCGTGGACTTAAAGGGGCACTACAGCGAAAAACTGTAAAATTTATAACATATATACAAATACGTACATTTTTTCCAGAGCACCTAATCTGCAATCTTTGTTGAGGGGCTGTGGCTGAAAGTTTATTAGAGACACAGGATCAGCAGGAGAGTCAGGCAACTGGTATTATTTTATAAGGAAAAATTAATATCCTTCTCAGTTTAGGTTCCCTTTAAGGTGCTTATCAGATCTACCAAAAGAGTAGTCTACAAGCAACAATTTACAAAAAAAATGTAGTATTTACACTCTGCCACGGAGTATGTAGCACTGCAGCAATTCCTAGGTAAAACAGACTTCAAAGATAAAATTTGATCTCTCCCGGAGTCCAGCTTTAAGAAACATTACCTTATTTTAAGAGCTGCAACCTATCATTTCTCACGCTGTGCTAATGTGGTTAGAGTGATCTATTTGGAATGATTAGTTGTCTCCGAGATGAACTTTTGTTTTTCAAGCTCTCTTGCTGTCTGCTGGAATGTTTCTCCGGCATAATTTAGGCCAGTGGATTCGCTGTGGGACTGCTCAGCTCTGACTGGAGTTAAAATGAGCTGCTTTGGCTAAAATCACATTTGTGCTTGTTTAAAACTCAAGGGTGTCTTTTCCTTGCTGGAATTTTATTAAAACTCTCAGGCTTTCCAGGTTTGCGGTTAATGCAGTTCAGGGTGTCTTTATTGCAGTTCTGCTAGAGACCTTTTTTTGTATACTGCACACATCATTGCTTCTCTCCATCACTGCTGCAACTACTCTGGAGCTGTATAGAGATGTATAGTAGTGCAGTCCTAATGAAAGCCATAAGCACGTTTTCCATTTTGCTGCGCAATTTGCATAAAAACACAGAGACATAAGCATTGGCGCGAAACGCGTTGTTTCTTCATCTTTTTATTTGCTCATCTATCAAAATGTACTTAGCTGGTCACAGAAAAAAAATATCTCATTACCAACCTCCAATGCTGCTCCTGGGGTAATGGAATGGTTTTGATTATGAAGACCAGGTCGTTGGTAAGCAGAAGTGTAAATATCACATTAAAATGCATGGACAGCTTCTCAAAGTTTTTCTACTTGGATCCCCCACCCCTCAAAATAAGGTAAACAGAGCAGAACATACAGTAGCAGATCCAAATAGTGCTTTCTGTGACCCAAAGCTGTCAGTATAAAAGCACAGTAGAGCTTACGTAAATTCTAGAAATAATGTATCGAATGAGCAAAAAAAAAATGGAATGTCCAGCAAAGCTGAAAAGCTTTATTGGGTTCAAAGTGGTACCTGTTAGATGAACAGGCTATGAGTGCAGGTTACCAGCTTATGCTTCTAGGCACGCTGATGCGCTGAGATGCAGTACATTGTCAAAACGCACCGCTGCATGCATTTTGAGTACAACACAGAGTTGTTCTATTCAGCATAGTTGCTGCAACAGAGAGCAATGCAGCAGGTGCCATGCGTTTGTGCATAATGCACAACACCTGCATTGCTGAGAGAAACAGTGTGTTCCAGCCCTTAAAGTGTACCAGAGATGACGAATACTTACTGTTTTTATAAGTCCCTGAGGCTTCCACCAGCCCCATGCGCACGGATTGCTGCCACGCTGCTATCCTCCGCTGCCTGCAGTTCCGGTATCGTGTCTTGTTGTTTCGGCCAGTCGCTACCAGTATGCGCAAGAGGAAGTGTGAGCTTTCGTGTCTTTCCAGCAGCCGCTGGAGCATTACATAGAGAGCGCACTTCACTTGCGCAGACTGTCCGCAACTGGCCTAAGTAACGGGACCTGATACCGGAGCTGCAGACAACAGAGGACAGCGGCGTGGGAGCGATCTGTGCGCATGGGGCTGGAGGAAGCCCCAGGGATGTATAAAATGGTAAGTATCTGTTGTCTCTGGTGCACGTTAAAGCAAATTTAAAGTAAAATGAAGTGCACAGTTTAACTTACCTGGTGCTTCTGCTAGCCCACTATAGTCGTGCTGGTCTCTCACCGCCATGCTATGTTAATCCCTTCAGCCACTCTGTCTGCCTGAAAGATGCATGCATGGCCTCAAGCTGCGCACGCCTCGATCATGCTCTCATGGCCGGGAGCTTTTTGTGCTTGTGCAGTTTGAAAAAATTGCAACTGCACAAGTGCCCAATGCTCCTGGTCACAGGTTTATGATCAAGGAGGCACAAGGCTGGGGCCACATGCACAGAAGAAGCCAGCTTGCGGAGGAGCCCAGCAGCTGCACGGATGATTGGAACAACGGCAAGGAACCAGAATGACAACAGTGGCTAGAAGAATCCCCAGGCAGGCAAGTCAAACTGTTCACTTTTATTCACTAAAAATACCCTTTAACTATAAAAATGCTGACCCTTTTAGGACCCTCTCCCTATTGATAACTAATGGGTAGACAAATAATCTCATCTGACTCCTATGATATACCAGATATGTAAACTAAAACCTTATCTTATTTTTGCATTTCGATCATTTCTCTCTGGGAATACACGGTTCGTTTTTGAGCCATTTAGATAACTTGATAGATAATTTGCGACATGTCCGATCTCCCACCCGATCGATACCGCATTGAACACAATGGAAAATAAGAAAAAAACGAGCGGAAGAGAATCGCCTGTGGAATCGAGTGTGGAATCGATCGAGCGGGAGAATCGAGCGGCAAAATCGAGCCGTGTATGCCCAGCATTAGTAGCAAACTACTGAATTGTGTTATTCGAGAGGGATTATAAAGCCATGTGTACATGACTTTGGAATCAGTTTCCTGTTGCCTGTAATCTTTAAATAACATGAAAGGTCTCAAGCAAATTTGGCTTATGCCATCATGTTTGTGTGACCCCAGGCCTGGGCCAAAATCTAATTCTTTTTATTTATTTATTTATTTATTTATTTATTTATTTTATATCTTTATTGATGCGATGTTGACTTCAATGGGGATGCTATGTTGACTTCAATGTTCTGCTTATTTTAATATGTAATACAGTATGACGCTCTTAATGGTAACGAAAACGAGTTTAAAGCAGGAGAGGTAGCAGGCTTAGGTTTGAAAATGAAGAAACCGCTGTAAAGTAGGGGGCGCTCTCCCTGGGGGCCTCCTCTGCATGTATCTGCATATGGATAATAAAATAGCTGCATTTTAAATATGTGCCTGCAACTCTTGCTGCTTGAAAGTTGCATATGATGGGGCTATCAGCAGTTTATCGGCTATTTATATTGACAGATTCAGTGTACTGTGTGCTGGTCAGTACTCTTTATACGATAAGAAAAAAAAGTGTTAGTACTAAACAGTATATTTATTATATTACAGTACATCTGAGGGGAAAAGGGTTAATATATACACTTACCTCAAAGATTTATAGGCTCTCCTGACCGCACAGGTTAAATTAGGCACAAGGCGCCAATCCGATAATAAGCACTGGCATAGGCCACAATAGATATTGCAGCTATAGCAGCATACACTGTGTAATTTGGGTGCTGGAGTGCTGTGCTCTGTGGCGGTGAGTATGGATCAAATAGCTGAACTCTGGCTTGTAGGTAGTGGCAGGTAGAGTTGGGCCGAACGGTTCGCCGGCGAACCTGGTTCGCGCGAACCTAGGTGGTTCGCGTGCGGGTACCGCACGCGAACTTTATTGCGGAAAAGTTCGCCCCATTGCGGTTCGCCCCATAATGCACTGAGGGTCAACTTTGACCCTCTACATCACAGTCAGCAGGCCCAGTGTAGCCAATTAGGCTACACTAGCCCCTGGAGCCCCACCCCGCCTTATATAGGCAGGCAGCGGCGGCCGTGGCCACTCGTGTGCCTGCATTAGTTAGAGTAGGGCGAGCTACTGCAGTCTCTCATAGGGAAAGATTAGTTAGCCTTAGCTTGTCCCTGGCTGCATACCTGTTCATTGATCCTGCCACTGCATACCTGTTCATTGATCCTGCCACTGCATACCTGTTCATTGATCCTGCCACTGCATACCTGTTCATTGATCCTGCCACTGCATACCTGTTCATTGATCCTGCCACTGCATACCTGTTCAGTGATCCTGCCACTGCATACCTGTTCATTGATCCTGCCACTGCATACCTGTTCATTGATCCTGCCACTGCATACCTGTTCATTGATCCTGCCACTGCATACCTGTTCATTGATCCTGCCACTGCATACCTGTTCAGTGATCCTGCCACTGCATACCTGTTCATTGATCCTGCCACTGCATACCTGTTCAGTGATCCTGCCACTGCATACCTGTTCATTGATCCTGCCACTGCATACCTGTTCTGTGAACCCACCACTGCATACCTGTTCTGTTCAGTGGACCCGCCACTGTATACCTGTTTAGTGAACCCGCCACTGCATACCTGTTCTGTTCAGTGGACCCGCCACTGTATACCTGTTCAGTGGACCCGCCACTGCATACCTGTTCTGTTCAGTGAACCCGCCACTGCATACCTGTTCTGTTCAGTGGAGTTTGGTGTGTCAGTGTGAAGCAGTACCTTAATTACACTCCCTGATTGATGTATACACATGCAAGATGTTTTAAAGCACTTTAGGCCTGTCATTTAGCATTCAATGTGATTTCTGCCCTTAAAACGCTGCTTTGCGTCAAATCCAGATTTTTCCCGGTGACTTTTGGCGTGTATCCCACTCCGCCATGCCCCCCTCCAGGTGTTAGACCCCTTGAAACATCTTTTCCATCACTTTTGTGGCCAGCATAATTTTTTTTTTTTTTCAAAGTTCGCATCCCCATTGAAGTCTATTGCGGTTCGCGAACTTTAACGCGAACCGAACCTTCCGCGAAAGTTCGCGAACCCGGTTCGCGAACCTAAAATCGGAGGTTCGGCCCAACTCTAGTGGCAGGGTCTGCGGTGGTGTTGTGTGGGAGACTAGGTTTTCTGCCTTCTTCAGAACAGAGTGCCATGAGAAGAGAAGGCTGCATAACTGAATAGTCTAGGCTGAACTTAACAGTGAGGGCAGAGGTACTTTCCTGGTGCTGAAACCAGGATAATTCATGTAAAATTGGGTCTCCTAAGTCAGAAATGGTCCTAGCTACAATTAGGCCCCGGGGCAAGAGTAACATGGAAGTCCCCCTCCCTCCAGTATAGTAGTCTGGTGTGCACCTGAAGACCCCCCTTCCCCCCCAGTGTTATGGAGGCAGGGATGACAGGGAAGGGGCAAGGTAATTAACCCATTCAGGTTCCGTCGTTTTCACGTGAGAAATGTTCACCTCCCATTCATTAGCCTATAACTTTATCACTACTTATCACAATGCACTGATCTATATCTTGTTTTTTCCGCCACCAATTAGGCTTTCTTTGGGGGGTACATTTTGCTAAGAGACACTTTACTGTAAATGCATTTTAACAGGAAGAATAAGAAAAAATGGAAAAATTCATTATTTCTCAGTTTTCAGCCATTATAGTTTTAAAATAATACATGCCTCCATAATTAAAACTCGCGTATTGTATTTGTCCATATGTCCCGGTTATTACACCGTTAAAATTATGTCCCTATCACAATGTATGGCGACAATATTTTATTTGGAAATAAAGGTGCATTTTTTCCATTTTGCATCTATCACTATTTACAAGTTTAAAATAAAAAAAAATATAGAAATATTTCATCTTTACATTGATATTTAAAGAGTTTAGACCCTTAGGTAAATATTTACATGTTTTTTTTTTTTTATTGTAATGGTTTTTTTTTTTTATACTAAACATTTTATTTGGGTACTTTTGGGAGGGTGGGAGGTAAACAATAGATTTATAATGTAAATGTGTGTTAATTCTTTTTTTTTTTTTTTTTTTCAGGTGTAGTATTACTTTTTGGCCACAAGATGGCGGCCATGAGTTTGTTTACATGACGTCACTCTAAGCGTAGCACGCACTTAGAGTGACACATCGGGAAGGAGACGGCCAGAAAAAGCTCAGGTTCCGAGAGAAGCTGTCGCTTTTTCAGCGGGGGAGAGGAATCAATGATCGGGCTCCATAGCCCGATACATTGATTCCTTGGCTACCGAATACGCGGCCGGGAGTGCGCGTGCACGCGCACGATGGGGCGCGCGGTAGCGCGCATAGTTCCTGGACGTAGAAACTACGTCCAGGAACCAAAATAGGTTAAGTAGGATGGTGGTAGACACTCTGGGGGGCCCCATAGATGCTGGCCCCTGGGGCAATTGCCCCTTTTTTTCTGTATATCGTAATGTCGGCCCTGTCCCGTATAATATTTTACATTCTTCTATATACCGCTGTGTTGCTTTAAAGTGTATTAACTTTCTAAGGATGATTAATTGTCCTGCAAGGAATTATATGGTATTTTTTTCACTTTAATTTTGGATGTTCCTTAAAAAACAAAAGTCCAGTAATCCATAACGAGGAACAAAAAGTCTCTAAACACAGTTATGATTTTCAGCTGCTCTTTCTTGTAAAACAAGTCAGTGCTTTTTCAAAGTTCAAACGTGAGAACTAAATTAAATGACTTTTACAAGATCCACATGGAGTTTCTCTATCATGAAGGGAGATAAAAATGACTTTCCGTGTCTTTGTACTCCAGAAAAGGGACCAAAAAAAAAAAAGCTGTGATAGCTGAAACACTAGAAAGTTGAATGCATTATCAGTCTTCTGCAAATAGAATGGGTGCATAATGTGTGCTCTTTAGTATATTTCAAAATTAGTTTTCATCCATTTGCATATAGACAAAGACTCTCATGATGCGTTTTAGAATTAAACTTGCCTCTTAATGTATAACTGTATGTGTAGTGTATTATAAACCCATAAGGTAAAGTATGATTGCTTTCTACTGAACGACTGGCAATGTACTTATCTTTTTGTAAGGCGTGAGTTGACAGTGAAATAAGCTTTCACACTTTCCAGCAGCTAATCAGCCATGGTCAAGTACTTGGATTTCAACTTCACTTCCTGCTTACTTAAAGGCCAGCAAAACTAAATGTTCACCTTTATGTATAGCCTATAGCCATTAGGTACACCAAAATTGCTGAAAACATTTCAAGGACTTAGCTGCTGATGATCAGAATAATTCTGTTTTTTGGATAAAGACCTTTTCCAACAATGTGCAGAGACAAACTTGAAGGACAAACTGTAATAACAGCAACAAAACATTTGTAAAGTGCTTTTCTCCCATAGGACCCAAAGAGCATAAGCCTGTCTCAGATCTGAACCTAGTGATGTGTACAGGGGAAAAAGTTATGTGACCATAAATGCCAGACTAAACTGGTGGCTTTTCAGTTTTGCTTTAAACGTGTCCAAGGTTGGAGCTGTCTTGATTTCGTTTGGCAAGGCATCACACAGGTTATGGGCAGCATGACAGAAAGCTCCAGCTCCAAAGGTTTTTAGTTGGACTCTGGGGGTGGTAAAGTTATTGTATTCTTTTGATATGAGGTTGTGGGTGGTGCGAGGCAGTTGCAACAAATCCTTCCGGCATCCAGGGCCTATGTCATGTAGGGATTTGAATGTTAGCAGGCCAATTTTGAAAAGGATTCTCCATTTTATGGGTAGACAGTGTAGTGTAACTGTATAGATACAAAACCTTTGCATAGTATAAAAAAACTAAAATACCTTTTTTTATTATTACTACCCTGAATTTGGGCTGTTATCCTTAGTTTTATTACAAAAAAGGGTGAAGTCGTCATGGATGTGATTTTCTTAAAGCGGTATTGTCACCATAAAAATCAAATTTCAACAGCAACTGGTCTGAGTGTATTAAGTGATAAAGATGCTATTCCTGCATTCAAAACTTTTTCTGCTGTTATGGTTTGGAGTTATCACATACTTTAGGAGCACTGGCCCTAGTGTCAAACAGTGCCAAAAAGTTGAATGCTGGGAGTGCTTTTGAATGCTGGGAGTTTTTTTATCTAAAATATATTCCTCCTCTTCCATTTATTTCCCTGCCTAGCTGATCACTTGTGTTTACAAGCAAAGCTGAGGTGACTCAGTGATTGGATGTGTAAATAAAAAAAAGACTCTGGGAGGAGGGCAGCTAATGAATACACAATGGGCAAGAGAAGGGAGGCGGGAAACAAGAATCAGGGAGGATATGATGTCAGCATTAGCTTGTCAAAATGGCCACTGCCTAGAATAGGATTTTCTGCTTTTCCTTTGTAAAATTCACAGGAATCATTACGTGGATAGCACAATACATCTGTTATCTAAGTAGAAGTAGTATTTATCTACTTATATATGTGTTTTTTATTTCTAGGTTAGCATGGGTGTCGCTTGTTCTTTAAAAGCATCTGCTAAGTAATAAAGTACATAAAATAAGTCTGTCTTGGCATAGGGATAACTGGGCTTTATGGGAGAATAGAGCTGTAATTACCATGATTGGGTTGATCAGTGTACAGAGTTATACTGAAAGTCTGGAAATCTGCTCCTATGTGTATATGTTTGTTGGCTAATAACCCAGCCTGTGGGTGTAAATAACAGCTCTGTTACTCCATATCCACAACAGGCATCTCCTCATTCCTGTGGGAGTGTGCATCCAAGTTCTGTTCGATGAGCTGTGTCTGCTAGATGCAGCTCATTGCTCACTGGAATGACTACTTAAAAAACAAAAATTCTCAAGTGGCAGCGACTCAGTGAAATCATCCTCAGACTGGAGATGATTAAGAAGCTAATGAGAAGCATCATGTTATTAGTACCTTTGTTGCTTGCGAGGCTGAAATAGGCTTTTGTCATGAAAGCGCTGGCCAAGTAGGAATGGCTTTCTGGAAAGTGAGTTGGAGGACACCCCAATTAACTTTTGCCTTCCGGGGATCTGATTCCTCTAACTAATGTTAAAGAAAGTGTGAGTGTTTGAAGAGTTAGAAAATAAAAAGAGCCACTCCGTTTTTTATTGCTGGACTTGAAAGCTCAGTAGCAGTGCAAATTCTCCTGAGTGTTCCCCCTGGAGATATGGTCATACTTTATCAATAAAAATAAATGAGAACCCCCAGCAAGCAAGAACATACTCAAAATAAGTTTGATATTACTTTGCTACCTGCTTTTTAGTATTCAGAGTTAATGTCAAGATACTGGGATTTTCAACTTGGTGACTTTGCACTCAGTAACAGGACAACAACATTTGCTGAATATGGAAGTGTTCGATGACTCATGTCCACCTATGCCTAACTCACCTT
This sequence comes from Hyperolius riggenbachi, assembly GCF_040937935.1. Lineage (NCBI taxonomy): Eukaryota > Metazoa > Chordata > Amphibia > Anura > Hyperoliidae > Hyperolius > Hyperolius riggenbachi. The sequence continues at coordinate 103,641,875 of NC_090656.1, read as the reverse complement.
TCTGATCGAGTCCCTTAACCTGCCCTATACATCATCGGAACTTCCCTGTCTTCTTTGTCTTTACTAACCTCTTTCTAAATGCTATCCCCTAATAGCTCTGCCCGGCAGATAACTTTTCCCTTCCCTACTTCGTGCCAAACAACCTAAGATTTCACCTTAGCCTAAACCAAGCCTACACCCTTTAAAGAACAAGCAACACCCATGCTAACCTAGAAATAAAAAAACATAGATAGATGTGTAGATAAATACTACTCCTACTTACATAACAGATATTTTGTGCTATCCACGTAACGATTCCTGTGAATTTTATAAAGGAAAAGTAGAAAATCCTATTCTAGGCAGTGGCCATTTTGCCAAGCTAATGCTGACATCATATCCTCCCTGATTCTTGTTTCCCCCCCTCCCTTCTCTTGCTTATTATGTATTCATTAGCTGCCCTCCTCCCAGAGTCTTCAGACACTCCCACTGAGGTGTATACTAACAACTGCACTGTCTTTTTTTTTTTATTTACACATCCAATCACTGAGTCACCTCAGTCTTGCTTGTAAACACAAGTAATCAAAGGTAATACATGGAAGAGGAGGAATATATTATAGATAAAAAGAACTCCCAGCATTCAACTCTTTGGCACTGTTTGGTACTAGGGCCAGTGCTCCTAAAGTATGTGATAACTACAAACCATAACAGCAGAAACAGTTTTGCAAGTTTTGAATGCAGGATTAGCATCTTTATCATTTAACCAGCCTGGCGGTATGGACGAGCTCAGCTCGACCATTACCACCGGAGGCTGCCGCTCAGGCCCTGCTGGGCCGATTTTAATGAAATAAAAAGGTGCACACGCAGCCGGCACTTTGCCAGCCGCGTGTGCTACCTGATCGCCCGATCTGCCGCGTGCAGCGGCGAAAGAGGGTCCCCCCAGCCGCCCGAGCCCAGCGCAGCCGGACCAAACTGTTGCGGCCAGCGCTAAGGGCTGGATCAGAGGCGGCTGTTGTCCATGACATCACTCCGCTCATCGCCATGGCTCATCGCGGCCTTTCTTGTTACTTCTGATCGCCGGAAGTATGCAACAGGAGCGCCCTCTAGTGGGCTTTAATGCAGCCAACTTTCAGTTGGCTGCATGCAATAGTTTTTGTTTTTTTTTTATAAAAAAAAAACCGTCCGGTCGCCAGCCTGGCGAACTTAATAGAACGCCAGGCTGGTTAATACACTCAGACCAGTTGCTGTTGAAATTTGATTTTTATGGTGACAATACCACTTTAAATAAGCTTTATTGCTAACCTTTCTCCAGGGATAAGACCAACACTACCTAATTTTGATATATTTACAAAACCTAAAGGTAGAGTACATGCTTGCTGAATTTCACATGCCTTTTTCCACTTCGTGAAGCTCAAAGCAACACACACATGTTAATCAATTGGTGGCTCATTGTAGTTCCCATTATGTGTGATTTTTCATTTTGAACAACCTGCTAAATTATTTTTAAACACTAGACAAATGCAAGCATATTTTGGCATACAAACATGTGGTGTCCAAATAATGGATGGGAAAGTATATGCACAATTTCCACCCAACCTAGCTGTACTTACTTTCTGAGGATATGATTGCTGATTATGAAGGCATTAAGTGAGAAATACATTGTGTACCTGATTACTAAGTTAGTCAAATACGAGAGGAAAAGAACGGTACTTGTCACCAAATGCAGCAGGGCAGAATCACCGGAGCTGGGACACAGAGTGTGCACATCCAAAATCCTAATGCAGTCCAGTAAAGTAGAGAGAGGAATACGGGGCACCACTTCTTAAAATCCCTTTATTCCGGTGGGGAGACAGCAGGTGCACAGCAGTCAGATGCCTGACAGCTGTTTCACTGGTTTAAACCAGCTTCTTCAGAGGCAGAACGTACACACATCTGACACCCCCACTGCTGTGCACCTGCTGTCTCCCCACCGGAATAAAGGGATTTTAAGAAGTGGTGACCCATTTTCTTTCTCTACTTTACCGGACTGATTACTAAGTTACCTGTTGCAACTGATACTCCTGAGTCCTAGGGAATAGGGGATGCGCTGAGATCAGGTTTGCGCTAATATACAAGTAAATTCCAGGGTTGATCTGCAAAGAACTCCTAAATGGAGTTAGACGTCTCTTGAGGTACAGATGGAATATAACATACATACATAAATATATACATAGGAGCTTGCCCAGTGCTCTGGTGGTGTCTTGCAAGAAAGCCCCAGTGAAATGTTCTGCCAGTTTGTTGATTTAAAACATAAGTGGATATAATCCAAGACCACGGCTATCTTAAGCATGGTAAGTATGAGAATCCACACATAATGAATGCTTTGAAGAGATTGTGTAGATAAACCCTCATGCTACACGGAAGTGGTAAAATTGGTCAGTGATTGGCCAATCTAAATTGAAGGTGTGTATCAGGTTTTAGGTTCAAGTACAGGCTAGATCTTACAGTAATTTTCTTACAAAGTAAACTTGCTCCAATATTTTCACCTGTTAACCACTTGAGGACCTAGGGCTTTCTACCCCTTAAGGACCGGCCACTTTTTTTCCATTCAGACCACTGCAGCTTTCACGGTTTATTGCTCACTCATACAACCTACCACCTAAATGAATTTTGGCTCCTTTTCTTGTCACTAATAAAGCTTTCTTTTGGTGCTATTTGATTGCTCCTGCGATTTTTACTTTTTATTATATTCATCAAAAAAGACATGAATTTTGGCAAAAAAATGATTTTTTTAACTTTCTGTGCTGACAGTTTTCAAATAAAGTAAAATTTCTGTATACATGCAGCGCGAAAAATGTGGACAAACATGTTTTTGATTAAAAAAAACCCATTCAGTGTATATTTATTGGTTTGGGTAAAAGTTATAGCGTTTACAAACTATGGTGCAAAAAGTGAATTTTCTCATTTTCAAGCATCTATGACTTTTCTGACCCCCTGTCATGTTTCATGAGGGGCTAGAATTCCAGGATAGTATAAATACCCCCAAAATGACCCCATTTTGGAAAGAAGACATCCCAAAGTATTCACTGAGAGGCATAGTGAGTTCATAGAAAATATTATTTTTTGTCACAAGTAAGCGGAAAATGACACTTTGTGAGAAAAAAAAAAAAGTTTCCATTTCTTCTAACTTGCGACAAAAAAAAATGAAATCTGCCACGGACTCACCATGCCCCTCTCTGAATACCTTGAAGGGTCTACTTTCCAAAATGGGGTCATTTGTGGGGTGTGTTTACTGTCCTGACATTTTGGGGGGTGCTAAATTGTAAGCACCCCTGTAAAGCCTAAAGGTGCTCATTGGACTTTGGACCCCTTAGCGCAGTTAGGCTGCAAAAAAGTGCCGCACATGTGGTATTGCCGTACTCAGGAGAAGTAGTATAATGTGTTTTGGGGTGTATTTTTACACATACCCATGCTGGGTGGGAGAAATATCTCTGTAAATGACAATTTGTTAATTTTTTTTACACACAATTGTCCATTTACAGAGATCTTTCTCCCACTCAGCATGGGTATGTGTAAAAATACACCCCAAAACACATTATACTACTTCTCCTGAGTACGGCGATACCACATGTGTGGCACTTTTTTGCACCCTAACTGCGCTAAAGGGCCCAAAGTCCAATGAGTACCTTTAGGATTTCACAGGTCATTTTGAGAAATTTTGTTTCAAGACTACTCCTCACGGTTTAGGGCCCCTAAAATGCCAGGGCAGTATAGGAACCCCACAAATGACCCCATTTTAGAAAGAAGACACCCCAAGGTATTCCGTTAGGAGTATGGTGAGTTCATAGAAGATTTTATTTTTTGTCAAAAGTTAGCGGAAAATGACACTTTGTGAAAAAACACAATTAAAATCAATTTCCGCTAACTTGTGACAAAAAATAAAATCTTCTATGAACTCGCCATACTCCTAACGGAATACCTTGGGGTGTCTTCTTTCTAAAATGGGGTCATTTGTGGGTTTCCTATACTGCCCTGGCATTTTAGGGGCCCTAAACCGTGAGGAGTAGTCTTGAAACGAAATTTCTCAAAATGACCTGTGAAATCCTAAAGGTACTCATTGGACTTTGGGCCCTTTAGCGCAGTTAGGGTGCAAAAAAGTGCCACACATGTGGTATCGCCATACTCGAGAGAAGTAGTACAACGTGTTTTGGGGTGTATTTTTACACATACCCATGCTGGGTGGGAGAAATACCTCTGTAAATGACAATCTTTTGATTTTTTTACACACAATTGTCCATTTACAGCGGTATTTCTCCCACCCAGCATGGGTATGTGTAAAAATACACCCCAAAACACATTGTACTACTTCTCCCGAGTACGGCGATACCACATGTGTGGCACTTTTTTGCACCCTAACTGCGCTAAGGGGCCCAAAGTCCAATGAGTACCTTTAGGATTTCACAGGTCATTTTTGTTTCAAGACTACTCCTCACGGTTTAGGGCCCCTAAAATGCCAGGGCAGTATAGGAACCCCACTAATGACCCCATTTTAGAAAGAAGACACCCCAAGGTATTCTGTTAGGAGTATGGTGAGTTCATAGAAGTTTTTATTTTTTTGTCACAAGTTAGCGGAAATTGATATTAATTGTTTTTTTTTCACAAAGTGTCATTTTCCACTAACTTGGGACAAAAAATAAAATCTTCTATGAACTCACCATACTCCTAACGAAATACCTTTGGGTGTCTTCTTTCTAGAATGGGGTCATTTGTGGGGTTCCTATACTGCCCTGGCATTTTAGGGGCCCTAAACCGTGAGGAGTAGTCTTGAAACCAAATGTTGCAAAATGACCTGTGAAATCCTAAAGGTACTCATTGGACTTTGGGCCCCTTAGCGTACTTAGGGTGTAAAAAAGTGCCACACATGTGGTACCGCCGTACTCAGGAGAAGTAGTATAATGTGTTTTGGGGTGTATTTTTACACATACCCATGCTAAGTGGGAGAAATATCTCTGTAAATGACAATTGTTTGATGTTTTTTACACACAATTGTCCATTTACATAGAAATTTCTCCCACCCAGCATGGGTATGTGTAAAAATACACCCCAAAACACATTATACTGCTTTTCCTGAGTACTGCGGTACCACATGTGTGACACTTTTTTGCAGCCTAGGTGCGCTAAGGGGCCCAAGGTCCTATTCACAGGTCATTTTGAAGCATTTGTTTTCTAGACTACTCCTCGCGGTTTAGGGCCCCTAAAATGCCAGGGCAGTATAGGAACCCCACAAGTGACCCCATTTTAGAAAGAAGACACCCCAAGGTATTCCGTTAGGAGTATGGCGAGTTCATAGAAGATTTTATTTTTTGTCACAAGTTAGTGAAAAATGACACTTTGTGAAAAAAAACCAATAAAAATCAATTTCCGCTAACTTTTGACAAAAAATAAAATCTTCTATGAACTCGTCATACACCTAACAGAATACCTTGGGGTGTCTTTTTTTCTAAAATGGGGTCACTTGTGGGGTTCCTATACCGCCCTGGCATTTTACGGGCCCAAAACCGTGAGTAGTCTGGAAACCAAATGTCTCAAAATGACTGTTCAGGGGTATAAGCATCTGCAAATTTTGATGACAGGTGGTCTATGAGGGGGCGAATTTTGTGGAACCGGTCATTAGCAGGGTGGCCTTTTAGATGACAGGTTGTATTGGGCCTGATCTGATGGATAGGAGTGCTAGGGGGGTGACAGGAGGTGACTGATGGGTGTCTCAGGGGGTGGTTAGAGGGGAAAATAGATGCAATCAATGCACTGGGGAGGTGATCGGAAGGGGGTCTGAGGGGGATCTGAGGGTTTGGCCGAGTGATCAGGAGCCCACACGGGACAAATTAGGGCCTGATCTGATGGGTAGGTGTGTTAGGGGGTGACAGGAGGTGATTGATGGGTGTCTCAAGGTGTGATTAGAGGGGGCAATAGATGCAAGCAATGCACTGGCGAGGTGATCAGGGCTGGGGTCTGAGAGCATTCTGAGGGTGTGGGCGGGTGATTGAGTGCCCTAGGGGCAGATAGGGGTCTAATCTGATAGGTAGCAGTGACAGGGGGTGATTGATGGGTAATTAGTGGGTGTTTAGGGTAGAGAACAGATGTAAACACTGCACTTGGGAGGTGATCGGACGTCGGATCTGCGGGCGATCTATTGGTGTGGGTGGGTGATCAGATTGCCCACAAGGGGCAGGTTAGGGGCTGATTGATGGGTGGCAGTGACAGCGGGTGATTGATGGGTGGCAGTGACAGGGGGTGATTGATGGGTGGCAGTGACAGGGGGTGATTGATGGGTGGCAGTGACAGGGGGTGATTGATGGGTGGCAGTGACAGGGGGTGATTGATGGGTGATTGATGGGTGATTGACAGGTGATTGACAGGTAATCAGTGGGTTATTACAGGGGAGAACAGATGTAAATATTGCACTGGCGAATTGATAAGGGGGGGTCTGAGGGCAATCTGAGCGTGTAGGCGGGTGATTGGGTGCCCAAAAGGGGCAGATTAGGGTCTGATCTGATGGGTAACAGTGACAGGTGGTGATAGGGGGTGATTGATGGGTGATTGATGGGTAATTAGTGGGTGTTTAGAGGAGAGAAGAGATGTAAACACTGCACTTGGGAGGTGATCTGATGTCGGATCTGCGGGCGATTTATTGGTGTGGGTGGGTGATCAGATTGCCCGCAAGGGGCAGGTTAGGGGCTGATTGATGGGTGGCAGTGACAGGGGGTGATTGATGGGTGATTGACAGGTGATTGACAGGTGATTGACAGGTGATCAGGGGGGATAGATGCATACAGTACATGGGGTGGGGGGGTCTGGGGGGGTCTGGGGAGAATCTGAGGGGTGGGGGGGGTGATCAGGAGGGAGCAGGGGGCAGGGGGGGATAAAAAAAAAATAGTGTTGACAGATAGTGACGGGGAGTGATTGATGGGTGATTAGGGGGGTGATTGGGTTCAAACAGGGGTCTGGGGGGTGGGCAGGGGGGGTCTGATGGGTGCTGTGGGCGATCTGGGGCAGGGGGGGGGGAAATCAGTGTGCTTGGTGCAGACTAGGGTGGCTGCAGCCTGCCCTGGTGGTCCCTCGGACACTGGGACCACCAGGGCAGGAGGCAGCCTGTATAATACACTTTGTAAACATTACAAAGTGTATTATACACTTTGTATGCGGCGATCGTCGGGTTAACATCCCGCCGGCGCTTCCGTATGGCCGGCGGGATGTTGCGGCGGGTGAGCGGCGCCAAGCGGAGGCGGAGGATCGTGTCACTGATGACGCGATCGCTCCGCCCATGCCCATACAAGGACCGCCGCCATTTGTCAATACGGCGGTCCTTGCGGGGTCCACTTCCCGGCTGCCAATTGTATATACGGCGGTCGGGAAGTGGTTAATCTGTGGTCAAAACTAAATAACTTGCAGTATTAGTGGGGCTGACACATGGAAACTGGCCAGGCCCAGGATTGTTAAGAGCTGGTAGACATGTACAGTAAGCTTATATTTCTAGAAGAAAACTTATTCTTCCATATCCGTTATAATGGGTAAAGAAATATCCTTAAAGGCAACATAAACTGATAGGGATATGGATGTTTCCTTTTAAACAACACCATTTGCTTGGCAGTCCTGCTGATCTCTTTGGCTGCAGTAGTGGCTGAATCACACACCTGAAACAAGCATGCAGCTAATCCAGTCTGACTTCAGTCAGAGCACCTGATCTGCATGCTTGTTCAGGGGTGGTGGCTAAAAGTATTAAAGAGGAACTGTAACATGAAAAGATCCCCTGGGGGGTACTCACCTCGGGTGGGGGAAGCCTCCGGATCCTAATGAGGCTTCCCACGCCATCCTCCATCCGTCAGGGGTCTCGCTGCAGTCCTCCGTGGAGTCCGTGCAGCGGTGACGTCAATATTTACCTTCCTGGCTCCTGCGCAGGCGCTCTGACTGCTGTCGGCTCCGAACTACACGGAAATACCCGATCGCCGTCGGGTCCGCTCTACTGCGCAGGCGCAAGTGTCCTGCGCCTGCGCAGTAGAGCGAACCCGAATGAGATCGGGTATTTCCGTGTAGTTCGGAACGGAAAGCGCCCCCGCTGGAGCCAGCAAAGGTAAATATTGAACTGACAGTCGGCACAGTCGCCGGCTGTTCGGAGGGCTGCAGCGAGACCCCCGTGGGACAGAGGACGGCGTGGGAAGCCTCATTAGGATCCGGAGGCTTCCCCCACCCGAGGGGTACCCCCCAGGGGATCTTTTTAATGTTACAGTCTCTTTAAGAAACAGGATGAGCAGGAGAGTCAGGCAACTGGTATTATTGTAAAAGGAAAAATCCATACCCTTCTCAGTTTAGGTTACATTTAAACAAAACTGTAGGCATTCTTTTTCCCCACAATGCTGGTCACAGTGATGGGATAGTACTGCAGTATAATTGGAGGCTTCAAGCCAGTTTTATGGTGTCTACCAACAGGGCTGTGGTGAGATGTTACCAAGGACAGAGGTGTTTAGAAGCGAAGATTCTATAATCCAAAATACAAAGTGCTTTACGTATTTATGAGTCGCATTTCCCAAAGTGCCGGTTGTACTAACAGCCAAAGACCTTCTAGGCCAAGACTCTTAATCAAGCTGACAAATCTGGCTCTCCAACTGGTAACCAGTCACAGGGCTTTCCTGTCCTGGGAATTGCTCACACACAGTTCATTCTCCGCAGGCAGGCAGTCTCACTAAACTTTTGTCCAAATCATGACCTGACTAGAGTGAAGTGTCCATTTCTTCCGGCTGCAGACACATAGCACTACTTTTTCTAATTCCTCTAACTGCTGTAAATTGCTGTAAATGCTCAGGAGGAAATACGGGCTAACTGCTGATTATTATAGAGTCACTTGGAGCCTGAAGTGCTCAGCATGTGCTTCACTAACAGCTTATTGAAAGGCTAGACTGTTCTTTCAGAAATGCTCACCTCCCAGACCTTGCCTTGTGTGGGCAATAGGAGCTGCAACTTTGGCCTTATTAGTGGCAGTCAGGGGGCCTAGAGATGTATTTTCACAGCTACATTTATGCAATTAATTTGCCCAATTAGGTTCCTGAAAATGTCTGTCTTCTCAAAGAAAACTCCAAAAGCGTAAATAACATGATACCCTCAATTGTTTAGTTTTTTTGTGTGTAGATATATATATAGTGTTTCAGTGTCAGCTTAAATGAGCTTTCAGATGTTTTTTTTACACCTCTGTTAACTATAATCAGTTTCTTCCAGGCAAATCTATTGTTTTCTAATATAATACTGTCATATATACTGTATACTATAATATATAATCTATAACTATAATAGTTACGATCTCACTCCTTCCTTGTTAGACTTTAAAAGGAAACCTGAGATGTTAATTAGTGGTGTATTTTTACTTACCTGGAGCTTCCTCCAGCCCCATGAGGTGCGTGAGCTCCCTCACTGTCCTCCCAGGTCGCTTTGCTCTACCGTTATTTCATCCGCTAATCTGGCCGGTCGCACTCTTCTACGCATACTCGGCCGCACGTACAACCCTGTTGTGCTCGTGAGAGTGTGTGGGAATACACTCGTGATTGGGCCACTCATGTGCAGAAGAGCACATGACTGGCCAGTTTAAATGTGGAGATAAGAGAATGGAGCTGCCTGCAGAGGATGGCGGGTGAGCCTACACACCTCATGGCGCTAGATGAAGTCCCAGGTAAGTATAAATAAATCGCTAATTGACATCTCTGGTATACTTTCAAGGTGTACACATGCACAATTAAGCCTTGTACCCATGGTTCTCACCAGCTCTGTGGTGCTCTGTCAACCCTTCTCTCGGACCCCCCCCTCCCCCCCCCCCCCCCCCCCCGCACCCGGCCTCCATAGCAACAGAATCAGTGTTGAGCTTCAATGTCACATAGTAATAATTTCACATCAAATGATTGTGAGAATTAAGCCATTTGGTTGTATCACATATGGCCACCTTGATATACAGCACATAAAGTGGATAGAAAAAGAGGCACTAAAAAGAATAAAATACACTAGCAGTTGAAAATGGGAGGTAATGGTCGACTTGACTGAGACAAATGGTCAGATTTGAGGGGGGAAAAACAGGCTTTATTGTAGTTCACTCCACTTTGCGACGTGTTTGGCAGGCAGTACCTGTTTCTTCGGGCAATAAGGGAGTCTCTTTGCAGGGATCTCTTTGTGCTAGGCGTTGTCTTTTGTCCACCCTCGGTGGCGGGTTGTTACCCCTCATTTTCAGTATCTTAGAGAAAGACATCTTAACCTGAGTGGGGTCAGGCTCTGTTCTCCCCACCTTCTTTTGCAGTGGTTGGCTTCACCTACATTTGTCAGTATCACTCTATCAGTGGACATTCAATCAAGTACACCTAAACTGAGAGGGATATGTTGACTGGGAATTTGGGTGCCTACTAGCAGTGAAAGTTTGGGTGCAGCCATAGGTGACCAAGAAAATATTGGCAATGGAGGGAAATTTGGGAACCTGTGGTAATAATCTGGTGCCACAGGTGATTAAAGTTAGCCGGGGGGGAGGGAAAGAGTCAAGGTTAGCTGGGGGTGGGGGGGCTTGATCACTGGTTGAGGTTTAGTTGTGTTTGGGAGGAGATTAAGGTTAGCCTTGGGGGGGGGTCAGGGTCAAGGGTAGGTACTGGTATTGCAAAGGTTCAGTGTGAGAATATTGTATTTAGCTGTAGTAAAATATTGGTATTTTTTCCAGTATTTTACTATAGTCCTTTTCACTGGAATATTACAATATTGCTACATTATATGGTGGTTGCCAAATGTATTTCCCTTTGACAGTAATGCCAGGCAACTGGTATTGTTTAATCTCTTAGGCTGCAGTAGAGATTGAATCACACCCCTGAAATCAGCATGCAGCAATCCTGTCAGACTTAAAGAGAAACTCCAACCAAGAATTGAACTTTATCCCCATCAGTAGCTGAAACCTCTTTTACGTGAGAAATCTATTCCTTTTCACAAACAGACCATCAGGGGGTGCTGTATGACTAATAGTGTGGTGAAACCCCTCCCACAAGAAACTCTGAGGACCATGGTACTCCTGGCAGTTTCCTGTTTGTGAACCTTGTTGCATTGTGGGAAATAGCTGTTTACAGCTGTTTCCAATGGCCAAAAAAGCATGCAGCAGCTACATCACCTGCCAACAGTAAAAATGTCACCATGTTATAAATGTCAGAATGTAAATCAGGGGTTTAAAAGATTTTACAATGGGCAAACACTGACTAAATCATACATAATTATTGTAAAGATTAAGCACTTTTTTATTGCATTATTTTCACTGGAGTTCCTCTGAGTCAGAGCACCTGCATGTATCTGCATGCTTGTTCAAAGTTGTTGTCTAAGGCCTAGTGCACACCAGAGCGGTTCTGCTGCGGTTTGCGATCCGCTTGCGGGTGCGGATCCGCTAGGGTAATGTATTTCAATGGGCTGGTGCACACCAGAGCGGGAGGCTTTTTGCAGAAACGCATACTCCCGGGCTGCTGCAGATTTTGGATTGCGGATGCGTTTCTGCCTCAATAATAAGTATGGGAAAAACGCAAACCGCTCTGAAAAACGGCACTTCAGAGCGGTTTGCCAGGCGTTTTTTGTTACAGTAGCTGTTCAGTAACAGCTTTACTGTAACAATACATGAAATCTACTACACCAAAAACGCTTCACAAAACCGCAAAATGCTAGCTGAAACGCTACAGAAAAATAACAAAAAGTGTTTCAAAATCTGCTAGCATTTTGCGGATCTGCTAGCGGTTTTTGGTGTGCACCAGGCCTAAGGGTATTAGAGGGGGTCAGCAAGGTAGCCAGGCAATCTGCATTGTTTGAAAGGAATTACATATGGCCACGTCCCTTTCAGTTCAGGTGTCCTTTAACTACTACATGTATCTAATACATTTTACAACATAATGGGCTGTCAGGGTTTCCCTCAAACCTCGATATACAGAGCTGAGATCTCAACAAAAAAGGGTTTCCACTTTCAAAGAGAGGGTGTTCTGGGTTTGCATATCAACAAATCAGATTCTTCTTTATATTTTCCATCTTGCAATAGAAATTGTCAATTTTCTGCAAAGAAATTAACATATTTTATATCCGTCAGGGAGTCATTTGTGATAGCAGTGAGGGTTGATGAAGCAACATTGCATTACTAAGAATGGCTTTTGCATATTAATGAAGAACATAATTAATTAACAGGTACCTAAACACACTTATTAATCCAGCCATACATCTTTAAGGAGCATTGGTTAATTTAGTTTCTGCACGTAATTAATGTGTCGAATTTTCCATCTGCATTTTGCTTCAGAGTTAAACGATTTCTCAGTGAGCTGTTGCCCCAACAGAGAGATGCATAAATATATTCATTAAGGGGAAATGCTATGCAAATATTAGCTTGTTTTAATTGTATTTGTGAATATTCTCTTTTTTTATGACACAATAAGACGGATTGCGTAAATTATGCCGCATTTCTAAAAGGTTCGAACGAACTGCTGGCGATTAGTACATGCACAGAATGGAATATAATGGGGAACAGGACTACAGAAAGCCATTTTTCTTAGCGGTTGTCATGTTACATACTGGTGCGTCTGACGTCACGGGAGGTGGAGTCTAACACTGAACGAGGATTTTGGAAGGAAGCGCGGGCAGGAGATACAGGGGACGGCGGGACCTTAACGCAGCAGTTACCAGCTGGGTTTGTGAGCCCAATAAGCCTGAATACTACACAGATACGTGAGTGCGCTGACGTGGCGTGGGGCTACATTAGCCTATTTTAAAAAGGTTTTATGCTATGTCTTTTATTATTGTTTTTTTACTTATGTACATTGGAATAAATTATTAGTGAAGCTGTTGGGATATAAAGAACTGGGAGAGGATTTATTGACCCTAAGCGCCAGACCCACCTGGATGTGAGGTGGCTACTCTTTGGTGAGCTGCTATTGTACAGGGGAGTGTGTGGATATACACTGTGTGTGGAGCACGAATTATCACTGGACACTCTGGATGTATGCATGGCAGTTTCCTATAACAGTAATGCACTATGTTGAGTCCGTTTGATTTTTTTCAGGCGAGAGATGGATCAGTAGCGGAAGAGGAGCGCTGTCTGTAAAAGTGTTTCTATACATACTGGGTGTGCCAAGCTGCCCTTAGATGACACCAACTTATATTTAATAAGGCTAGGTGCTCTATTCAAAGTGCAGTAGCTAGGGATGATCATTGAGATGCATTTTTTTCCGAGGTGATGCAAATTTATGCAATTTTTATGCAAATATATTTAGTTTAATTTGATTAGTCCATTTTCAAGTTGCATATATTTGCATAAAAATTTGTATAAACTCGGAAAAAATTGCTTATCATTGATCATTACTAGCAGTAGCCTATGAATTCAAACAGGAGCCAATCTTGTCTAAGGGCTGTTGCATACCAATAGCGCTTCAAAGAGCTTTTTAAAACTCTTGACCTTTGAAAAGCGCTTGGCTGATGTATTTGAATGGGATGGAGCACACCAGAGCGATGAGCTTTTTTCCCAAACGCAAACGCAGGTCCTGCAGCATTTTTGCTGATTTATGAGGCGATTCAGCTTCAATGTTAAGTATAGGAAAGTGGAAAATTGCTCTGAAAAGCACTAGATCAGAGCGATTTTCCAAGCGTTATCACAGAATCTGTTTAGTTACAACTGTACTGTAACAAAATATAAAAAAACACTACACAAAAACGCTCCAAATATCGCTGGGCATGATTGGAAAATCACTAGGCACATGCCTAGAATCGCCTGGAAAAATCACTTCAACAAGTGCTAAGCGTTTGCGATTACGCTAGAGCAGTGTGCACTGGCCCTAAGTGATGCATACTAGAGGCTGGATAATAACCTAAAACATGTCAAGACTGAGCTACATTGAAATATCACTGATAATTATATAGACAAATGTTAGGTCTATGCAATTCCCAAATGGAAACAGACAAGAGGTACAGTATTTAGCAGTAGAGCAATTTAAAGTGAACCCGAGATGAGTGATATGGAGGCTGCCATATATTTTTTTCCGGTACTTATCCATTAGCCGGGCGCATCCGGCAGGTGGCGCTGTTGATGTTAATTCCAATCATAATTACTTCACGTCAACCTGTGAATGTAAACCGCCGGATGCGCCCGGTTTAAACAGATCAAGCCGCCGGCTTGCTTTGTGTCTCGCTCTCCTCCCCCTCTTGCCCTCTCTCGTATGAGCCTTGGGGAGGGGACATGCGTGTCCCCCCAGAGTCGTTCGATGCGACATTGCGACGAACGACTCTGGGGGGACACGCATGTCCCCTCCCCAGTGTTCTATAGGAGAGAGGGCAAGAGGAGGAGAAGAGCGAGACACGAAGCAAGCCGGCGGCTTGATCTGTTTAAGCCGGGCGCATCCGGGGGTTTACATTCACAGGTTGACGTGAAGTAATTATGATTGGAATTAACATCAACAGCGCCACCTGCCGGATGCGCCCGGCTAACGGATAAGTACCTTTTTTTCTTTTGAACAGTAACGTTTGCCTGGCAGCCCTGCTGATCTATTAACTGCAGAAGTGTCTGAGGCTGGGTGCACACATGGCTTGTGCGTGAAAGGTTGCGTTTTCTGTCATGTGCATTTTTGTATTTGTAGTGTGTTTTTTTTTTATTTTTTTTCTACGTTTGTTTTTTTTCCCCACGTATGTGCTTTTCTAGCATTTTGCATGCGTTTTTAATGCTTTTGTTTGCATATGCATTTTCATGCATTTTTCTATTGCGTTTTATGCAACTTGCTAGGAAGACAACAGGAAGCGGAAATGCATCAGAAAAAAAAGCATACAAAAAGGCATAAAAAATGCATACCATTGACTTTCATTATGTATGTTTTTGACGTTTTGGAAAATTATGCAACAAAAACAGCGTTTTTAAAAACGCATGTTAGCCCCCTGTCGACCGCTGCACGCTAAGGGGCGTGAATGCGGCAGCCCCAGGACCACTCCACGCCAATTGGCATTAATGACTGTGGGTGGGGATTGCAGGAGATTGCGCACTAATGCGTGCACATCTCTGCATGAATGACGGAGCTCCGTTGCACCTTCAGTCTGCCAGCGGCCTATTAAGTGGCCTGCAGTGGCCTATTAAGTAAAAAATGGCCTGGTCAGTAGGGTGGGGGGTTTAACACATCGGACCTCAAGTGGTTAGAAAACGTATACAAAACGATACGCATATGCATTTTTTTTATGTGGCCCATTGACTACTATTGCAGGCAAAAACGCTGTTTTCCGTAACGCCAGCATTTTTGCTAAGTGTGTTCCTAGCCTGAGGTATACCAGAAACAAACATGCAGCTAATCTTGTCAGTTCTGACAATATTATCAGACACACCTGATCTGCTGCATATGCTTGTTCAGGGTCTATGGCTGAATGTATTAGAGGCAGAGGAACAGCAGGACAGCCAGGCAACTAGTAATGCTTAAAAGGAAATAAATCTGGCAGCTTCCATAGCCTCTGGTTCACTTTAAGCAACATTGCAAAATTTTCAGGTCAACATTTGTATAATAAGTATCAGAGGTATGTTGCATATAACAAATATAGACACAAGACACAGAACAAATATATTGTGCTTTTCTCTTGGCAAGCTCAAAATACCAGAGCTGCAGCCACTAGGGCATGCTCTCTAGGCAGTAGCAGTGTTAGTGAGTCTTGCCCAAGGTCTCCTCACTGAGTAGGTGCTGGCTTACTGAAAAGGAAGAGCCGAGATTCAAACCCTTGTCACCTGTGTTAGTTGCAGATCCCTCAACCGGTACGCTATCCAGCCATATACCCGTATTAACCATTAAACTATCCAGCCATATCCAAATATTTATTCAAGTCTGATATACAAATAAAACACAGTTGAATGCATTGAACGGTCAGCAAAGCATGTAAAAAAGACACACCCTGATGAAACGCCCATAGGGGGTTTGTAACTAGTTGGTAGGAGCATTGGGAGTGGCTATCTCAGCTTGTGCTGATTGCATGCAGCCCACTGCAGACTGCATATTGGCTGCTTGCCTAGTCTCATTTCAAACAGAGGAAGCTGAACTATCTAGCTGGAACTTAACCAGGAGTGTGTACCCATGGAACACTGTGCTAAACAGTTGGGTAAGATCTATGCATATCATGTATAATGGTAACTACGCTCTGTGCAAGCTGGATTCCTGCTGTAAATGGACAGTGTTTATGTGAAGGATTACCACCTGCTGCTTCTTGGATTATCCCATGAGCTCCCTCTGTGGCTTAGTGTATGTGTTTGTAGTTGTGGGCGGCCTGCTTGAGGTGTATGCGTGTGAGTGAATTGCACGTGGTGGCTCTAGGTATACTGTTTTGTTTTTGCTGCGTAGGATGAGCATGTCTTATTTTGCACTGCGCCATGTTGGCCTCAATTGTTTTATTTCCCCGTTTTTAAAATGCTATGCTGACTTTAAAATGCAAAAATAGCTGACTGTATGCAGACTTGAATAAATATTGGTATATCTGTTATATGCAACGAAAATCTGCTACAAATATATGTAATTTCAAGGTTGCATTTGCATATAACCCTATTTAGGTTGATAATCCGTCACTAATAACTGACAAGGCCCTTTAACACCAAGGTGGTGCAATATATTTACCGCACCCCACCACCGTGCAATGAAAGTCTATGGAGACTTTCATACTGGTACGTTACGGCATGACGGAAGTGATGTTTTTGCCACATCCCCAACGCAGGTCAAGAACTAAGTTACTGTTGCGGCAATCTACCTCTGCCTGGAAATTATGTTAGTTTATGGCGGCAAGTGGATTTTTTAAAAAAGGACCGGCGCGACGTTTTCACGGTGCAATACAGTGTGTTGAGCACAACACACCGCATTGCTGACACTGGTTTCTAGTGTGAAACCAGCCTTAGGGATTCTATGTCCATATGGTCCACTAAGAGTCAGCCTAAAGCTGTTCCACACTCTCCGCATTCTTATTTCTTAAAACTATTGTAGCACAGACCTGCCCTGGGTTCTTCTGCATCTGGACTTCTCTACAACAAAGGCCTTCTTTTCCACCAATACAGTGGCTTGTGTATGGTTAGGTGGTGGTAAGGGGTTAGGTATGGTTTCTGCACTAAGGGCCCGTTTTCACTAGACAACCGCTCGCGGCTGTGAGACGCGCGGTGGCACTTTCGGGTCTGCAGGTACGCAGACGACTCCCAGAAGCCGCGCCATGCACGGCTATGGGGTTCGCTGCCTCCCGCACGAAAACTGATGGCAATGTCTGCCGAATCGCTAGAGCAAGCAATTCGGCCCATGGCGCCATTATTTCCTAGGTCAGAGTTTCCCTAAGTGATTTGCCTGCGGAGAAACTCTGCGGCTTCGGCCCAGTTTCCGCACTAGTGGAAACTGGCCCTTAGGGTTCTCATACAGAGAAGCCCAAAAGCAGAAGGACCTATTGCAGCTTTCTACATCCTTGTTTCTCAAAACAAAGTGCCTTAGAGAGTGTGCATAAGTGTAATGCTAGTAGCCACTTGTACATTTTGTTTTTACATTTTTCATTTGTGTAACATGATAAAGCGAGGCAAGACACTGCTGTAAGATAGCAGGCACTTTTCTTTCTTCCTGGAGTTTGACTTAAAATATAATTTTCTTTTCTGGCCTGGGGTCTCCTCCACATAAAAGAACGGATGCACAAAACAAATCAGCAGCTATGAGAGCTACTTGGTAAGACTTGTTTTACAGAACCAAAGTCCCCTTTGAAAAGCGGCATACTTGAAATCTGTTCCACTCTGATGGTTCTAAATGAGAATTTCTTCCTATCCTGACAGTTCATAATTTTCACTTGAGGGATGTTAGTGGTCTCTAATAGATGTGGTTTCCTAAATAATATGGCTGGAGCATAACCTCAACAATCCTTATTTATTTTCTGGAGAGACCATCGTATCTTGCCTATTCATCATCAGGATCACAGCATGAATATCTGCTATTAATCATCAGCCGCTGAATTCCTTTGTGCTACGGTAACATAGGGAGATCATGAATTAAAAGTAGAGCAAAACAAAAGTGGAATAGCCGATTTATAAAGCAAAAACAAACATGCTTAATCTGAAATATTCACATTGTCCATCTGCAGGAATAGAAGGCCCAGTTTACACTGCAGGATAAAAAAACAGAACCATCTAAACAGGTCCATTTTTAAAAGACAACAGTTCAACCATGACCCTCCATTCCTTTAGGGCACAGTCAAACTGGGAACTGGGCCTTCAAGGGAACCTGAACAGAGTAAAATTATTTAAAATAAACACATGATGTACCTGCAAATGAACATGACATACTTACCTCGCCATACGTTTCTCTCAGAAGCTCACCATTTTTTTCTAACAACTATCTCTTCAATTTCTGACATTTTTCAGAACTGAAATATATCAGTTGCTGTCAATTATATCTCAGTTGCTGTCAGTTATAACTGAAAGAACAACTGATGAGCAAGGTAATGACAACATTTCCCTATGGCTCAAGTGAGCAATATTACAGTTTAACAGAGTGCTGGCCAAGAAGCTATTATGGGATAATGGCCATTTTCAAAACGGACAGAGAATTTTATAGATCCAAGTGGGCGCAGGTTCACATTTATGGCAATGGGTGGATGCTAGCCCCCACCAAATCTAACTAAATAAGCCGGGTGACCATCAGTGCAGGACAAAAAGTGCTATCTTGTCTAGCACCCCATTTTGGTGTGGAATGGACTGGTTGCAGCAGAGCTGCAGTAAATAACTTATACTCACTGGTCGCTGACAGATGCAGGGACCAAGGCAGCACAGGCGCCAACAAGAAGGCAGTTCCTCAAAGCTTGGTATCTCCATGGCAACCGTGTGCGTCATGTAACATTGTTGCCATCCTGATATCATGACAGCGGAGATGCGGCTGCCTAGGGGACAGAAAGGAGGAGGTGGGAACAAGCGGTCACCGGTATCAGGTCCCACTGAATCCACACCATTGAATGCAGCCATCGCTTTTGTGATTGAATATGCGTGTCAAGCGGACACTCGGGGAGATGGTTTGGGACAGTGGGGGGGGGGGGGGGGATGTGTGAAGGTCACATGTCACTAAAGGGCAAGGGGGTTAAGGGGGAAATGTCCCCTGCCACTTGTTGGTACTACTGTACATTTTGTAGGGGGGAGTGGCCCCTTTTTTAAGTTTGAGCACCACCCATTTAAGGACCCTCTGCACGGCCCTGATGTTAACATTTGCCCCACACTTTAACATGGAGCCATATTTTAACCCTACATCCTAAAGAGAAACTCCGACCAAGAATTGAACTTTATCCCAATCAGTAGCTGATACCCCCTTTTACATGAGAAATCTATTTCTTTTCACAAACAGACCATTAGGGGGCGCTGTATGACTGGTATTGTGGTGAAACCCCTCCCACAAGAAACTCTGACAACCGTGGTACTCCTGGCAGTTTCCTGTCTGTGAAACTTGTTGCATTGTGGGAAATAGCTGTTTACAGCTGTTTCCAACTGCCAAAAAAAGCATGCAGCAGCTACATCACCTGCCAACAGTAAAAATGTCACCATGTAATAAAAGTCAGAATGTAAATCAGGGATTTAAAAGATTTTACAATGGGCAAACACTGACTGCTTCATTTTTACAATAATTATGTATAAATGATTTACTTTTTTTATTATATTATTTTCACTGGAGTTTCTCTTTTTAAGTCAGTTGGGACATAACAGGACAGCCTGGCAGCCATTTTGAAGTCTGCCTCAAGTCAGTGTAGTGTGAGCCGTCTGCTGCTTCCATAAGTGTTCTGCTCCTTGCAGTTCACCAACTAGGGACCACGTCTGTGCAGTAGCATGGAGTCGCTTGTGCATGAACAGCTCCGGCTTACTGTGCTTGTGTGTCTGTGCTCGCGCAGTGGCAGTATGTCTGCATGCATGTATGAAGAGTAGCGTGCTTCTTAGGCAAGTATGTGATTTTGTACCCAAGTTTTGACTCTGGTACACTTAAAGGGGAATTTCAGCCTAAACAAACATACTGTCATTTAGTTACATTAGTTATGTTCATTAAAATAGATAGGTAATATAATCTCTTACCCACCATGTTTAAAAAAACAAACAAACAGGCTAATGTTTGTGATTTTAATGGGGGCAGCCATCTTTTTTGGTTGAAAGGAGGCGACAGGGAGCATGAGACACAATTCCAGCTGTCCTGTGTGCTGATCACAACAGAGAAGATCCCAAAGCTTAACTGTGGAGTAATGATTCAGCACCAGTGAGTCAACCAGTCAGCACCTGGATCCAACAAGGTGCACAAATTGTCATGCAAAGGAGAAAGGAAGACTGGGTCTCTACCTGGATTTATGCAATTGTAGCAAAAACTTTTAGTGTGCCGTAGCAACTGAAAAACCGCAAATAGGGCCTTGTCACAATTTTACTGCAGCATCTCTGTGATAATCTCAAATACCTTCTGCTGTAAGAAGGCAAACTACTGTTTTGCATAACATTTTAGTAAGGAGGCTTTTTGGTTCATTTTATCCCCTTAGACACCCCTAGAAGGTCTGGTTCACCATGAGCTTGCTGGGCAATATGTAAACGTGATATTTACTGGCTGCACGAAGCAATTAAAGGAATTTCTGGGTGGAAGTAAAGTGATCTGTGTACTGTGAGGTGATACTGTAATGCCGGAGAAGTAACTGTGTCTGGTAGAGATTCTGCTGGGGACATGAGCTGAGGTGAGTGTTGTTGTCTTGGGGATGGGACTGACAGGCAAAGTCTACTTCTACTGCACTTCTATAAATAATGGTGATGGATGGCAAGCTGTGTACTCAGCTGTGTCCAAGGCTGAGACTCTGCAAGACAGGGTCAATACTGAGGGGATTTGATGCTGAAGGATTAGCAACATGTACTTTTTTCCTCACGTCAAAAAAATGGCCCCTGCAACGTATTCCCGTATAACAGTAAAACAGGATGTGCAGCCTTGAAACAAAAAAAAAATAAAGATTTTGGCAAATATCATTGATAATGCCATCCTTTTTAAACTGTTCTGGATCCTCCAGATGCTTCCCTCATCCTCATGCAGACCATCGCTACTGCCCAGGATGTTTAGAACGTTTGCGGCTGCGCCCACATACGTGAACAAGCATGGCCATACTATGCTGGTGCACAATGGCTCACGTGCTGCGGACTAGCACCGAGCCACTCATGCTCAGAGGAAAAAGTCAAGTCCAAGTCGCTCCATGTTACTGCAAAGTCCTGAGTCATCCTGCGCAGTGCTGTACTACTCAGGCAACAAACTCTTGTCAAGGAGGTTTAGGGTGTCCCAGCGGTGAAACAGTGAGGGTGATGGGGGAAGCCTGTGGATTATCCAGAGACTTCCCTCTACTGAGGTAATTATCTATTTGAGGCACGTTTTTCTCTACAGGTGGACCTTAAGGTTCACATTGCATAACACGCCCTTAGCACTTGCGATTTTGCAAATCAATTTTCCAAGCAATTTTTAAAGGAATGTTGGCTGGTGGTGATGCAGATCTGGCTGGCCTAGCTGGTGGTGATACTAGGCTGGGCTGTCCTGGCCTGTATAGTGGTGATGATGGTCTGACTGGCCTGGCTGGTTGTGATGCTAGGCTGGGCTGTCCTGGCCTGTATAGTGGTGATGATGGTCTGACTGGCCTGGCTGGTTGTGCTACTTGTCTGACTGGCCTATAGAAATATTTCTTTCCTTCCTTTTTCAAACTCTAAACTGTACCTATAATGGTAACCCATTCCAGACACATAGCCCTAATCTCCTCCAAAATGTTAACTATTTTATGATACAGACCATAACCTCTCCCCTAACCATAACACTTTCCTAATGCCTTTACTATCCTTCCTCCTTAAAGGCTACCTTAGTCCTTAAAGTCATTGGAAATCATTTAAACTGTTTAAAAAAATAAAAAAGCCAGATAATTAAGGAGAGGGAAGGATCTGGGTCCTATAGAGTCTTCCTTCTCCCCTCCTGGAGCCCTTGTTTCAGCGGCAGTTCCTCCATTTCAATCCCCTGGCACGGAGGACTTTGGAAGTCTTCAGGCTCGGAGTTCTACTAAAGACAGGCAGCTCCATACTGCGCACACGAGAGAGGGTGCTCACGCATGCGCAAAATCGAGCGGCCTGTCTTCAGGAGCACTCAGGCTCTGGAAGCCTCCCTTCAGTGGTGGAGACAGCAGTATTTGACCATATTGCTTGAATTCTGCTATGGGGGAGCTAGTGCTTCAGCACGGGCTGGGAGAGGAGTGGGAAGGCTCTATAGGACCCAAAACCTTCCTTCTCCTTAGGTAAGTATCTGTTTTTTTTTTTTTTTTATTCCTATTAACTTTAATAAATTGATGCCCTGTATGTGTGGGGGAGAGGTGTGCATAGGCTTACCGCACCTCCAGCGGTCCGACGCCTGCCTCCATTTCCACTCTATCACTCCCGCTGTATGAAGTATTAGTAGTTAGATTAAAGGGAAGGTTCAGGGAGGGTATTGAAAAAATAAAAATCAATTTCCACTTACCTGGGGCTTCCTCCAGCCCGTGGCAGGCAGGAGGTGCCCTCGCCGCCGCTCCGCAGGCTCCTGCGCAGTACAGCCTGGAGGACGCCCGATGACGTCAGCGCGCCCGCGTGGGACGCAGAAGTGCCGGGCCTTGGAGCGCAGAAGAGCCCAACCTGGCAGCCGGCCTGGCCAGGTCGGGTCGGCCACCGGAGACCACCGGGAGCCTGCGGAGCGGCGGCGAGGGCACCTCCTGCCTGCCACGGGCTGGAGGAAGCCCCAGGTAAGTGGAAATTGATTTTTATTTTTTCAATACCCTCCCTGAACCTTCCCTTTAAAGGGAACCTAAACTGAGAAGGATGTGGATTTTTCCTTTTAAAATAATACCAGTTGCCTAACTCTCCAGCTGATCCTGTGTCTCTAATACTTTTAGCCACAGCCCCTCAACAAGCATGCAGATCAGGTGCTCTGACTGAAGTCAGACTGGATTAGCTGCATGCTTGTTTCAGGTGTGTGATTCAGCCACTACTGCAGCTAATGAGATCAGGGCTGCCAGGCAACTAGTATTGCTTACACGGAAAAATCCAAATCCCTCTCAGTTTAGGTTCCTTTTAAGTTAAACAGCTAGAGGTGCCTTCCTGAAGGGAGATCTGGTTAGTGGAAGTAACATATGATTTACGCTCCACTTCAAACTCTGCATAGGGAGGAAGGAACTCAGGGGTTGGATAGTGAGCCGCCCTTCTATTATCAGGCACCTGTAGCCATGAGCTTACAGTGCCGTATGGAAAATCTGGCTCTAATGCAGTTGATTTTATAGACCATTTAATGAAATGTCAATTCACTAAGGCTGTGTAATGAATAGCAGTGAGGCAGCTGCGGCGAACAGTGCCACCGCCGCAACTGCCTCTGCCTCTCGACCTTTAAATGTTCACGCACCTCGGGCGGCTTGCGCATCGAGGATGGGCATCTCTGTGGCACATAGGGTCGCATTAGCGCGTGCGCACTTCATAGACAAGGCCTTCATGCGGGGAGGAGGTGAGTCAGCTGACCTGCGGGTCAGCTGACGTCAGAGGGCACGCTCGCCACTGCTGATTGGCTGAACTCTAGGGGCGTGCGTCGGGGATGCCTCAGTGTACTTAAGCCCAGCAGGTTCACTCACAACTTGTCTGCTGCTGCGAATACTTCGTGTTAGCGCTCAGACCTTTGATAGCTATAATTATAATTCATTGAAAACTGTATTATCTGTGTATGACTCTGGCTCGTTCTGACTACTCTTTTGCTCAACGCTTTAGATCTTTTCCCCATCTGATCTAGTTGCCTGTTTATCTTTCTGCCTCTGCCTCCTGATTCTGTACTTTATCTGCCTGTCTGTTGCCAACCCGATTTGTCTGACCACTCTACTCTCACCAGTGAGCCCTTGTCACTGGTGAGGAGCTCATTGTACTGTAGTGCCCACCAGCTCCTCTGGTGAGGTGACTCTATCTATCAGTACTACTGTTGCACCAATCACCTACCTGTACTTTAGCTATCACATCAGTTGTCTGTCAATTTTCAAAGATTAGGGCATGCGGTTAAACCACATAAGACCAGTTTTGATCTGTGCGAAACTTGCTCTCCGATGCGATATGCTATGCAATATTAACAGGCTGAAGCTGAGAGCCAATAGGAAGAGCCTCCCCCTCCTGCTGCTTTATCCATTGGTACCGATATGCTGTGGGCCAAAAGAAGTTTATCCAGGCAGCAGAGAAGAGAGCCAGTGAGGAAGAGATTTCAGCTGCAGCCCTTTAGACCAGTGGTGGGTTGAAATTTTGCATTGAAATTCGCAATTATGCATCGTAATCGTAATGTGAAAATTAAGGGAAAATGGTAATTCATTTTGTATGTAATAAATAGTAATATTTCATTATTTCGCCTAATTTTGTGCCTATTTTAGAGGTGAATAGCAAAGCCCCCATACATGCTTTTGACACCAAAATTGCTACATATGATAAAGAAAAGTATTTTTTTTTTGAGAAAATCTATTTTAAAAATGCAAAGAAAATTTTTTTTTTTCTCAAAAGGTCTTGTTGGAAAATACTTTTTTTTTTTTTACTTGTACCCACTATTCTCCTATATATATATATATATATATATATATATATATATATATATATATATATATATATATATATATATATATATATATATATATATATATATATATATATAGCAATTTTGGTGTCAGTAGCATGTATGGGGGCTTTGCTACTCACTGCTAAAGTCAGACCAAGATTAAGCAAAAATTACGTTATATTTTATGCGAAATTACAAAGGACTATACAAAATAAATTAGAAGTACAAATCGTAATTACGTATAGGCTAAATTGCAAAAATGCATGTGAAAATTTGCGTAATTGTAATTAGCTCAATACGATCAACACTTTAGACGGTAACCCTTTAGACTCCTTCTTGAAGATGCCGAGGAGCAAATGGTGAAATCATCCAAGCATCATTTGTCTGTTTATTAAGTTAATCTAAACTATTGGCTATTGAATGAAATGTTAATAAAGACTGATGGACAATTTCAGAGATACTAGAAGGGAACATGTAGATCTAAAGGGATGATGGGGATGCCTCTTAGGGGCCGTTTCCACTACCCACCGCGCGCGGCTGTGAGACGCGCGGTGGCACTTCTGGGTCTGCGGGCACACAGACGAATCCCAGAAGCCGTGCCATGCATGGCTATGGGATTCAATGCCTCCCGCATTAAAGCTGATGGCAATGTCGGCCGAACCACAAGATTTGCCCATTTGTCCTGGTTATTACGTTTAAATTGCGTCCCTAGAACAATGTATGGTGATATTTTACTTGGAAATGTGTATTTTTTCAGTTTACTGTTTTTTATACTATAAAAATATAAATTTTAACTCACAAAAACCGTAGTAATATACCCTCACAACATACATATTTAAAAAGTTCCAAAGGTAACTATTTATGTAGCTTTTTTATATATATAAAAAAAATTTATAACAAGTTTTATGTTGGTAACTATGGGGTAGTGGTGGAAGGGGTTAACATTAATAAATACTTAATACATGTTTGAATGTAAAAGTGTCTTATGGTATATTTGGATGTATTTGGTTGTATTTTACTTTTTGGCCACAAGATGGCACTACACATAGTTCACATCTGCTGTTTACAGCTGATCGGAACAAAAGTGTTTGTAACAGTTTCATTGCGGTTATAAATGAGATGCATCCTTCTCCCATACATAACTGAGAATAGATTCTCATACCTCGATCACGGAAAAACAGGGATATGGATAAAAACGGAAACGGAGGCGGAATTGCGATTGGCGGTGGTAAGTAAACAGTGCGTATATATACACCCCTGATCTGCTAGTGGTAAACACAGGGGCGTATATATACATAGCAAAGATCTGGAACTGGTTAAAGGACCACTCCAGCAAAAAGAAGCAAGCCGTTAAAATCTAACAGAACTGTCAGGTTTGGGAAATAGTCTCCTCATGGGGAATTCTCGAGGTTTTTTTTTTTTTTTTTGCTTTAAAAAGCATTTCCTGAACAGCAGTTGCTAAGTCTGACAAAATAGTGAGCAAGTGAGTATGGAGACTGGCTGGTATCTTACTATTTTGGCAGTTAAACTGCTGTTCAGGAAATAATTTTAAAAACTAAGAAAACACTGAGAATCCCCCACGAGGTGATGGACTGGTCCAAAATCTGAACTGCTTACTTTTTTTTGCTGGAGTGGTTCTTTAAAGTGGAGTAGCTACCCTGAGCAACCAAACCAAATCCTTGTTTTATTAGCGGATGGAAAGGAACAATAATGCATCTATTCTACTTTTAGTCCAGTTTCCTTTGCACCTGTTGATGTAAATCAGACCCATTTTAAAAAACAAAGATAAATATCCTTCATCAGCTTTCTGAGTAAGTAGATCATTCTCATCAAGATGCTACAATTAAGCTAGCTTGAGGACAGATTACCGTTACCGAGGAGTTTAAGCAATTTGTTCCTGAATTGCAGACATTCAAGCTTCTACATTTATGTTCAATTAGAACGCATAATTGCCATGTTTGTTGTCCAGTCTGAAGCAGAGCAAACAGAAAAGAACGTCAAAATATTGCAAAACTGTTAAAAACGGTATTTAGTAAAAACTGCAAAAACATCAATTATTTTAAATTTTGCTAGACCCATAATTAGTCTCTAGACAGCTGTGTATCCATTGTGCACTCCACTAATTCATTCTGGTCCTCGGTTAGCTGTTAAAGGACACTCCAGCCGAGAATAAACTAATGAAATAAACAATTGTATCTATCTTTCTTCTCCTAAAAAGGACTTTTTAAGATATTCCACAGTTTTATTTTATGTTTAACCTCCCTGGTGGTGCATTTCTGTCTGGAATTATGAGTCAAAAGCGGTACATTGTTTTTCAAGAATTGTAGACCTCCAATTTTTAAGCTGTAACTCACCAAAATATTCCAGGTAGACATTCTGCATATAAATAAGACTAGAACACAAATTTGTTGAATTCATTAAATGTATGAATAAACTTAAACAATTGTGAAACTGCACAAAAAGGCAAGCAGAGAGTATTCAAAATCCAGGCAGAGGTCTGTGCAGGCGGCCGGCAGAGAATAGTGAAAATCCAGGCAGAAGTTGGTGCAGGCGGCATACAGACAGTAGTCAAAATCCAGGCAGAAGTATATATATATATATATATATATATATATATATATATATATATATATATATATATATATATATATATATACAGTACATATATATATATATATATATATATATATATATATATACATATACAGTACATACATGTGTATGCATATGCAGACATGTATATGGATATGCATGCATATACATATAAATGTATATACATGTAAATGTATTTACACGTATAAACGGCATCTTTTTTTCTCCAAGTCCAGTAAAAGTCCATGTCCGCTTTAAAAATAAGCCCCGCCCACATCATGCCTCCGCCGCAGTGATTGGCCGCCGGGTCCCCGGAACAAGAGCGTGGCTATGGGGATCCCGGCAGCCGGAGAGAAGCTGCAGACAGGGAGGGAGGGAGGCTGGAGTTCCGCTGTGCAGCGCCGATCGTGCGTGGGACTCCAAAACACATTAAAAACAATGTAATTCCCTACCCCGACCTGAGCTCGGGCTTACCGCTCGCGGCTTTTTTAAATTTATTTTTTTCTACCCAGAGCTCAGGTCGAGGTTACCGCCAGGAGGGTTAAATCTACTTTTTAAGTTTTAAACAGTTTTATTGTTTTTGCTTAATGACAGATTCATTGAAGTATGCCAGAGCTAAAATCTATGAACTATTGACCCATTCTATCTCTTTCCTGTCAGAAGCCATTTTCTGCAAGGAAAGTGTTTTATAGTTGGAATTTATTATCATTGAGGGTCACACTGTAGTCACTTCCTGTTTGAGTCAGTCATACCTGATATTTAACTCTTTCAGGCAGAGAAAGAAAAAAAGGAACACGGCATAGTTATTTGTGTGTTAGGCACTGTACATACCCGTGTCTATCTCAAGTCACATGTCACCTCTGGAATCCCTTAAAGCTGAACTCCACGAAGACCGTGCAATACACAGTTGGAATACAAGATCTGAAATGTATAGCCTGGCAAAACATTTAATATTCTGTCCGGCCAATCCTGTGATTGAGGCAGCCCTGCTATCCAACAGAACCTGCAGGTTCTGAATCTGAAGAAGACTTGCTTGAGCTCTTTTCTAGTGTAGCTAACATTTCGAATAACATAATTATCAAACAGACTTGTAAGATACTGTATATGAATGGTACTTGACCCCCCAGAAAGATCTCTAAGATATTTCCATCCTCCACTAACCAGTGCTTACACTGCATGTTCTCTGACAACAATACTGAACATCGTTGGTGGTCTTGTTCAGTTTTTGGGATGCTTGCTTTGATCAGATCTTGGCACTCTGGTCCAGAAAGATATACTGAAGGTGTAGCCCTATTTTGCAAAGAAATGCCCATTTGTTGGTTTAGTTTGTCTGGCAAAACAGATGCCTTGTAGCAAAATTCTGGAAGGGTTCTCTGTGCCGCCACCCTCAACCCTACTAGATGAGATCTGATGGCTTTATCACATGGACTTATCTCCTACTCATTGCAGTCCAGGCTCCATGTCTTCCCCCAGGTTTGGGATCAACAAATAATGAGGTTTCCTCTAGGTCAAAACATATTCGGTCATAATACTTACTATCACCCAATTTGTCTCATTGCAGTAAACAATTTGTTGTTTGCATGTTCTATTTAGCATCTCACTGGAATTAGCTACTCTTTCTGTGTGTTTCAAGTCTTACCCCATAGAGCCCTATTAATCTATGTCATGCACTGATGAGTATCATCCAGTCCGAAACAGTCTGTATGCATGTTGAATTAGTGTGGCTCTGTACAATTAACAAACTAACACATCATTGCATTCCAGTGGTTCTGGAGGTGTATTTAGCTTTTGGTGTCAACAAAGGGACATTTGGCATATTTGCATATTCAGCAGAGCTCACTACAACTTCAATTGCAAACACCTTCTGTTGCAAGAAGGCAAAATTCTGTTTTACATCCGAGTTCACAGGTTAACTTGGAAACAGAGTTGATACAAATGTTCGGGCATCACTCTAGTCCCAAATACTGTTGTGTGCTGCTTAATCTACCGGTATACAGCACTGATGGTATTTTTAGAGCAAGGGGTTGGCCTACATGGTTTTAACTTTATTGAAATGATTAATGCCTACAATTTAATTTCACAGACACTTTTTGTTTATGGCTATAGTTTTGCCTTAACTGCACTTCAACTGATATGCAATGGCACTCTCAAGTTAAAAAAAACAACAAAAAACATGATCACATCTATGCAAAATTATTATAATGATATAGATTTCTATAGTCCCAGCATATTTTGTGCTGCTTTATAATTACGGTGGCACAGACAAAGCACAGAGATAATTACATGCTACACATAAGGGGAAGACAGATAATATATAGTCAAGCAGTGAAACCAGTAGGAGGTGTATAGCAGAGGGACGAGACTGTAACTGCAGTATAGAGACACATTCGGAGGGATGGCCCTGCATAGCAGAGCTTGCAGTGTTATAGAACAGAGGGTTGAACATCAAGCTAAAGGGAGTCAGTTAGCTGTGATGCCCACACTAGGTAGTACAATATTAGAGCATGCAGGATCACTGTCTGAAGAACATGTTAGATTATGTATTTGGCTGATGAGATGAGTTTTAGGGTTGAGTTTGAAGATCCTGAAGGATGGCAAAAAGCAAGGAAGACCATGTCAGAGGGCATCAGCCATGTGTCAGTGACACCTAGAAGAGTAAAGGTTACTTTAGGCAGATGCTCTATTGACCTCGAGTTATAGGGGTAGGAAAAATGGGAGAAACGGGTACAGTTAAGGGGCACATACACTCAGCCGATGTTCTGATCGATCGATCAAAATCGATTGATCGATTGCAAATCGGTTGGCCAATCGACCGATCGACGGCCGATTTCGATGGATTTCCATCGAACTGGCAGGGTGGAAAATCCAGGTCAATCTGTTGAGATTGCTTATCATTTTGCATTGGCCCGAATGGAAATCTGATGGCAAAAAAATGCCATCAGATCGAATTTCAATAGATTTCAAACTGAAATCTATTAGAATTCTATCCTAGTAAAAAATGTTCTAAAACACATCAGATAAGAAATCCATCTGATGATCTATCTGCTGCTAATCTGACGAGTGTATGGGCACCTTTAGGAGGTTGCAAGGGGTTAGACGGTAGGTATTGGTTACATTGCGGGGGTGATAGTGTGATAATGGGTTGAGATAGGAAAAGTGCAGGAGAGGGCCCAGGAGTTTAGGAAATCAGCTGTGAGCATAAGGAGAAGAGAATGTAAGAGGAGGTGAGAGCAGGATCTAAAAGGAGTGTGCTGGTGGTATTTTTAAACTTGCATATGTCCATGGAAAGTCAGAAGACTAGAGAATAGCATGGAAGGGAAATTATAATTGTCCTTACAGAGACTAAGTGGCTGCAGTTTTGGCAGTTCTGATTAAGCAAGGAAGTAGAACAAAGGTCAAAAGTGACATTAACATAGTGGCAGGTGGTGGTTCTCACAATTCAGTGCAAGGTGGTTGTAGGCCATTAGGCCAAGCCTTCAGGCAAGCATAGAAACTTAACAAGGCAGTTTTGGTCAATTCTGGCGCAACTGACAGTGAAAACTTAATCAAAAGAGCTTAGGAAAAATGCTGTTCTTGGAAAATAATGTACAGAAACAGAATGGAGTAAGTGCATACAGCTATATACTGCTAGATGAGCTGAGTCGTAATGGGAAATAAACCTCCTGCTTCAGCTTGGAAAGGGGTGGAAATTTCTTATCAAGTTGGATCTATGGAGATTAATCAAAGAAAATGAAAGAGAAAGTCAGATTACCAAACAAAGAAAAGTATAATAAGGTAATTAAAAATACTTGGAAGTACAGCATATGCACATCAATGTCATACAGTCAATTTAGCCCTGAAGGCAGTCCTGAATGATGCAGAATATTTTTTTCCAGTTGTTGTGACCTGTGGCTGTTAAATTCTGAATGTGACAGTTGCACAAAAATCAGTACTTATGAGAAACTGGTACCGGTCCAGACTGCCCCAAGATTTTTAAAGATTATGATAGGTCACCCCATTCTTAGCTGAGTGCAGAGACTGTAATCTAGAGGGAAATTGGGGATAAAATATTCAACTAAAGATGGAAGGACCTTTCATTAATAAACAGTCATAACTAGTTATTATGCACTGACTGGAACAAAGAAGATTCAGAGACGCGTTGTTTAACCAATGAAATAAGTGAAGTGGACATAAATAAAATATCTATATACATAAAGGGGTGGAGAATGATAATGAACGTGTCCCCAATTTTTTTTCCATGAGATTGTACTGATAATTGTTTGTATAACAAGCAATCATACCAATTCAGAAGGATAAGAAGAATGCAGATAAGATGATGGAAGCTCAGCAGGTTAGCTAATGTCATTCCTTGTAAACTCTCTAAATGTGGCACTTGTTGAAAAATAATAATAATAATAATAATAATGCTAAATTAACATGACACTCTTCCTTCCACTACATGACGTTCAAATAAGTATGCTATTTAATTCTCGGCTGGCAAAAGAAAACCGATCAGCCAATTATGTTGAAAAACTTAAGTCTACTATTCATAAAATACATTAACTAAAATACACATGTTCAGTTGTTTTAGAATAAAAAAAAAATTGAAACTGACTTATTTCATACTTGGCTGTCTTTTGATGGGTTTTTGACAAGTACATTTTACCCTGGTCTCCTCTGACACAGGAGACCAGGGTTTAAATCTCGGCTCTTCCTGTTCAGTAAGCCTGCTCCTATTCAGTGAGGAGACCTTGGGTAAGACGCCATAATACTGCTACTGCCTATAGCACGCACTCTTGTGGCTGCAGCTCTGGCACTCTGAGTTTCTTTCATTCTTTTGTAAAATACTACTTGGCAAGGATCTGTACAAAGATGGGAGTCTGCTGGCCTAACTACACCTGTGGACACTATTCTGGAAGCTGGACTGTGCTGATATCTGTTCAGGGAGTGCTTTTTTTAAGTAAAAAAAAAAATGGAGTATTTTCCATGAGGAGGACTAGTCCATACAAGGTTCTGAACTGTCAAATGAATACCCACTGTAAATAATAGCTATTTAGAAACTATGTAGTTTACAGTGCATTTTATGCTGGGTAATTTTCACATTTCTATGTATACATTATTTTCTTTTATTTTATTGTGGACCATTAAGATTGGACAATTAAATTATAATTTTCGATTAGTTGAAACTGTTGTGTCAAATGGACCAGTTGGGGAATTTATCTCTGCGCGTACGTATTTCTCCGCCCCTTTTTCCATCCTTTAAAAACCAGGGACGGAGAAACACGTACTTTCCGCGTTCCCGACGCTGCCCGCGCTCCCGCTCGTAAACACGCCGCCCGCCGCTAGTAAACACGCCGCCGCCCGCTTGCCCAGAGATCAATGAACGGGAAAATCCATTCCCGTTCGTTGATCTAAGCCCCGCAATGATCAGCTGCTCTCCTATGGGCAGCGCGATCATTGTGAGAAAAAAACTCACGTGTCCAGCCTCCTTATACTTCCTCCAAGCTTCCGGAAGGAAGCTTGGAGGTCGCATTAAAACAAAAAGTTACTGTGGCCATCTTGTGGCCAAATAGTAAACTACACCCTACACTTTTTTTACATACAAATAAATGACGTTTACACATAAAATTAACTCATTACCTCCCACACTCCCTATTTTTTTTTTTTGTAATTAAAAAAAAATTAAAAAATTTACAATTAAAAAAAATACATAAATAGTTACCTTAGGGACTGAACTTTTTAAATATTTATGTCAAGAGGGTATAACACTGTTACTTTATAAACTATGGGCTTGTAATTAGGGATGGACGCAAAACTGAAAAAAATGCACCTTTATTTCCAAATAAAATATTGGCGCCAAACATTGTGATAGGGACATAATTTAAATGGTTTTATAACCGGGACAAAAGGGCAAATACGTTTCATGGGTTTTAATTACAGTAGCATGCATTATTTAAAAACTATAATGGCCGAAAACTGAAAAATAATTATTTTTTTCCCCACATTTTTCCTATTTTCCCATTAAAACACATTTAGAAAAAAATAATTCTTGGCATAATGTCCCACCTAAAGAAAGCCTAATTGGTGGCGGAAAAAACAAGATATAGTTCATTTCATTGCGATAAGTAATGATAAAGTTATAGATGAATGAATGGAAGGAGCGCTGAAAGGTGAAAATTGCTCTGGTGCTCAGGGGGTAAAACCCCTCAGTGGTGAAGTGGTTAACATTCAAATGACTGTTATAGATTATTGCCACTGTCTAAGATGAATGTGCTAAAATTTTGTGTATGTATAATCAGTCCATTACCAAAGGGATTACTTGAAGTATTGCAATATCTTCTGCTTATATATACCCCCCTGATTTACCCACCTACTCCTTGATCATATACATAGCCTAGCAATACATTCTTCTAGTTTTTCTGGTGTCGTTTCACTGATCCTCTCCCTTCTACAGGGTTTTACATGAGGAAACCTTATGCTGGGAATACACCATACAATTTTCTGTAAAGGCCCATACACACGTCGGATTTTTGCGAACGACCCGTCGTTTGAACGTTCCGTCGTTCGCACGTCAAATCTGGCGTGTGTACAGACTATCGTTCGGGTGATAAGACTGGTTTTCAGGCAGATTTACCTGCCAGATAGATACATTTCCAACATGTTGAACTTTATCTATCTTTATATTTATCTATTCTATTTATCTATCTTACCAACCGAGCAATTAGGCATTGTTCTACTCAGCAGGAGATAAACAGAAGACAATGCACCAGAGATAATGACCATTCTCTCAGAAAATAATCTAATTATGCATTCTAACAGAAAATCTAAAAGAAACATCCAAAGCCTCATCTACACCGGTAGATGAGGCTGCGATCCGGCGGCTCGATTAGCTGCTGGATCGCCGCTTCCGCGTCCCCGCCACGTCCATGCTCGCCGCGCATGCGCCGCATTCGATTTCCCGCTCGTCCCCGCCGGCGCCGCTTATCTTCCACTCGATTCCCTGCCATTGTCCCCTCGCGAGGAGCGAGCAGGGAATCGGCGGAAGCAAGATCTGTCCTGTCGGATCTTATCAATCGAGCCACATCAGCGGCTCGATTGATAAGGAACATCGAGTCCGCATCTACGCGTGTAGATGCGGCTCAACAGAAGAAACGAACAGAAAATTGTATGGTGTATTGCCAGCATTACAAGAGGTCTAGTTAACAGGGTGACTGTGAGTCTAGGACCCTTATCTCAATGTTTGAGTGCACTTCTTTCCATGTGTTTTCTCATGTTAATTATCTAAAGTTTTTTTTTTTTGTTTTTTTTACAACAATTATGCTTTGTTACCTATTAGTAGCTTTTACATTGGTTATTATACATATGATCAGGGTGTTAACACTTATTGCTGATGTAATTTACTGGCCATGTTAAAACATTTTATTACGTTTGAAAATGATTAACATTTTTTTTTTATTATTTCATGTTTGTGGGCAATGTAGGGCAGAGAAGTGTCTGTTCAGTTGAATATAGCTGTGTAGAATGTGGATCTTGTCCATCCCTGCTTATCACCATGTCCTTATATCAAGCCAATGGCTGAATTGAGCAACACGAGAAGTGCAGCCGAGCTAAACAAAAAAAGCAAATTAAACATCACTTAAATTATTCTTTACTGAGAACATCACGTGTTTAAATGTGGGATTTTTTTCTTTTATTTTTTGCCTGGAGTTTAGCTTTAAAGACGAGTAGCATTTTATTTCCTATCTGATGGATGCTTTGCATTAAATGTGACGGGACAGTTGTGTAATTTGAATACCTACCATGATGTCAATCTAAATCTACTTCAGCTGATTTAATTAACCAAACTTAGTGTTCATCAATTTCTAATTAAACATTAGCATCCATGCTGGGAGGAAGCCGCGCAAATTCACATACAAAACGAAAAGTGAAAATTAGCTAAGCAATAAAGATAATTTGCATGTTTGGAAAATTTGCCAAACGACTGATGAATAATTCAGAGCTTGTTGTCAGAGACGTATAAGCATATTTTAATTCGCTATCTTCATTTGGCTTTTCTTTTTAATGGAGAATGGTAGACTGAGCTTGGCAAGTGTTTGATCTGGTGATAGTTGAATAAATGAGAGAGAGAGTAATTTGAGATGACTCCTTTCCAGTGGAGATTATGGCAAGGTGTATGATATTTGGCACTGAGCACAGGTCCATACCTATCATATCATGGCCACTGTACCCACATTGGCCTCAATTCTGGTATGCTTACCGTCCTTTTTACCCCATGCGGAAAAAGCAGTTTGCACTTCTGGAAGATTTTAGTCATAATTTACCGCATGGGGTAAATTGGGCCAAAAAATGTGCTGTATTTTTCCAAAAATTGGAATTTTCATGAAACATAGGGGACATGATGGCACATAATTTACCTAACAGCTTAAGACCTGCCTATGCCTGGCGGTAAAGTCAATTTGTGTGCATTTTGCAGGTTTTAGTGGAGTAAATGTTCCTGTTTCAGTGGAATTCCTATTCAGGATATGTAATAGAAAAGAACAGTAGAAATAAGTCCAAATTACTTACTGGATTTTTTAGGATAGGATATGCCTGGAAATATACTTTCCACAGGTTGGTACAGAATAATATCCCCCCCCCCTCCCCCCCAGGAAAAAGAAAAAGAAAAAAAAACAACCTTACAAAGACTCATGCTTCATACACACTTGAGATAAAAGTCTTTGGAAAAGGCAAGATCACAGACCAATTTTACCCCATTCCATGTAGTATGAGAGCCATACTCTACACAGTCTATTCTATGGAGCTGCACTCCCAATAAGATAAAATCTTTGCAAGATGCTGCACACAAAGATGCCCGTACACACTCATAAGATCATTATCTGCAAAAGATCTGTTCCTGCAAAATGCATTCATAGTCTATGAGATCTGCAGATCCTCATATACACTTGGTTTAACAGACTTCATCTGCATATCTGGCAATCATCTGCAGATCTGAAAATCCATCCTGGTGGATCTGATCTGCAGATGATCTGCAGATGATTGTCTGTTAAACCAAGTGTGTATGAGGATCTGCAGATATCATAGACTATGAATGAATTTTGCAGGAATGGATCTTTTGCAGGAACAGATCTTTTGCAGATAATGATCTTTTGAATGTGTACAGCATCTTTGTGTGCAGCATCTTGCAAAGATTTTATCTGATGGGGAGTTCAGCTCAATAGAATAGACTGTGTAGAGTATGGCTCTCATACTACATGGAAGGGGGTAAAATTGGTCTGTGATCTTGCCTTTTCCAAAGATTTTTATCTCAAGTGTGTATGAAGCATTACAAAGACTATCCTAAATTATGGAAGACAACTGCATGAGGTGTTTTACTGAGCAAATATTTTTTTTTACCGCACATTCTCTTCGTGTTGAATTCACAGCATCATGGAATACAAACCATAGCATTTTTTACTTTAAGATTTTTTTTTTCCTGAAGGTGTTAATTTCCACAAAACATATACTACACCTTCGTAACAATGAGTATTTTTAGAAAATGCTTTTAAGTTACTGTAGCCTTAGAAAATGTCTATTTGTGAAAAAATTCATTTTTGGAGACAATTTTTTTTTTTTAAATGCCTGATTTTTTTGCATAGCTTCCCATTCAATGCACGTTACCAGATACAAATTTCACAATTTTTTTCCAGGCTAATTCAAATATAATACGGTGTATGTTAAATATTACGTATCTGCAAAAAAGAAGTGTGTGTATGTATGGAAAATATGTCAGTTATTATGGAAATGCAACAAATAATTTGCATATCTCCAGGGCATAACCCTGACATAAGCTGAGAACAGCCCTTGCTGGTAACTGTGCTTTTGCTCATTTGCTCTTGTAGAGTGTGAAAGGGTTCAAAACCGTGTTAGAGCAAAATTCTAGCAATAACTACAATTTTCAGTGGCAACATTGCTTCATTTATGTAAGGATGAATTTACATAAGCCCTTCTTGGAACATATCCTTTATGTGAATTGATAATTCCCTGTATTTACGATCTATCTAAATGCGACTGTAAAAAAAAAAGAAAGATTTAATCTATGGAAAGTAGGACTGGGTAGAAGACTGCAATGATCTTCTGTGGACTGGTTCACACATATCCATTTTATCGTGTTTGTTTATATCTGCTGTTGATTGGTACAATGTCAGCTGGATGGCTTTCTCTGTCTCACAGTGGGTATCTCCATTAATAGCCTAGTGACTAGTCTGATGATCTAGGAGAATCGTGACTAATATCTTCATGTCCCCATAGACAAATCATTCATTAGGCAACCTAGGCAGATCTCAAGAACTTTGTAAGTTGACACCTGCTCAATACCCTTCTCTAAGGCTACTTGCACACCAAGACGTTGCGTTAGGTGCTACGTTAAGGTCGCATAACGTGCACCTAACACAACGTATGGTGCTGCAAGAGCCGACGGTAGAGTGAGCCGCTCGATTCCTATAATGTCTCCCAGAGTGGCGCTGATTGGCCAGCGGGTCCACGTGATGCGAGCGAGACACTCCGCATCACGTGGTCCCGCCGGCCAATCAGCGCCCGCCAGTGCAGTGAATATTAAGTAGCCATGTGCGCGGCTACTGTAGCTGGCTCTCCCCGCCTCCTTTCCGCCCCCACTGCGCATGTGCAAACAGTCTAACGCGGCTATAGCCGCTCCAACGCCGTAGCATGCTGCACTTTGCGGAGAACGTGCAGCGTTACATGTATCACAACGTGGGCTGTGTGAACAGCCCACTTGTGTTACATTGCTGTGCGTTGGGGGAGCGTTACAGGCGTGGAACGTCTTGGTGTGTAAGCAGCCTTACTCTTGCCAAAAAGACCAGGCGGTAAGTGGCAGGAGCCTAGGAAACTTGCCCAGGAACCCAATTTCATCTTAAGTATCGAGGGGCCAACACAGGATAATATACACTAAAATCAGATTACAAGAGAGATAGTGGTGGACTAGCCAGACTCACTAGGCCTAGTTTCAAAACAACTTTTATTTTCACATTTGGAAAAAACCTCCAAGTGGGATGCATTTCATTGGAAAACCCACTTCCTCTGGCAAAATTAGAGCATCTGTAGTATCTGTAGTCCAAGCGCTAAAGCTTGAAGCATCCATAATTTCATCTTAAATCGTGTATGTGTGTTTTAACTACCTGCTTCCATATGAGTAGCTGTTATTTAGATACTGCTTAGCCCTTCCCCCACACAGCCCTTGCACATTAACACTTTAATATAAAGTTATAGAGAACATCAGGGGGTCATGTAGGGCACAGTTTCTGCTGCAAATGTCTGTGAATTTTTTACAGTTTTAATTTCTCTACCTAGGGAGAAATGTGATTACTTTTTCCCCATCATTTCAGTTATAAAATATTTTGTTAAACCAGGCATATGAATATTAAATAAAGTTGTCCCCTGCTTATAACCATTTTATTCCCCTAAGGGTCTCACAAGTTGGCTATTTACCGTAGTCGGCTTGTGGTTACTGGGCAATGTACATACTGCGCTGACCATTACCCTTGACCATTGCTTCACAACTAAAGTTAAAAAATAAAAATGTACGTTTTTTTTTCTTAGGCAGAGGAGGTGGGGATAAAAGGTGTCATAGGTAAATAATAAAAAGCCACATTAATTCCTACAATGGGAGGTATCCCTAGTACCTCAGTAAGAGCTCAGGTTCAGGCTGTGGCTCAGCAACAAAAAGCAGCTGGGAAAAGTCATGTAACCATCACTTCTGCCCATAAAAGTTAAAGGTAACAGAGCATCATTTTTAACTCCCAAGTCAGCCCGATAGCATATTAAAAATGCATGCTAAAAATATGGTTCCTTATTAAAAAAAAAAAACTTTCATTTTACCTCATCTTTTTATATTTCAGGG
Organism: Hyperolius riggenbachi; assembly: GCF_040937935.1. Taxonomy (NCBI): domain Eukaryota; kingdom Metazoa; phylum Chordata; class Amphibia; order Anura; family Hyperoliidae; genus Hyperolius; species Hyperolius riggenbachi. Next base: position 103,602,827 of record NC_090656.1, on the reverse strand, counting down.
TTAAATTATAGGCAGTATTCCTCTTTCACTGGCTGAGTCGGTCAAAAGCAACAGAAAATGGAGGGCTGATAAGGACTCTAATTGACTTAATTGACCACAAGCTAAAATTCAAACAATCCAATTAACCATTAGGGAGGGGGAAGAATGTACTTCAAAGAGATAAGTGACTTGTTGAACTTTACACCAAGGCTGGATAACTGCAGTGAAAAGGGAGCAGTGAGAGTAAAGGCCCATACACACGTCGGATTTGCGCGAACGACGGGTCGTTTGAACGTTCCGTCGTTCGCACGTTTCCGCATGAAATCCGGCGTGTGTACAGACTATCGTTCGGGAGATAAGACTGGTTACCAACGATCCGCCGGGCGGATCGCTGGTAACCAGTCTTATCTCCCGAACGATAGTCTGTACACACGCCGGATTTCATGCGGAAACGTGCGAACGACGGAACGTTCAAACGACCCGTCCGCGCAAATCCGACGTGTGTATGGGCCTTAAAGGTGCGTACACACGCACTACGGCCGCCAACGACTGGTCCGTCAGACCCTCCCGCTGGGCGGACTTTCAGGCTACAGTAGCGCTTGTGTACGCTCTGTCGGCTGACTGATAAGGCTGTTTCTGAACGATCTGCTCAGCGAGAGAAGCTCTTTTGCAGAGATAGCAACTGAAGTTTTTGAACTTTTCCTGTACTGGAAACCATATGATACTATTTTATTTCTTAGCCGTACTACAAATACAATTTAATATATCATAAGTTTATTTTCACTTTAGATTCCCTTTAAGGGCCTCAATCAATAATGCATTTCCAATTTTTTGCTCTGTTATATATTAATATATCACCTCTAGTACACGCAATATGAGCTGTTAGGCCTGGAACCCACTAGCAGTACGTTACTAAGCCATTTCTAAGCACTTGTGATTTGAAAAGTTCTTACTAATGTAATGCTATGGGTGTGATCCCACTTGCGCAATGTGATTTAAAAAAAATTCCCCATAGCATTGCATTAGCAAGAGCTTTTCAAATCACAAGTACTTAGAAAAGGCTGCTAGTGAGTCTGACTCCTCACTCTGCATATATACTGATATTTAGTTAGTGTTTGCTGGTCACAGTCTGAAAAATCCACTTCCAAAATGTTGGCATTGCTTCTTAAAGAGACTGAGAAGCGACTTTTAAAACCAATTTTTACCTTATATTCTACATGGGCATGTTTGCCCCTGCTAAAACGCCGCTCTCCCACGGCAGAACGACTAGTCTTAACCCCCCAAATCCCATCCGTAGTGCCCGGGGATCGCTTCCTGCTTGAGGCAGGGCTAATGGCCGCAGCTCTGCCTCTCTATCAGCGCTGATCGCCGCCTCTCCTCGCTCCTCAGTCTTCCTTCACTGAGAGGGGCAGTGGGAGAGGCGGAGATCCGCCATTGATAGACGCGCATTAAGGCAGAGCTACAGCCGAAAGCTCTGCCTCCAGGAGCAGCAAAATTTTCAACCAAGGTGTTGTCGTGGATTTCGCTGGGGGGGGGGGGGGTTGGGGGTTAAAGACCCCTCGTTCTGCCACGGGAGAGCGGCGTTTTAGCAGGGGCAAACATGCCCATTTAGAGAATAAGGTAAAAAGCTGTTTTAAAAGTCGCTTCAGAGTCTCTTTAACCACCCTGGCGTTCTATTAAGATCGCCAGGGCGGCTGCGGGAGGGTTTTTTTTAAATAAAAAAAAAACTATTTCATGCAGCCAACTAAAGTTGGCTGCATGAAAGCCCACTAGAGGGCGCTCCGGAGGCGTTCTTCCGATCGACTCCGGCGCCCAGAATAAACAAGGAAGGCCGCAATGAGCGGCCTTCCTTGTTTTGCTTACATCGTCGCCATAGCGACGAGCGGAGTGACGTCATGGACGTCAGCCGACGTCCTGACGTCAGCCGCCTCCGATCCAGCCCTTAGCGCTGGCCGGAACTTTTTGTTCCGGCTACGCTGGGCTCAGGCGGCTGGGGGGACCCTATTTCGCCGCTGCTCGCGGCGGATCGCCGCAGAGCGGCGGCGATCAGGCAGCACACGCGGCTGGCAAAGTGCCGGCTGCATGTGCTGCTTTTTATTTCACTAAAATCGGCCCAGCAGGGCCTGAGCGGCAGCCTCTGGCGGTGATGGATAAAGGGTACCTGAGATGAATACTGTCCCAGTGTTTATACTTACCTGGCACTTCCTTCAGTCCCTTGCCGTCTTTTTGGGCCGCTCCAATCCCCTGCTGGAGGGCCTGGTACATTGGCTCAGTCACTCTTCGCCTGCACAGGCGCTGAATTCTCCCGGCAACGGTAACACAATGGAGGTACACGCATGGCCGGGCCCCACATGTGTGCTGAAGAGTGACTTGGCCAATGTACCCGGGCTGTCCATCGGGGACTGGAGAAGCCTAGGGAGACAGTGAGGGACTGAATGGGGCTAGAGGAAACCCAGGTAAGTATAACTTTTGGGACAGTATTAATCTCAGGTTTCCATTACGTTTCTTTATACCTAGACTATCTTTGTCACCTCTGTGGGGATGGTATCAGTCCTGCATACAATGACTATGGAGAAGTGGGTGTGAATGATGGTTTCCCAGTGTAAACATGCATCATTTATCTCAGTGCATTTACCATCAATTGCCTCCAATTGCAGAAGCGCTGCGGTCTATGAAATTCTCTGCATGTAGCATCTAGCGTTGTCTGTGTCCATGGTTTGGTAGGGGTTAAAGTGCGACAACTGAATGACAGCCCTTAGTAATACAAGTATACTACCTTAACCACTTAAGCCCAACTGGACGAACATTCTCGTCCAGTTGGGCTGCATGCACTCCAGCGGGCCGCGTGCGCTCCCGCCGCCGGCAGTTAGCCTAGCTATCAATGAAAGGGATTACACATCCCTTTCATTGATCAAAGCCCCCCCACCCCCACCCGCAGAAAAGCCGACAACGTCTCATCAGACTCTTCGTTTTTTCTGAGTTTCAAAAAGTTCCCTGTCTTCATTCTTCTTCCTGGAAGCGTACAATCACACTTCCAGGACTTTTTCACTGTGGCCATCTTGTGGCCAAATAGTAACTACAGACACATCCATTTTTTAATAAATAAATACATTTTTTTTTACATTTATAATTAGCGGTTTACCTCCCACACCAAAAATTACCCACATGTAATTTTTTTTATTTTTTTGTATTAAAAACTGTAATAAAAAAAACAACAAAAAACAACAGTTACCGAAGGGTCTGAGCTTTTTAAATATGCAGGTCAAAGGAGTATATTAATATAATTTTTTTAAATTATGGGCTTGTAAATAGTGATGGACGCAAATTGAAAAAATGCACCTTTATTTTTAAATAAAATATTGGTGCCATACATTGTGATAGGGACATAATTTAAATGGTGTAATAAGCGGGACAAATGGGCAAATAAAATACATGGGTTTTAATTATGGAATCATGTATTAATTTCAAACTATAATGGCCAAAACCTGAGAAATAATGATTTTGTTTCCATTTCTTTCCTATTCCTGTTAAAATGGATTTAGAATAAAATAATTCTTAGCAAAATGGATCACCCAAAGAAAGCTTAATTGGTGGCGGAAAAAAACAAGATATAGACGAATTCATTGTTATGAGTAGTGATAAAGTTATTGGCAAATGAATGGGAGGTGAAAGTTGCTCAGATGCAAAAAATAAACAACCCTTTGGGCTTAAAGGGACACTTAAGCCAGAAAAAAAAATGAGTTTTACTCACCTGGGGCTTCTACCAGCTCCCTGCAGCAATCCTGTGCCCTCGCAGCCGCTCACTAATCCTCTGGTCCGCCGCTGCCAGCTAGTTTCGTTTTTGCCGACAGGCCCGTCAGGACTGGCCACGCATACCTTTTTCCGCATTACCGACTGTAATTAGCGCTATTGCGGGCTCAACGCGTACAAAAATACGCGTTGCCGAATATCTATGCGTTCGTAATGCGGCAACGCGTATTTTTGTACGCATTGCGGCCCGCAATAGCGCTAATTACAGTCGGGAATGCAGAAAAAACTACGCGTGGCCAGTCCTGATGGGCCTGTCGGCAAAAATGAAACTAGTTGGCAGCGGAGGACCAGAGGATTAGTGAGTGACTGCAAGGGCACAGGACTGCTGCAGGGGGCTGGTAGAAGCCCTAGGTGAGTAAAACTCATTTTTTTTCTGGCTTAAGGCTCATTTAAGTGGTTAATCCTTACTAGACCCTGATTAGAAGACATTTTATAAACCTACTAATATTTAACTGCTAACATAACCCTATGCCGTAGCCAAATCCCCAGACCAATACTTACCTCCTGAGCTGAGAGATCACAGCAAGTTGTAACGGCACCAAGCAGCAGTCACCAGAGTACAGATCTGAGCAGGGAGAAGTCATAAGAACAATATTTTTATTGCAACGCCCGCAATTCAGCTGCAGATTTATGACTCTGGTGGAGGCAGACAAGTCTGCTTCACAGATGAACAGATGTAATATTTTTAGACTCATCTATGGAGAAAGACATACAGGGAAGAGAAAAGAACAGACGTTAATTTGCATTCACAGTACTGACTGACTTGGCACGCTTGCTTACAGTGTCTCTGTGTTTTTCCAGGACAGGCAGACCTGCGAAGAGATATAGACAGACATTCAGCAGAATAAACCAGGATGTTCTTGAAGGGTGATTTCTCTTCTTGCTTAATAAGCTATCACTACATGACTTTACTTTAGGAGAGAACATTTTACTTTTTTTTTGTGATTGCGATGGCAGAAATAGCGAAAATTGCTACTCATCTATCCAGAAATGGACATTAATGTGAATCTTACATAAGCAGCGTAAGGTCATAACATTTTACAGCAGACAGGACTGGTAAAAATGGGGTGTTACTGTATCCAGAAGACAGGTACAAAAAATAGCACTTTGTCTTGCAGATACTGTAGAATGTCAGTATATTGTGCTTATTGATATGTTACCATTAGCTAATAGCTATGGGACTGTCTGTTAGCGTTTTTTTGACAGCCTAATGTGGACATCTTACCCTAACCAGCCCTGCTAACTCTTTCCTGACACCTAACCTCCACCAATACCATGACCTAAACACCTTCTTCACATCTACCTTTTTTTTACCTTTTTTTTTTCAAACTCCGGATACTGGATTAGGTAATCACCCAATTGAAATAGGCTTCACTGCAGCGCTCTTTGTGTTAGGTAAAAGTTAGCATCATCGTTTGAGAATCTTATGTTATCTTTATCTTTGTAGACAAACAATGTTATTCCTTTTTAAAAATATAGAATCATTTAATATTGCAATAATTAGTGATACTTAATCCACAACTCTCCACGCATCCTCACTGTCACTCATACTTCTGACATACTACATGCTAACAAAATAAATTGTCTAATTACTCACACATATTCGCTTGCGAGACACACATACATGGAAACATACTGATGGACTAGCACTTACGCATTCACCCTTCCATTCATTCACACACCTAAGGAAAGGCTATCTTTGGGCTCAAACATTTCCTCTCATTCCTCATTTATCGCCTCAGAGGGAACCCCTGCTTTCTCTTATAGTTGCTAGTTGTTTGTATATCCCCACATCTGCATCTGTAAATGACTACTCGCATAGTTCATCCATCCGAGATATCCATTCTGAAAAGGATGGAAATTCTGGGTTTTTCCAATGTTTTGCAATTAAGCTCTTGACCACTAATGTGCCCAATTCCTTAAGAAAAGTGGCACCTGGATTTAACCCCTGTTCAGCCAAACTGAATAGTGCCGTTGTGGGAGAAATACTAAACTTGAGATCTGCGTCTCCTTGGCCAAAGTTTGAAAACTCCTTCCACAATGTTTCTACATAGGGACATTTCCAACACATATGAATCTCCGTACCGGCCTCACACCCGCATCTCCAGCATGTGTCTCCGACGTTTGGATCAAATTTCCCAGCATGTACTGGGGTAAGAGACCATCTTGACACAATTTTATATTGTAACAATTGCAAATCACTATCAGAGGTTTTCCAAATATTTGCCCGGATTTTAGGCCAGTTTTCTTCAAGCGGTGCATTCAGTAATTCCCATTTATAAAAGTAGGGCGGGAGTTCATTGTGGCTACTGGATGCTAGAAAGTCATACATAACTGAAATTGTCTTGGAGGGCCTTTTATTTATGAAAAGAGATTTTTCTATAAGGTTTACTTCATTCCGAATGTCCTTATTTCTTGTTACATAGCTTTGGACTTGCAATTGCCACCATTGAGTCATATTTTTAGACTCGCCTACTAGTTTGGGAATTTTTCATTCTTTATTACTTACTAGATGTATTAAGTGTGTGTCTTGGTGGAGGCCACTTATACTGAACCAAAGTGCAGACGATGCTGGTGGGAAATCCGGGTTTCCCATCAAGGATGTCATAGGGGAGAGACCAGTTTCCATCTGTCACCTTATTTATTAGTAAATCAAGAAGGGTTCTCAGAGTAGGTTTTATGAGGGGGTGAGATGTAGTTTTTACCAATTTGCTGATTATTGATGGGTGCCAAATAAAAACTGAGACTAGGTTTAGTTCTTCCCTCTCTAGTAACGGCCATAGTTTATCTTGTTTGGGGAGACATTTCTACTTTCCAATCTATCACTCTAGCCAAGTGTATACTCTTTTATAGTAAATCACGATGTCTGGTGCTGACATTCCTCTCATTTTTTCATCCCTACTAATTGTTTTATATTTAATCCTGCGTTTAGACCTAGCCTAGAAGAAGCCCTGAAATAGCTTATGCCAGTCCTTAAACCAAGTGTTGGGGAGGGTAATTGGGAGGCACTGCATAACAAACAATACTTTCGGAAGAACTAGCATTTTGATAATCGCCACATCTAACTCTAATGTCCCAACCCTAGCCAGTTAATATAATCGATGCTGTTCCTAACATTAACCCTCCTAAAGTCTAACCTTAACTGATGATTCTCTTCTCTCATCTTCAATCACATACGGGGCCCATAGCTAAGCTTTAAATACTAACTGTTTGGGTAGTACATTGTCTCTCACCAGCTACAATTATATTAATTAGACTCTGGCTTTTGGCCATTATATAGTTCTGGCACTGTTTATACACTTTAGCCAATAGTTGGATGGCTGCACTTGTTATGGGCAGTGGGGTAGCTAAAGAGGCATTGGCCCCAGTGCAAGTTTTACTTTGGGCTCCCCACAAGCACTTTATACATAACAATTTATACAGCGCACCAAAACCTTCCAAAGACAACCAAATTATTAGGGCTCTTTCACACTACAGGCAGCAGTAAAACCTTAAACGCTGCGTTTTGGCTGCAGGCGTTTTGAAGGTGTTTTAACGCCAACACATTACTATCAATTGTAAGGAGAAAGTCCGTGGTCAGCCCTAAAAAAGCTTCTGGGAGCTTCAAAACGCAGCGTTAAGTGTGAAAGGTAAAATCAAAGTCTATGGACTTTCATTTTACCTTGGAAAACGCCAACTATGGCCATGGCGTTAAAACGCAGAAAAAGCCCTCCAGTGTGAAAGGGCCCTTAGAGGTTCAAGAAAGGGATGGGGAACAGTTTAATGATTACTACCATTCAAGGCATCTATAGAAGTGATTATCACCAGCGCAGGACCAATAAAGAGCCAATACTGCGGATGAGGGAGGACCCTACGGGGTCCCTCTGGCCCAAGGACCCTAATGCGGTCACAACCTCTGCAACCCCTATTGCTACGCTGGTTATGGGTGTGAAGATTATGATTTCTAAAGTTGCTTTATGACCCTTTCAAAATGGGCCCCCAGGCTGTGAGGGTCACCAGACATAGGCGAGGGAAGGGGTGATGGTGGCCCCATGATTATGTACATCCCTGCCTGGTACACACCATGCATTTTCCCATCAGATGGATCAAATCAATTATTTCCATCATGTCCAATCTGATTTCCGATTGTTTTTCTAACTTTTTCTTGTATAGAAGTGATTGTAAAATCGATAAAAATCGATAAAAAAAATCAGAAATCCGCTTGGAACTGTCGGCATGAATTGATTTGACCCGTCTGATGGGATATTGCATGATGTGTACCAGCTTTAAAGCCCCATCTAGACGGAGCGATTCGGCGTCTCGATTAGCCGCCGGATCGACTCTTCCACATCCCTGCACGTACCCGCCGCGTCCCCGCTCGTCCGTGCGTGCGTTGGATTCGATACCCGCTTGTCTCCGCCGGCGCCGCTTATCTTACGCTCAATTCCCTGCCATTGTCCGCTCGTGGGGAACGAGCAGGGAATCGGCAGCGGCGAGATCGGACCTGTCGGATCTTATCAATCGAGCCGCATCAGCGGCTTGATTGATAAGGCACATCGGAGCGTATAGACCTAGCTTTAGTTATGTTGTCTTGTTTGCAGTCATTCTCAGGAAGCTCTGAACAGGACTGGGGAGGACAGCAGCAGTTTATTGAAAAGAGAGTATACATAATGGAGAAGCAGTGTTCTAGCCATGCACTAGAGTTCAGTAAGTCTGCTATGACCCGCACATAAATTTGCGCTGGTTTTAACCCCTTACTGAGCCCTTCCTGAAAATTTGATTCATAATGCTTCAGACTTCTTTGTACGAATGAAATCTGTTCATTATCTCATGCTGCCTACTGAGTTGCAGCTCTGTTACCACGAAGCAGAAGCTTCTTAAAGGAAGCTCCCGAGCAGCACAAAAAAGAGATCTACTTACGCAGGGCTTCCTCGAGCCCCTGGGAGCCGTTATGTCTCTCGCCGCTGCTCCGGTGTCTGGGGATCCCCTCTGTTTCAGATGCAGATCTCGCCAGGTCGGCATCTACTATGCCTGCGTGAGGGCTGATGTCAATCATGCTCACGTGGTCTGCGCAGGTACAGAACTACTGTGCCTGCGCAGAACACTCAATCACACAGATGCAGTCTATGCTGACCTGGTGAGGTCGGCATCTGAAGCATAGGGGATCCTGGGACACCGGAGCTGCCGCAAGGGACATGGCGGCTGCCAGGGGCTGGAGGAAGCCCCGGGTAAGTAGATCTTTTTTTGCTGCTTGGATGTTTACTTTAAAGTGAACCTGAACTGAAAATAAATCTGAGATGCTACACCAATTGTATGTATAGCAACAATTGGGTTCACTCAGCTGTCAACAAAGAAATAATGAACATTTACATTTTTCAGCTTGCTTTTGTTGAAAGCGGTGTTTGCTTGCTCAGATAAAACTAATTTGCTTATGTTTACTTTACAAGACAGCCATAGCCAATGCTTAATTTGCATACAGATAATTGTTCTGTTAATTCTTTGACTGTAGAAAAATAAAAAGGCACAGGCAGGTTCTAAGTAGGCGGTGTACTATATGTATACGTGTTTACTTCACTGTCACGTTTGTTCAGGTACCTTTTAAGGTGCAGAATATGTTCATTTTTGAGGGGAAAAAGGGCACCTACTAGGGTAGACTACATGTCCAGCCTCCAGGTATGGCAGCTAGTAACCAAGAGAGGCCTAGTGAGCATGGGCGAACAGTGTTCTCCACTGTTCGGGTTCTGCAGAACATCACCCTGTTCGGGTGATGTTCGAGTTCGGCCGAAAACCTGATGGTGTTCGGCCTTTTTAGTTCGGGTTCGCCCGAACTATTCAATGCCCGCCGAACAGGGCCCCTGTTCGGCCGAACAGGGCCCTGTTCGCCCGAACATGCCGCAATACGGCCCCCCTATGGGGTCGTAGGCATAAGGGGGGAGCATGCCCCGATCGTGGGGGGGGGGGGGGGGCGGAAATTCCCACCACCCCCTCCGCTAGCGCTTCCCCCTCTGCCCGCTTCCCCATAACAAAAGTTTGTTGAAAGTTAATACTAGTACCGGTGGCTGGCTGCTGGCCTGGCAGTGGAGTGAGTGAGGAGGAGGAGTCCACCTAGGAGAGTGACGCGTTGAGGCCGGGCAGCGGGCGGTTCAGCGGTAGTACCCTTGTGGTACTTCCGCCCTTTCTCTGACCTCATGTCCTCTACGTTATGACGCATACGAGGGTACGCGTGACGCGTACCCTCGTATGCGTCATAACGTAGAGGACGTGAGGTCAGAGAAAGGGCGGAAGTACCACAAGGGTACTACCGCTGAACCGCCCGCTGCCCGGCCTCAACGCGTCACTCTCCTAGGCGGACTCCTCCTCCTCACTCACTCCACTGCCAGCAGCCAGCCACCGGTACTAGTATTAACTTTCAACAAACTTTTGTTATGGGGAAGCGGGCAGAGGGGGGAGCGCTAGCGGAGGGGGTGGGGGGAATTTCCCCCCCCACCCGCGATCGGGGCATGCTCCCCCCTTATGCCTGCGACCCCATAGGAGGGCCGTATTGCGGCATGTTCGGGTCCCCATTGACTTCCATTGAGTTCGGGGTTCGGGCCGAACATGCCGAACATCTGGCCCATGTTCGGCCTGTTCGGCCCGAATCCGAACATCCAGGTGTTCGCCCAACACTAGTTACCATCTCAATGTGATTGTCAGCATTGGGGGAAGTTGTTAAATTACAAGCAAGGGTGTGGCACACTTATGGTGGCCACTAATGATCCATTTTTTTTCATCCAATCTTACCATATCTATGTAATATAAGGGCCTGCCTAAATTATTCATTCAATTTACCTTTATACTACATAGATTTGGTAAAAATGTATGAAAACGATTGGACCATTAGGGCCACCTTTACATATTCAATTTCAGGGGGAAGGCAATTAACTTATCTGTATGTTATTGGGATGTGGGAGGAAACCGGAGTGACACCCATGCAAACACGGGGAGAACATACAAACCCCATGCACCATTGCTATCACACCAAGGTACATATACCTGAATATACCTGAATAGCCAAAAAACTCGAGGGTAACCCTACCTGATAATCCTACTTAAAGGGAATCTGAAGTGAAAATAATCTTATGAAATAATGAATTGGATGTGTAGTTCAGCTAAGAAACAGAACATTAATAGCATAGAAACAAGTCATATATTGTTTCCAATACAGAAAGAGTTAAGAAACTTCAGTTATCTATGCAAAAGAGCTTCTCTGAGCTCCATGACCAAATTGGTCTTTGATTTCTGGAGCACTATACATCAAAGAAACAGCGACAAACAGCTGAAGATAAGGTTCAGTGGGAAGAGAAGTTCAAAGGGTCATTAGCTCTGCAAACCACACTCTATGTTTTAAACTAGAAGACAGAGCACTGCAAATATGACAATATGATGCAATGCTATAAAAAAGCTATATAACTGAAAATAAAAATAAGACTAATTTCTTTGCTACTAATGTTCTATTCCTTATTCTTACTACACATAAAATTCATTATCACAAGTTGTTTTTTGTTTTGTTTTATCGCTTCAATGTCACTTTAAAGAAAATCTGAACTGAAAATTACGTCAAAATAAACATACAGAAGTCATACTTACCTCCCATGTAGTCTACTCCTCAATCTCTTTCTCCTCTCCCGCGTCCTGTTTGTCCACTGTGATCAAGGGAATTCTCCATCCTCCATTTTGAAGATGGACATTACCCCATAACAGCTTTCTGGTCAGCACACTGTTAAACTGTAACAGGGCCCAGTTGAACCATAGGGGAACATGGACATTACCGTGCACTTCAGTTGTCCACTCAGCTATAACTGACAGCAACTGATATATTTCAGTTCTGACAAAATGTTGTCAGAACTGGAAGGGATCATTGTCAGAAGAAAATGGTGAGCTTCTGAGAGGAACTTTTGGCAAGGTAACTATTTAATGTTCATTTGAAGTTACCTCATGTGTTTATTTTAAATAATTTTACTCAGTACAGGTTCCCTTTAAGGTCATCCATTGGGCTGGATGCTTTAAAGGAAACCTAAACTAAGGTCATGTTTTTTTTCCTTTTAAAATAATACCAGTTGCCTGACTCTCCTGCTGATCTTGTGTCTCTAATAATTTCAGCCACAGCCCCTCAACAAGCATGCAGATCAGGTGCTCTGACTGAAGTCAGACTGGATTAGCTGCATGCTTGTTTCAGGTGTGTGATTCAGCCACTACTGCAGTCAAAGAGATCAGCAGGACTAACAAGCAACAACTGGTACTGTTTAATAGGAAACATCCATATCCCTCTCAGTTAAGGTTCCCTTTAAAGTGTACCAGAGTTGAATCTATTACAAAGATTTATACATCCCTGGGGCTTCCTCCAGCCCCATCCGCTAGGATCGCTCCTATGCCGCCGTTCTCTGCAGCTTCGGAAACCGGGTCCCGTCTCTTACGTCAGTCGGCTCCAGTCTCTGCAGGAGAAGTGCGCTCTCTACGTATCTCTCCAGCTGCTGGAGAGATACGCAAACCGCGCACTTGACTTATGTCAGACTGGCTCCGACTGACGGCAGTGACCCGGTACCGTAGCTGCAGGCAGTGGACGGTGGCATAGGAGCGGATGGGGCTGGAGGAAGCCCCAGGTATGTATAAATCTTTTTAATAGGTTCAGCTCTGAGACCTTTTAAACATTGTGGGGCTGCACTGACTGCATGAGAAAACTACCACCACAATCCCCATGTGTTGCTGTGGACGCTAAATAAAATTAGGGAAAAATATAAATGGTAGCTCACTCAGTCAAGCTCACAGGTTAGTGCACACAGTGGACCCAGAAATCGATGATCAATCTGGATCACTTTAAAAGCAGCTTACAGCTACAGTTTCCATAAAACCCTTTAGTAATGTATAATTGCAGCTGTTAAAGTAGACCTGAATTCTTGTACAGGACAGAATGAAAACCTAGAGAAATGCACCCTGTATGTACTTAGAGAGTTTATCCTGTCTAATCCCCCCTCATCTGTGACTAATCCCAAACTGACTGCCATGACAGAGAGTTAATTGGTAAACAGAGGATTTTAATAATATGTCTGCTTCTGTGAAAGCAGGAAGTAGACACACTGCAGATGTATTGCAGGATTTGTATCAGCTGTAAGAAAATGTTTTTTCTTTAAAGGTTATTATGCTTTTGCATATCTTTTAGAGCAGAGAGGAAGTTCTACAGAGAGCAGATTAATGTCACAAAGCATCATGGGAAATTGGCAAGTGTGCAAGCAACATACAGGTAATTAATTGATTTATTTTTTATAATAATAAGTGGGTTCATTGAAAGAACTATCGATAGGTGTATAGATAAGCACAGGGAATTAGGGATAGCAGTTTTTGTTTGAAGTTCAGTTATACGGTAGGTTGCCTTGCCTAATGCCTATCAAAGTGAGGAATAGAGATGGGCCGAACGGTTCGCCGGCGAACGGTTCCAGGCGAACTTTGGGGGTTCGCGTTCGCCTGCATCAGGCGAACTTTTGCGGAAGTTCGATTCGCCCCATAATGCTGTATTGAGCAAAATTTTTAGCCTCCATTTCACTGTCAAACACACTGCTTTCAGTGCTAGAGAACCTGCCCACCCTCCCTTCAAGCTAGGTTCTTTATACCATTTGACTCAGTTGTCTGGCTACACTAATTAGTTATGGGACAGCTGCTACACACTCTGCTAGGGAGATTTTAATTGGGCTCTTCTTTCCAGAGTCCTGCAGCATGCAAACCTACACAATGGTCACAAGGCTGCCTGCCTGCACAGGCAGCTGAGCAAATCATCACAATCTGCTACACTTAATTGACTGCCAGTGCCCTACATTTTTTTTTTACATGTGGTTTCAAGGAACTTGCATCTCCCAGACTTACTTTTAATAGACTCGAGACACTCCCCTGTAGAGAGGTGAGTATACTTCTTCACTGCATTTTCCATCTTCTCATGCTCCTTAGTATTGTGCACAGCAGTTATGTAATCAATCACTGGGTATACCTATAAGAGCAGCCACCCAGAGCATGACCCAGAAGTAAAGCCAAATGCCACCTATGGTTACCCAATAGTGATGTAAATCCTCACCCACTTTCCCCTTACCTAGGGCAATAGTTCTCGACCTCTGCAGGACTACTCTTGCAGTGGTGTTTGCCCAGGAGTGTAGCAATAGGGGGTGCAGAGGTAGCGACCGCATCGGGGCCCTTGGGCCAGAGGGGCCCTAAAGGGCCCTCCTTCAACTACAGTATTAGCTCTCTATTGGTCCTGTGCTCATAATAATCACTTCCATAGATACTTTGAATAGTGGTAATTATGAACTAACTGCTCCCCATCCCCTTCTTGCACCCCTGACACTGTAGTTGCCATTGGCACATTTTGGTGCACCATATCAATTGTTATGTATTGAGTGCTTGGGGGGCCCCATTGTAAAACTTGCATCGGGGCCCACAGCTCCTTAACTACGCCACTGTGTTTGCCTGTTTTCCTAAAACTTGACAAATTCGAATAAAGCACTATAAAAGGTAAATTGGCCGCGTGTATCAAAAAAGGGCACCTGGAAAAAAGTTGTAATGTAAAACAATATTTTTCGTTTATAGCTTGTAAACGAAAATGTAGTGGTAAATAGGTTGAATAAACAGAAATTAAATGGCAAAATACCGTCTATAACAAACGAATTCTGAAATGAAACATCCAATAGCGTCTATCACAAAAAACGATATTTACACTTGTGTTAAGCATAGTAATACAATGGTAGATTTTACAAGTATTTTACTGCAATTATACCTAACTGTAGGCTCACACAGATCTCTCTCTATCCCTATCCCTAACCCCTAGACCCCCCTTTGTGTAAATATACATAATTTAATAAATTGTATATATTACATATATTGTACTGTTACTATACCTAACCCTACTCTCACACAGAACCCTCCCTGTACCTATCCTTAACCCCTAGACCCCCCTGGTGGTGGTTAACCCTAACCTCCCCCCTGGTGGTGTATATTGTACTGTAACTATGCCTAACCCTACTCTCACACAGAATCCTCCCTGTACCTATCCCTAACCCCTAGACCCCCCTGGTGGTGCCTAACCCAAACCAACCCCCCCTGGTGGCGCCTAACCCTAACCACCCCCCCTGGTGGCGCCTAACCCTAACCACCCCCCCTGGTGGTGCCTAACCCTAACCACCCCCTGGTGGTGCCTAACCCTAACCACCCTCTTGGTGGTGTATATTGTACTGCAACTATACCTTACCCTAATTTCACACAGAACCCTCCCTGTACCTATCCCTAACCCCTAGACCCCCTGGTGGTGCCTAACTCTAACCACCCCCCTGGTGGTGCCTAACCCTAACCACCCCCCTGGTGGTGCCTAACCCTAACCACCCCCCTGGTGGTGCCTAACCCTAACCATCCCCACTGCACAAACACTCTTACACACATATAAACAATAATATATTTAATCCTTAAAATACTTCAGTATAAATAACATGAATCGAATAATTTATATATTTGTAATAAAATAAATAGCCTGAAAAATGTATATATTTGTAATAAAATAGCCTTAAAATTACATACACATTAATAATGTTATAAATAGAAAAAGGTGTGTGTATATATGTGTGTATATATATATATATATATATATATATATATATATATATATATATATATATATATATATATATATATATATATATATGTTTGTGTGTGTGTATGTATATGTATATATGTATATATATATATATATATATTTATATATATATATATATGTGTGTGTAAAAAACAGTTAATACTAAAGCGATGTATTTGTAATGGAATAAGCATTATACGTATGAAAACTAATTTTATATGCTAAATTAAGTGTAAATGATAATTTACTTTTTACAGCCCTGAAAGCGAAATTTAAAAACAGAAAAATAAGTAAACCACACAGTTAAAACGAACTTGTAAACAGTATTTGTAATAAACCTTACTCTGTAAACGAAAACTTTTGTTAACACAATCTCTGCAACCGCTATTTCTTGGGCGCCCAATTTTCCTGTCGGGCGCCCAATAGCCAATATTTTGGATTGCAGTCTATGGCGGCGCCCTTTTTTGTCCACTAGCCATGTGCGCCCTTTTTTCTGCTTCCATTTTTTTTTTTCTAAAGTACCGTATATGTACTAAGACTCAAGCCTGAGTGATAAACTGTGCTCGCCCCTTCCTGCCTCACTAAGTGCTTTCCATTGGGCAACTGTCACCACCATCTCTAGTCATGTGGTACTGGTGATAAGATTTGTGGAAACGGGTGTTAAAAGGACCACTATAGTGAAAAAAAAATCTGACAGAACCGACAGGTTTTGGATTAGTCCATCTCTTCACAGGGGATTCTCAGGGTTTATTTTGAAAAGCATTCCTTGAACAGCAGTTGCTCAGTCCAACTGCCAAAATAGTGTGCAAGCAAGTAGGGAGGCTGGCTGGTATTTTAATATTTTGGCAGTTAGGCCCGGTTCCCATTAGCATTTTTTTGCGGACTGGAACGTATACTGTACAAACGGAACAGATGTGAATGGATCCAATGTTAACCTTTGGATCCATTCACATGCGTTGGTTGGTACGGGCATGTTCCGGTCCCCGGATCTAAAATATGCTGCAGGCCTGATTTTCTGGACCGTTTTGCCCAGCGGAACGGATCCGGACAAAAAATGCTGCAGCATTCGGGGCAATGTAAAACGGAAGGTTTCTTCATACTAGTGAAGAAACAGGCCGTTCTACAGGGGATGGGGGCATGTGCCAACGCAAATCTGAGCGATGGGAGGGTGAGGGAGGATGCAGCAGCCGGGCAGGTGGGCGAGCGAGGGTTTATACATAATCTTCTGTAGCAGCCGGCGGTAGAGGCTTCCATCTTCTTCCGCATTATGTGACTACATGACGCGTCATGTGACTAGTCACATGATGCACTGTGTAGTCACAGCAGAAGAGGAAGCCTCTACCGCTGGCTGCTACAGAAGATTAGGTATGTATTTGCCAGCGAAATTCAGTGAAAATGGATCCGACCAATCATTGATCAGATCAGTTTTCGCTTTCCATTTTCAATGTGAACCGTGCCACGGACACAGCCATCCGGTGAAGCAGAGACCGGATCCGCTCACCGGATCCTTTTTGGCTGAAACGCTAATGTGAACCGGGCCTCAGGCTTCCTTTTTTTTCACTATAGTGGTCCTTTAACCTAGAACAGATTTTCCTGTGAGAAGATTGAACATGTCTGTTATCACCCATATTTATTGTTTGAGTTGCAAATCCGCACTGTGAAATGACAGCTGGAAGCAGGGCAAATGCTTCAGGGGCCAGTACTGTAAAATGACAGTGGAAAACAGGGCAAATGTTTCAGTGCTGTACAATGACAGTTGGAAGCAGGGCATGATTCTGGGGTAAGGGCCTGTTCAGACTATATGCGTTCCTAGCCGTTTTCAGGGAACGCGTACTGGTACCAAAAACGCATAGAAACGGCTCGTAATGCTTTTCAATGGGGTAGTTCACATGTATGCGTATGAGACGCATACGTTTCTCATCCGCATTGCTGCACGCAGTTCTGTGCGATGCGCATAGAAACGGACGCAATGAAAGTCTATGGACGCGTATCAAAAACGCGTACTATTGCGTTTTTAGCGTCCGTTTTCCTCTGCGGTTCCCATAATTCTTTTTTTTCCCCTGCATACAGTCAAAAATGGCGCCAGGAAAAAATGGCGCACGGAGCCGCGCTAGTGTGTAAAACGCTATTTTGCGTTTTAATGTTAAAACATTAAATAGCGTTTTAATGTTAAAACGCTATTTAATGTTTTAACATTAAAACGCAAAATAAACAGTAGATGGTGCTATTGCTAATAGTTATAATGTGCAATAAGTAATAGCAGTGTATTCTACTGTGCAGATGGATAGCTCAGTGGTAAAGTTCTCGTCTTGTAAATTATTTTTGCAGGTTCGAATCTGCTACACGTTACTTTTTTTTTCTTTATTAAATTACTAGAGACTTGATGCGCTGCTATCTGTTAATAAAAGTAGTTTAAAAATACTTTAATGAAGTAAAAGTTTTATGCTGTAAAGATCACAACTGCATAACGTATGTTGGGTTACAAATGAAGTGGGAATGCAGAATAAGGATTAGAGAGAAGGAATTACTGGCTGAAAACTAACAATAAATCGCAATATTGATTAGTCAAAAAGAAATCTCTTCTCTTTAACTAATCACTATCGCCATTTATTGTCAATGTGCAGCCAGTAATTCCTTCTCTCTAATCCTTATTCTGCATGCCCACTTCATTTGTAACCCAGCATACGTTATGCAGTTGTGATCTTTACAGCATAAAACTTTTACTTCATTAAAGTATTTTTAAACTACTTTTATTAATAGATAGCAACGCATCTTGCAATAAATAGTAATAAAAAAAAAAAAACAACATTGACTGGATTCGAACCAGCACCAGTGACAAAATACATATCCCAAGTCTCTGTCTTTACCACTGTGCTACAACGCTACTCAGTAATCATAGTGGTATTTGCTGCTTGCATTTCTCCCTCCAGCATGAAAATGGCCATTCAAAACGCTAAATAGCGTTTTACATTAAGTGAATGACGGCGCCATAATGGTCTAGCGCAGCTGTGCGCCATTTTTTCCTGCTCCCTTTTCCCCTGGGTCACGTGTTTGTGCAAAACGCAATAGAAAACGCATTCAAACGCAAGAAAAACGCATGCGTTTTTCAACTTGCGTTTCTTTGAGTTTATAAGCGTTCTACAAACGCAGCAAGTATGAACAGGCCCTAAGGGCCTGTCACCACTCGGCAACTTTTCTGTGCCTTTTCTGCACAGGAAAACTGCAACCAATGTTAATCAATGGGCTAGTTCACACTTGAATGCATTTTTCACATGCAGAAAAACAAGTGAAAGCAATGCAAAGCTGTCAGACAACGTATGCATAAAAACGTACGCACAGAAAAACTGACGAGTGAAGACAGGCCCTAAGTGTTGTAAAATGACTGTTGAAAGCAGAACAAATGTTTTAGAGCTGTACAATGACATTTTACAGCACTAACACCAGAAACATCTCCTACTTTCAACTGACAGTAAGAAGCAGGCACAGAGACAAAGGCGTCTCGGTTTTTCCATGAGAATGACAGGGGCTGAACAATTAGGGAGGCCTCACATGGACCAGTGACAATCACCATTAGTTATAGGTGTTAGGTGAGAGGAGTTTAGGCCTGTCAGGGATTGCTCAACATCCAGTTCAAGTTCCCTCTCTGAGGTGAGCGGGATGTTGATTGGCTGAAAAGTACTGCAGTGCAGGGAAGCCTGTGGGAGGTCTCTGATTGGTCGGCGAAGCAGGTGTTATGTTTAGACAGGTGTTACTATGCCTAGAAGAAGATTAGGCCGACCAATCAGGAGGGTTTTGAGTATATATAAAGGAGGTCCGTTCCTCACATTAGCTGCCAGTCACCCCTGTGGCATAGGTGAGCTCAGAGCTGTAATACTTGAGCTTGTAATACAGCGCTTACCTTGCCGATATGGAGGTGTTGCGGCAGTTGGCTTTGCGGGCTGAAGATCCGGATGGAGAAGAGATCCTGGCTCGCTGTATACAGATGGCGGAGGAGGAGAGAGCTCGGCGGGTTCAAGAGGCGAGTGGCGGCGGGTCAAGCGGATCTGGTCAGCAGGAGAAGAGGAAGCGGACGGCGACGAGATCTTATTCGCCGGAGGAGAGCGGCGGCAGCAATCAGCAGCGGAGGTCCCAGCGTGGAGGTCAGCGGGGCAGAAGCGCCACTCCGAAATCGTCCGGCCGTTCCAGCAAGTCCTCGGCCGCCAAGAAGAAGGGATCCGGCGGCAGTAGTGCAGCGGCGGTTGCTGGTGTCAATCCAGCCAATGAGGGAGCATCGGAGGCGGGGCCATTGTTGGCGCCGACCATTCAGGTCGCGGCCAGGTCGGGGGCCAATGGAGAACTGGAAAGGGCGTGGCCGGCGTCTTCCCTCATGCCGCCGACCAATCCGGAGATCTCCCTGCATTCGGCCGGTGGAAGGGCTGAGGAGGCGGGGTTTTCGGGCGCAGTTCGAGCGCCGACCAATCAGATCGCGGCGCTGTTGGATGGATGGTGTGGTCCGGCCCAGCGTGCTGCGGCCAATCAGGGGCAGGCAGGGGAGCGGCCTTTAGCTTCCTCCATGGCGGCGGCCAATCCGGTCGCCGCTCCTTCCCCTTGTTTTTCTTTCTCTCCTCTAGCTTCCGCATCATGCGCTGGGCTTCGGCTTGGAGCCGGCGGATGGGAGTCGTCAGCGGTGGCCTCTGCATCCGGTTCAGGCGGAATTCCGGATGGTCGCATCCCAGGAGTCAGCGGAGTTCCTGCACAGACGGCGTTTTCCAGTGGACGCAGTGAGCCTGGCGGTGGGGACGTGTGTAGGCCCGCAGCAGCAGTTATTGGATCTGGATCTGGGCCAGCTCAGGCTCGTCCACCCGCTGCTGCTGGGGGTGCTGCATGGTCTCATGCCGGTGTTCCTGCAGAAGATACTGTCATCGGGCAGCCTCCTTCTCCTGCTCAGCAAATACCTTTGGTTGGTGAGTATAATGTTATCTCACCACTTGTACAAATTTTAGTTCAAGCCCTGCAGCAGGCTGGGGTTCAGCAGACTGGTTTAGCAAATGCATGTTCAGTATGGGGTGGCACTGGGGCAGCTTTTAGTAATGTACCGGTTACCCCTTCTCCTACTGGTCAATCTGTGATGGCTTCTGCTTGTTCCTCAGCTCCCTCTATTAACCCCTGCATCCCAGTCACTAGGCCTGGGGTTGCAGAAAGCAGTTATAAAGAAAACATGTCATGTGACATTTCACCGCTTGGTTTTCACCTTTCTGATACCATAAAAGAAAAAATATGGAAAGGTGATTTCATTGATTTATTAACGTTACTTCCAGCTGCCAAAGAATCTGTAAAGAAGGAAAAGTCTGAGGACAAAGAGGATGATAGGAAAAAACATGTACCAAGGTCATTTAATAACTGGCTACAGGCGTTTTGCGTATATGCCAGTGTGCTAGGTGAAAAACATCCTGAACGATGTCCGCTCATGTTTAGATATTTAGATTCCATACTGGAAGCTTACAGATCCTTTGGTGGCTTGGCCTGGTACCATTATGATGAAGCTTTCAGGCAGAGATTATCGGTATATCCGACCATGAAGTGGAGTTCTAAGGATGTGGGATTGTGGTTGGAGTTGATGATGCCGCAAAAGGTTGCTACTTTTAAACAGCCCAGCCACAATTCCAGCGGAGGTTATAAGAAAGGAGTTTGTTATGCATTTAACGATGCTCAATGTAAGTGGCCAGGGACCTGTAAGTATAGACACGAATGCGGATTTTGTGGTGGGTCACATCCTGTAGTACGGTGCTTTAAAAAAGCAAATGCTAGCAATCCCAGTGCAAAGGAGCTTTTTCTCAAAAGCGGTCACACCAGTGAAGCTGGAAAACATGCTGCCATGGCTACAGCTGTATCAAAGCAGGGAGAAAGCTCAGCTAATAATTGATGGATTTAAGTTCGGTTTCCGTTTGCCGGCCTTCAAAGGTCTTGGCTGCAGCTGGGTTAATAACTTAAAGTCGGTTACCCCTTTAGTAGATACTGTACAAGAAAAGATTAATAAAGAGCTGCAAGAAGGAAGAGTGTCAGGTCCTTTTATTAATCCTCCTTTTGTAAATTTTAGGCTTTCTCCATTAGGAATAGTTCCCAAAAAAGAACCGGGAACATATAGACTCATTCACCACCTTTCATTCCCAGCAGGCCAGTCTTTGAACGATGACATTCCGGATAATTTATCGTCGGTATCGTACGCGTCTTTTGAAGATGCCTTAAAAATTCTAAGAACTGTTGGGCAAGGTGCTCTGTTAGCAAAAGCTGACATCAAATCAGCGTTCAGGTTACTGCCAATTCACCCTGAGTCATTTAATTCATTAGGTTTTCAGTTTGGAGGTTATTATTATTTTGATAGGTGCCTGCCTATGGGCTGTGCGCTATCATGTAACTATTTTGAAACTTTTTCTTCATTTTTGGAATGGGTGGTTGCCTTTTTGTCTAATCAATCATCTTTGATTCATTATCTGGATGATTTTTTATTCATGGGTCCACCAGCTTCTGATATTTGTAAACAGCTTTTAGTAATTTTTTCAGTAGTTTGTGAACATTTTGGTGTCCCATTAGCAAATGAAAAAACGGTTAGCCCTTGCTCAAGCTTAGAATTTTTGGGAATTATAATTGATACCTGTCGAATGGAATTTCGTTTACCGAGTGAAAAATTGGAAAAAATCGAGCGTCTGATATCGTCCTTTTTGCGGCGCAAAAAAGTTTTGTTAAAGGAAATGCAATCCTTGTTGGGTAATCTTACATTCGCAACAAGGATTATGCCCATGGGCAGGATATTTTCGCGGCGGCTATTTTCTTCCATGTCAGGTTTAAAATCGCCATTTTCACATATAAGGGTAACGGAAAGTTTAAAGGCTGATTTGCTGGTTTGGGCCGAATTTATAAGTTCATACAATGGTAGGTCCTTTTGGCAAGAGGATTTTGTCAATGACACAGAAATGGAATTCTATACAGATGCGTCTGGCAGTGTGGGCTGCGGCGCTTATTGGGCAGGGAGATGGTTTGCCGTAAGATGGCCCGAATCTTGGCAGCAGCCTGAAATAGTGAAGAACATTGTGTTGCTTGAGTTATTCCCCGTAGTAGCAGCCCTATTCATTTGGGGGAAGAGCTTTGAAGGTAAGAGGATAATGGTCCATTCTGATAATAAAGGTACAGTATTTGCGCTAAATTGTTTGTCTTCAAAGTCACCTTTAGTAGTTAGGTTACTGAGGGTATTAGTTTTATATGCTTTAAAGTTTAATTTATGGATTAAAGCACAATATGTCCCAGGTTTACAAAATGACATAGCTGATTCTCTATCACGATTGCAGATGGGGAGATTTCGGCTTCTGGCTCCGCAGGCACACCCGGTGGGGGAGGAGATTCCTACATTTATGTGGAACCTGATTTGGAGTTAGTTCGCGCTGTAATACAACAATCAGTGTCAAAAACAACCTGGCGGGCATATTCCAGTGCATGGAGAGAGTGGAGTAGCTTTACTGGAAGTTTAGGAGTTAATCCATGGACAGTTTCAGAAGATTTAGTTTTGAAGTTCATTGCAGATAAGGTTAAGCAGCGTTATTCACATTCTCATATCTCTAAGTCCTTGGCAGGTATATCTTTCTTTTTTAAATTGCGTAATCTCCCTCACTGTAAATCTTATTTTTCTGTACAGCAATTTCTTAAAGGTTACAGGAGACAATCTCATGTGCCGGACGATAGGAGCCCAATTACGTTGGAGATTTTGGCGGCATTATGGGACTCAGCGGTGTCTGTCTGTGAGTCTCAATTTGAAGTGCGTCTTTTTCGCTGTGCATTTTCACTCATGTTCTTTGCAGCTTTTAGGATTTCTGAGCTGATTTCACAGAGTAAAGCTAATGCTTCGGGCTTGAGATATGAGGATGTTAATAGGGTGGGTGATAAACTCAGTATCCGGTTGCCATTTTCAAAAACTGACCAGGAGGGTAAAGGTACTCAGGTGGAGCTACAGGCTTGGCCCAATAATAAACTCTGTCCAATTATTAATTTGGATAATTATTTGGCAGTCCGGGGTGAGGATAAAGGAGTATTAATGCGGCATCTCAAGGGCTCCCCACTTACTTATTTTCAGTTCAACACAGTATTAAAGAGACACTGAAGCGGAAAAAAAAAATGATATAGTGAATTGGTTGTGTACTATGAATAATTACTAGAAGATTAGCAGCAAAGAAAATATTCTCATATTTTTATTTTCAGGTATATAGTGTGTTTTCTAACATTGCAGCATTCTATAATATGTGCAGATTACACAACACTCTGCATTCAAAATGATTATTTCAGAGCAGTCTGTGAACTAATGACCTCTCCTCTGGCAGATAAAAAGAAAACTGTTCACTTACAGTTGAGATAATAAAAGTCAGAAGACAGCCCTCTCCACGACTTTGAAAGTCGTAGAGATTAATGGCTTTTTTGCATAGAGATAAAAACTGGAATTTCTTAACTCTTCCTGTACTGGAAACAATTACACTGATGTATCTGATATTAATGTTTTATTTCTTAGCTGTGCTACACATACAAATCATAATATCATAATTTTTTTTTCGCTTCAGTGTCTCTTTAAGGATTTGTGTAAATCAGGCAGGTTATGGCCACCAAAAAATTTCTGCGCATTCATTCCGCATAGGTGCAGCCACGGAAGCGGCCAGATTGGGTCTGAAGGAGGGAGTGATTAAAAAAATGGGTCGTTGGAGTTCGTCAGCGTATAAACTGTATGTGCGTGTTTGATTCGTGTTCTTGTTTTACAGGCAAAAAGACTGTGATATGGATCCTGGGTCATTCATTTATTTTTTGGGCACATCAAAGGGCGTGCAAGCGACCCTACTCATCAAACTTGAATATGGACTTGAACAAATATGCAGTTTATTGGTATGGTTGTAGGGGAATGCTATGGCCCCAGTTGAAGGCGGAATTATTTAGGTTGCTTACAATTTTTCCAGTTCCGGATGTGTTGATTGTACACCTGGGGGGGAATGATGTTGGGAAATTGAAGTCTTTGGAGCTTTTCTTCAATATTAGGGATGATCTCTGTAATTTTCAGGCCTTTTCTAGGAACACCAAAATAATTTTTTCTGAGATGGTGCCCAGGTTGTTGTGGTTAGCGCCGTCTGGCCTAAGCCACTGTGAAAAAATCCGGAAGAAATTGAATCACCAGTTGGCTAAATGTTTGACGGGTTTGGGAATGTGGTCATACAGGCATATTGATCTTGAAGGTGGCCTTCCTGGTCTGTACAGACAGGATGGCGTGCACTTGAGTGATATAGGGTTAGACATATTTAATCTGGGTCTTCAGAGCTGCATTGAGATGGTCGTGGGGTAGGTGCCAGGCTAGGGGCCTGGCGGGTGGGGTCGTATTTCTTGTTGTTTTATTGCATATCTGAACTGTGGTAGTTAGATATGAAGAAATAGTGGTTATTGCAAGGTTTTATAAAAGTTGTTTCATCGACCTCAATTTATTTATTTCAAGTAATTTATTACATTTATATTTACCAAATAAAATTGGCCACGGCCTTTGAAATGCCAGCTCTGGAGTCTTATTTGTATGTCATTTATGTTTAGTTTAAGATAAATGGGGTTGGGAGGGTATTGTCTACAGGTCCATGACAGGGGCTGAACAATTAGGGAGGCCTCACATGGACCAGTGACAATCACCATTAGTTATAGGTGTTAGGTGAGAGGAGTTTAGGCCTGTCAGGGATTGCTCAACATCCAGTTCAAGTTCCCTCTCTGAGGTGAGCGGGATGTTGATTGGCTGAAAAGTACTGCAGTGCAGGGAAGCCTGTGGGAGGTCTCTGATTGGTCGGCGAAGCAGGTGTTATGTTTAGACAGGTGTTACTATGCCTAGAAGAAGATTAGGCCGACCAATCAGGAGGGTTTTGAGTATATATAAAGGAGGTCCGTTCCTCACATTAGCTGCCAGTCACCCCTGTGGCATAGGTGAGCTCCCCACCCACCCCTTTCCCCCTTTTTGTTTGATATTTATATTAATAAAAAAAAAAAAAAAAAAAAAAAAGATTCGTCGTGGTCAAATTTTATTTGGATGGTTTGAAGTTTGGGGTCGTATTTCTTGTTGTTTTATTGCATATCTGAACTGTGGTAGTTAGATATGAAGAAATAGTGGTTATTGCAAGGTTTTATAAAAGTTGTTTCATCGACCTCAATTTATTTATTTCAAGTAATTTATTACATTTATATTTACCAAATAAAATTGGCCACGGCCTTTGAAATGCCAGCTCTGGAGTCTTATTTGTATGTCATTTATGTTTAGTTTAAGATAAATGGGGTTGGGAGGGTATTGTCTACAGGTCCATGGCCTCAATTCACTAAGATCATGCTGGAAATAAGGCAAGAGAAAAATTACCACCGCATATCGATCTTGTCTTAAGGTGTAGTGATAAGATAACTCTCTCACTGTGAAAACTTATCACTTCAGTCCTTAAGTTACCTCCTCTGTAGTTATTTTCACATGCAGTTAATGAACAGCCTGTCTTTAACTTCTGGAGTTATTTTAAGGATTGAAGAGTTCACTTAAGAGAAATCTTACCTTAACTTAAAGACAGAAGAGTTAACTTTAGGTTTGCCTGATGTAAAATGTTTCCTGAATACTACATGCCTTATCACCATGGTGAAAACTCTAGAAAAGTTATTACAGACAAGAAATAAGCTTAGTGAATTGAGGCCAATACGTGAATTGGAAAATCTGCTGACCACAAATAAGAAAATAGTAGCCAAATCCATTATCACCCAGCAGGGCCGTTCCCAAGGCAGAGGCAAGAGAGGCTCCAGCCTCAGGGTGCAGTGTAGGAGGGTGCGCACAACACACTCTGCTATCATTCCACTATTGTGTTTTAAAGCAAAGGGAAATAAGAAAAGGGGATACATGGCAGTGACTGCAAGACAGATAATTAGAGATTAGGGGGTTGGGGGCCCTGGGACACCTCTTACTCTAATAGCAATCAATGTGGGACAGCTGGGGTGGGAGGAATGGATGCGCACTTTGGTGTCTCAGCCTTGGGTGCTGGAGGACCTTGTCCTGGCTCTGTCACCCAGTATATCTGTGTATGCATTTCACTTACTAAGTCATTTTGCTTTAAGTTTTATCTCTGCCTGGATTTGAATTTAATGGTCAATGAAAATGTTCTCTGCAAGGCTAGACCTCCTTATGTATGGATGTGGGCAGGTCATCATATGTCCAAGTATGGATTTTTTTGACAGATGAGGCTGAACGACTGGTGGCAGACACGTGCTTGCCATGAAAGTGCCCATCTGGGATGAATAATGGATGCATAATGGATGCAGGTGAAGCAGCGTGTTTACATACAGTGGTATTTCAGGCTATGCATATGAGTTGAGGTGTACGGTTCAAAACTGTTTGGACAAAGTTCATTTTTCATTGCAGAAGATGTCATTTTTCCGTTGAAACCTATTCCATTTTCTTACCCTATACTTGACATTTTGTACATGTATTAGGAGTGAAATACAACAGCTGTTTCAAAGAATAGCCAAAGATGCTCTTGCATATTCATCAACCCGGCTCCTGATGGTTTTCTGTGGCTGTAAAGGGAAAGGTTGCGAGGAGCTCAAGGGGTATTAGAAGCCTAAACATTACTTTGGTTTTTTGACAGATTTCAATGCGCTGAGAAGAAATGTGGAATGGAACAAAGAGCAGAAGCTCAATAAGTCATCTGACCAAGCTCTAACTTTGAGAAAGTTGGACTATTTTTTTTGCAAAATTGCAGGATCATTACATTGATTAAATGCCAAAGTAAACCTCACTTAATCTGCTGTACTGCTTCCCTGCTTTTTACTGGTACACATTGTTGTTCTGATCATCTGGGCACAATTTATATAAGCGGATACTTTGCAGCATGACTTTTACTTAAAGCCAATGTCAATTGAAATAAAAAATTACCTAAGGAGGGGGAAGGCTCTGGGTCCTATAGAGTCTTCCCATTCTCTCATGGTCCCCTCATTTCATTGCCGTCACCTCAGTCCAATCTGCTGCTGAGGGAGGCTTTGGAGGTCTTAAGGAGCCCAAGTCTCCCCAAAGACTGCTCCGTACTGCGCATGCGTAGGCGAAGTACAGAGCCATCCATCTTCGGGAGCATGCAGGCTCCTGAAGCCTTCCGCGGCAGCACAGAGCAGTATTCAACCGATTGGTCAAATACTGAAAATGGTTGAGCCAGTGCTGGAACGATGGTACCAGAAGAGTAACATGAAGGCTCTATAGGACCCAGAGCCTTTCCTGTCGATATTTTTTTTTTTGACATTCACTTTAAAGGATAATAATTTGAGGGCTCTTTGATGTGCTGCTGCAAGTAGCTCTCTTCTGGCAGGCATGGAAGGTTTTGGGGCAAAAATAAATGTGGGGTCCCTTACATTTCTGTACTGTAATGACAGTAAACTTGAACTCCAGTCCCCCTGACTTTTGATGCTTTTAAAAAGCTTGGGGCCCTTTTTGAAATAAAAGATTTTAGCTATATTTTATACTAGCTGGTGGCATGTGCTATGCTGCACGCCAGGGGCAGGGGCACATGCACACACCAGCTTGCTGAGCAAGGCAGGGCAGAAGGGGGTGTGCAGGCCAGAAGGACGCATGTACACACAGCAGCCAATTTGGAAATTATAGACTAGCTGGTGGCATGCACTGCATGGTGCAGGAATGGGAACACCGTCCTGCCACACATGCACGCGAGCTAATACGCTCTATACCAGGGGTAGGGAACCTTGGCTCTCCAGCTGTGATAAAACTACAAATCCCAGCATGCATTTGCCTTTAATAATCATGAGTGTGACTGTCAGACTCCTGCAATGCATTGTGGGACTTGTAGTTCATTAACAGCCGGAGAGCCAACGCTCCCTACCCCTGCTCTATACACTTACCAGTCAATTAACCACTTTACCCCCAGCTGTACGGATATCTCTGTCTCTTTTTCCATCCTTTCACCCCCAGGGATGGAGATATCCGTACCTCCCGTGCTCCGGCTCGCTTGTGCACGTGCCCCACGCTTGTGCACACTGCTGCCCGCTCGCCTGGAGATCAATGAACGGGAAAATGCATTCCCGTTTGTTGATCTAAGCCCCGCAATGATCCGCTGCTTCTACGAAAAGCAGCGCGATCATTGTGAAGAAAAAAAAAAGGTTCCCAGCCTCATAGCACTTCCTGCAAGCGTCCCGGACGCTTGCAGGTCGCATACACAAAAAGTTACTGTGGCCATCTTGTGGCCAAATAGTAAAACTACACCCTAAAGCATTTTTCATATTCAAATACATTAGTTTTAAACAAAAAATTAACTCCTTACATCCCACACTCCCCAATTATTATTTTTTTGTAATTAAAAAAATAAAATAAAAAAATGTACAATAAAAAAAAATTACATAGTTACCTTAGGGACTGAACTATTTAAATATTTATGTCAAGACTGTATAACACTGTTACTTTATAAACTATGGGCTTGTAATTGGGGATGGACGCAAAACTGAAAAAAAAATCACCTTTATTTCCAAATAAAATATTGGCACCAAACATTGTGGTAGGGACATAATTTAAACGGTTTTATAACCGGGACAAATGGGAAAATACATTTCATGGGTTTTAATTACAGTAGCATGCATTATTTAAAAACTATAATGGCCTAAAACTGAAAAATGATTTTTTTTTTTGTCCCACATTTTTTCTATTTTCCCATTAAAACCTATTTAGAATAAAATAATTCTTGGAATAATGTCCCACCTAAAGAAAGCCTAATTGGTGGCGAAAAAAACAAGATATAGTTCATTTCATTGTGATAAGTAATAATAAAGTTATAGACGAATGAATGGAAGGAGCGCCGAAAGGTGAAAATTGCTCTGGTGCTCAAGGGGTAAAACCCCTCAGTGGTGAAGTAGTTAAAGCAGAAGGGGGTGTGTCCAGGGAAGACTGACACACATACATACAGAGGACAGCTTGAAAAAAATTACACTTCTAGATTAACTTTTTATTTACCTGTCCTACCGGTTTATCTTTAAGCTGCTGCTGTTTTATCGCATTCATATTAGA
Organism: Hyperolius riggenbachi; assembly: GCF_040937935.1. Taxonomy (NCBI): domain Eukaryota; kingdom Metazoa; phylum Chordata; class Amphibia; order Anura; family Hyperoliidae; genus Hyperolius; species Hyperolius riggenbachi. The sequence goes on along the minus strand of NC_090656.1, from coordinate 103,573,350 downwards.
ACACCACCTGGTCAGTTGGGTGAATGACGACTCATCCTACTGCCACTGAATTAGCAAACGGTGTTAAATACTATTCCCTCTGCGAGCCATAGCAACTCAGGGGGAGAAGTAATCCGAATGACCCTTACGCGGAGCGCGGACTATAGCATTGGAGCTGTAGCAGCACCGTCATCTGGCGCTTAGTGTTGGGCGAACACCTGGATGTTCGGGTTCGGGCCGAACAGGCCGAACATGGGCCAGATGTTCGGCATGTTCGGCCCGAACGCCGAACTCAATGGAAGTCAATGGGACCCCTGAACATGCCCATTTTGGGGGCCCTATGGGGTCGCAGGCATAAGGGGGGAGCATGCCCCGATCGCGGGGGGGGGTCGGAAATTCCCCCCACCCCCTCCGCTAGCGCTCCCCCCTCTGCCCGCTTCCCAATAAAAAAAGTTTAAGGCAAGTTAAATAGTACTTGGTGGCTGGCACTAGCAGTGGAGTGAGGATGAGGAGGAGTCCGAGTAGCAGAGTGACGCGTTGAGGCCGGGCAGCGGGCGGTTCAGCGGTAGTACCCTTGTGGTACTTCCGCCCTTTCTCTGACCTCACGTCCTCTACGTGATGACGCATACGAGGGTACGCGTGACGCGTACCCTCGTATGCAGAGGACGTGAGGTTAGAGAAAGGGCGGAAGTACCACAAGGGTACTACCGCTGAACCGCCCGCTGCCCGGCCTCAACGCGTCACTCTGCTACTCGGACTCCTCCTCCTCCTCACTCCACTGCCAGTGCCAGCCACCAAGTACTATTTAACTTGCCTTAAACTTTTGTATGGGGAAGCGGGCAGAGGGGGGAGCGCTAGCGGAGGGGGTGGGGGGAATTTCCGACACCCTCCCCCCCCCCCCCCGCGATCGGGGCATGCTCCCCCCTTATGCCTGCGACCCCATAGGGGGGCCGTATTGCGGCATGTTCGGGCGGCCATTCAGTAGTTCGGGGCGAACCCGAACTTAAAAGGCCGAACACCATCAGGTGTTCGGCCGAACTCGAACATCAACCGAACAGGGTGATGTTCTGCAGAACCCGAACAGTGGCAAACACTGTTCGCCCAACCGTCATCTGGCGCTATGCATCTCCATGCGTGCGCCCAAGTGACTACAGCTTTATCAACTTGAGCCCTCTTCTGTATTCCAATCACTTTAGCTCCAACTTCTTCTGTGCATCTGGATGCTCAGAAATGCTGCATTGGGTATGTGCCTCCAGACTACTTGGAGAGCAGCTGCTGCTAACAGGACAGTTATTTTTGGCACAGAGTACACATGATTCTGCATACAGCTGTGAAGACGTGTAATTTAGGATGGTAGTATGATGAACTCTAAGGAAATCTGTGTCAGATGATGCATACACAAACAGCCTTGCAGTTTAATGCTGTAACCATCAAATGTGCCGAAAAGCTCACTGAAATGGAATAAACTATTCAGAACAAGATCTACTTCATGCGTATGTTTATTGGAAGTATTCCAGAAGCACCTCTGCTAGTCTCATCACAGCTGTAATTTAAAGACACATTTAGAATATTACCTATGAAAATGTATAATATAAAGGGTTACGCATGGCAATGAGGGAAATTAGGTAGTGAACCTAACGTGGAACTGCAGCTTTCAAATTGTTTTTTGGAAACACACATATGCCTTATGTGAATGTTGTTTTTCCTAAATAGGACCTAAACACAGTAAAAAACAAAACAAAAGGTGCATGAGGCAATTTGGGCGCCAAGTTTCGGCTTGTAGAATATCTGTAAAAATGTACTGCTATTCTACATTTTGTAAATAACAGTAGATCGGGGACTACCTGTATTTTACTACAAACACCCGACTTATGAACGACTCGCTGATACAAATGGTACATGTAGTTTTTAAGAAAGTCTATCTTTAAAAAATTGATAGAAAAATGGCTTTTAAACTAGTATAAGCAGGTACAGGGGGCGAGGTGGCACAGAGGGGGACACTGGAGGCAAAGGGGGGCACACAGGAGGTACATTGGACAGAGATGGCACAGTGTTCAGACTTAAGAACAGATCCATGTTAAGAATGAACCTACAGTCTCTATCTTGTTCGTTGACTGGGGACTACCTGTATCAGTAAGTAATACCAATATTTTATTACAACTTAACATCACACTATTTTCTCACAGCCGCCACTCTGCCACAATGAGGATAATGTTGGGGCAGCACCATTTTAAATTAAGGCTTAAAGGGACACTTAAGTCAAACAAAAAAAAATGAGTTTTACTCACCTAGGGCTTCCAATAGCCCCCTGCAGCTGTCCGGTGCCCTCGCCGTCTCCCTCCGATCCTCCTGGCCCCAGCGGCAGCCACTTCCTGTTTCGGTGACAGGAGCTGACAGGCTGGGGACGCGAGTGATTCTTCGAGTTCCCAGACACATTAGCACCCTCTATGCTGCTATATGGTATATGATATGTGCTATAGCAGTATAGATGGCGCTATTGTGGCCAGGAACGCGAAGAATCACTCGCGTCCCCAGCCTGTCAGCTCCTGTCACCGAAACAGGAAGTGGCTGCCGGTGGGGCCAGGAGGATCGGAGGGAGATGGCGAGGGCACTGGACAGCTGCAGGGGGCTATTGGAAGCCCCAAGTGAGTAAAACTCATTTTTTTTTTGACTTAAGTGTCCCTTTAAGTGTGAAATTTCACACTATAGTCACGATTTATAATGGCGTCTATGGTAGCACTCAAGTTTCTTCTTATAGAGGGCACCAAATGTCCAGGTTTTGTAAAACAAAAACTCACAAATTCCTTCCATTTACCCTTCATCAGGAAGCTGGCACCATCTTAGCTGATTTTCCACCTTGGTACCTTCAGCTCTGTTTAAGATGCTGGGAATAGAAGCATCATGGCAAATGTATTGGGAAGTCAGGAATTATAATATTCAAGAGGGAAAACACATTTTACCATAGAAAGACAAGCAGTCATAATTTAAAGTGCATACAAATAATGTATTGTGGAAAAAGCTGATCATAGTTGTTAATTCAATTTGGAGATTGTAGTCGGTAAGCCTCTATAGCCGGATTATTATCTGAAAACCAGAAAATTTATCGGGGATGTCGAACTCCAGTCCTCAAGGTCTGGACAACAAGCCCCGAAACTTGGAGTCACGTGAGACGCATCCAGGAAGTTGGTGAAGCGGGGACTGAGGCGTGCAACAGGATCCGACCGCAGCGGAGGCTGATATACTCAGATAAGCGCTTGTTTTTTTTATAATCTGGTACGCAGTTTATATATGCAACTTTTAGCAATAAACTTGTAAGAATTTTTATGCTATGCGAGTCCCGCTTTCTGTTTTTAAGAACTTTTGGTTTTAAGGAGCCCTGTGCCCAGGTGTTATTGGAAGGCTGATACACATTATAGCAAGAAGGGACACAGTGAGTGTGACCCACTACGGGGGCGCAGTACCCCCTAAGTGTTCAGTGTTTCTGGTGGAGGCCCTATGCACCATCCCTGGATTGATCACCGGGTGTTTAATACATGCAGTATTGCGCTATGTAGAGTCTCTTTTACAGGGAAATCCTATCTGTGGACAAGCAGGATATGTGGATTGTGATTGCGGCTTTTTTTGTGGATTGGAATATCATTGGAGAATATATGTGTTCTTTTGGAGCCAGCATATCCCCTATGTGACTGGTGAAATAAGTTTTCTCTTCAAAGTATCAGTAAACTGTGTTGTAGAGCGCATGACCTTTGACATTTTTTGTTTTTTTTTAAACATGAAATTATGCATAAGTTATGTGTAAATGTATGCGTAGTTACGAATGCTTACAATTGCATATGAAAATATACTGTTCCCTGAGATTTCACATACTGTAATTATGCTTACATGCAATTTATGATGTGTAATTACACATAGGCGAAATTTCTGCTCAACACTAGTACCAACATAATCAAAAATGCCAGACCAGCAGTCAGCCGAAATAATCCTTCCCTTTGGTTGGGTTTTCAACAGAAAAAGATTCCTCACTGAGCAAATGAAAGGCCTATTGGCTGAGACGTTACTACACAGGAGCAGCCCCTGTGACCGCAGGAGGGCCCAGAGCTGAAAGCGGGCCCTAACTTCTACTTCATTCCCTTTTAATAAATGGCTCCATCCTTCAGGACAGGTGTTTCTGTGGCTACACTTGTTATGGGTGTGCCGTTTATGATTTCCACACTTTGTTTTATGACCCTTGCAGGGTCGGATTTACCATAGGGCACTGTAGGCACGTGTCTACAGTCGCCTGATGATAGAAAAGTGACTCACTCCCCTCCCCAAGTGCCTCCCCTTCTTCCCTATACAGAGTCCTGAGCGAAGTGTAAATGAGTTTACTCACCCGTCTAGCTATCTAATACTTGAGGGCGCCTCTAGCTACTTTAGGTGGGTACCACTGGCGGACATACTGCCGTGCCAGAGCACGAGGGCCCCTTAAGTTACATTTCTTAAGGGGCCCATTCAGTTTTGCCAGGTTTATTTTTTATTTTTTTTTACTACTTTTCCCCCGGGGGCCTGACTCCTATCCTCCCCCCTCCTTCACCTTGGCGGGCCCCCTCCTATTATGAGTGGTGGGAAAGTGGCATATACAGCAAGGCTCCGGCGGGGTACAGCAGACCCTAGAGGTCCAGCTGCCTCCCAGTCTTCGATGTCTCCTCTGTATGCCGCTCGCACTATTTCCTGGTTTAGTGCGAGCGGCATACAGAGGAGACAGCGTGGACTGGGAGGCTGGACCTCTATCGCTTGCTTTACTGCGCCAGAGCCTTGCTGTAACCGCCGCTCTCCCGCCGCTCATAAAAGGAGAGGGGACCCCAGGTGAGGCAGGGAGGATAGTAGTCGGGCCGCCCACCACCACGGAGCTATCTAACTGCCCACCCGGCTACCTATATGCCTACCCTCCCACCCAGCTACCTATCTGCCTACCGTCCCACCCGGCTACCTATCTGCCTACCCTGCCACCCGACTACCTATCTGCCCACCTGGCTACCTATTTGCCCTCCCTCCCACCTGGCTACCTATCTGCCTACCCTCCCACCCGGCTACCTATCTGCCTACCCTGCCACCCAACTATCTAACTGCCCACCCTCCCACCCGGCTACCTATCTGCCCACCTGGCTACCTTATCTGCCCACCTGGCTACCTATCTGCCCACCCTGCCTACCTATCTCCCTACCCTGCCACCTGGCTACCTGTCTGCCAACCCGGCTACCTATCTGCCAACCTGGATATCTGCCCACTTGTCTATTTGCCCACCCGGCTATCTATCTATCTACCCACCCTCTCACCTGGCTATCTGCCCACCCTGCCACCCAGGTGTGTGCCCACCCTGCCACCCAGGTGTCTGCACACCCTGCCACTCGGCTATCTATTTGCCTACACTCCCACCTGGATATCTATCTGCCCACCCTCCTAACCTCACCCAGCAATCTATCTTATCTGCCCACCTTCCCCACCAGGCTATCTGATCTGCCCCCCCCCCCCCCCAGGCCTTTCTATCTTATCGGCCCAATCTCCCAACCCCACCAGGCTATCTGTCTATCTGCCCACCCTCCCACTCCCACTAGGCTATTTGCTCACCCCTACCAGGTAATCATCCACCCACCCACACTCCCTACCTACCTGACAATTGTTTAGCCCACCCACCTTGAGTCCTCAGGCGCGGGGACAGACCGGAGGACATTGACCCGAACCGATTAAGCAAGCACCATGGTCAGTCGGTATCGGTAAGCATGGACATCTTCTACAGCACTTTACAGAGTACATAGTCGTGTCACTGACTGTCCTCAGAGGAGCTCACAATATAATCCTGTCATAGTCTGTCCTACCATATTATGATGTATTTCTCTAGCACTGACATCTTCTGCAGCACTTTGCAGAGTATTTAGTCATGTCACTGACTGTCCTCAGGGGAGCTCACAATCTAATCCTACCATAGTCTGATGTCCTACCATATTATTATTATTCTGTATTTATATAGCACTGACATCTTCTGCAGCACTTTACAGACTACATAGTCATGTCACTGACTGTCCTCAGAGGAGCGTACAATCTAATCTCTGCTATATGTATAGTAATTAGGACATCATTTTTTTTATTAGAAGGGGCTTCATTCAAAGTTTCCTGTTGATGTCCACTGTCAATTAATTACTAACTGCTGCTAAGTTCATGTACTTGTGGCCCTGCTCATGGCCCATCATTACCGCGCCCACTTTCCAGTGCACGGACAAGCTAATGGTTTGCCGTGGCGCACGCTGCAGGTCGCCTACCCCTGCGGTGGATCTTGCGCTTGCATACCACCTGCAAAAAAAAAAAACATCTTGGAGCCACCCACTGTTTACAATCCACTGCCTTGTCTTCCCAGTGCGCCTCCTGCCTCCTAGCTCACTCGCTCCAGCCAGGTAGTCTAGATTGCAGACTGCACCATCTTTGCCTAGATTCATTTGCATTTGCCCCAGTCAGCTCCACACTTAAGTCAGAAACATCTGATTTGCATGCTTGTTCAGGGTCTATGGCTAAATGTATTAGAGGCAGAAAATCAGCAGGACAGCCAGGCAATATGCATTGTTTAAAAGGAAATAAATATGTCAGCCTCCATATCCCTCTCACCTCAGGTGTGCTTTCAAGTATAAAAGATAGAGCCTGTCATATCATGCTCTGTCTTGATGCAGGATTGGGGCTTACGTTTTGCTTTTGTTCAGGAACCTGTATAATGCAGATGTTACATGTATGCTTCAAGAAATATTTCTGGGTCTCAGGGAAGGTTGCCATAGACTGTATTAGTAAATATATGCAATGTGTAACCACACTAAATTTAGTTATGATCACACCCACTTTTAGTTGCCTGTTAGGGGCCCACTGCAGTGTCCGCCACTGGTGGGTACACACATCAGATAAGTCTTTGGAAAATGAAAGATCACAGACCAATTGTACCGCCTTCCATGTAGTATGAGAGCTATACCTACACAGTCTATTCTATTGAGCTGAACTCCCCATCAGATAAAAATCTTTGCAAGATGTTCAGTAACTGCAAAAGATCAGTTCCTGCAAATTGCATTCATAGTCTATGATATCTGCAGATCTCATACATTCTTTGTTTTAACAGATAATCATCTGCAGATCAGACCATCATCTGCAGATCTGAAGATCCATCCTGGTGGATCTGATCTGCAGATAAATGTTCGTTAAACAAGGTGTGTATGAGATTTGCAGATATTATAGACTATGAATGCAATTTACAGGAACTGATCTTTTGCAGGAACTGATCTTTTACACATACTGATTGCATGCGTTATAGCATCTTTGTGTGCAGCATCTTGCAAACATTTGTATCTGATGGGGAGTTCAGCTCAATAGAATAGAACTGTGTAGCTATGGCTCTCATACTACATGGAAGGGGGTACAATCATCTGTGATCTTTCATTTCCCAAAGACTTTAATCTGATGTGTTTACCCACCTTTAGCATTAGGTAGCCAGAGGTACCCTTGGTATTAAGGGGACCTGTAACTACCTATGACGGGCAAGGGAAGTAAGGGAGAAATGACAGCTGGGTCAGCCAGCACACTTGCTGTTCGTTTCGTTGGGGTGTTTGTAGGTCCATGAAGGGTAATGTTTAGGGTGCTAGAACATCTGTGCCTATAGACTCCTGTGAGGTAAATGCAGGCCTGAACCATTGCAAGGTGGACCCTCAAGCTGTGAGGGTCACAAGGGGTTGGCAAGAAAATGAGTGGACATTGGGGGGCCCCATGAAATATTTGCTGGGGGAACCCATGATACATAGTTACACAGCCTCGGAAGAAGTACTGCCGCCAGGTTAGCTTGCTCTGGGTTGGTTTTTGCTCTCATTTAAGTTGATTACATTTGCCATTTCCATTGCAACCTAGAGCACGCCATATTCACACCATGGAACTTGTCTTGGTAAGCATACAACTCCACATTGTAGTGCCAACTTCTACACGCCTCCCTTTGTATATGATTTATAATTACACCCCTGTCTACTGGCAGTAGATGGTTGGGTGAAATGGTTGCAATTACAGCCAACTCAGCTGACTAAAGTATCATGTATGTGGTTTACATATATGTTCACCATAGTTTCTTTATAAAGTCTAGTGTACACAGATCCTTGACTGCAGGTAGTGCTTAGTTTGACTTTAGATCATGTCCCAGTTACTCAATAGGAAATTGGACTTGCGCTGCACATAACTAAGTGGGAAATGGGAACCAAAGACTGGGTCCATTACACTAGCCTGCATTTGACATGCAGTTGACCAGTATATTGTCTATTCAGCAAACATATGCTGAATAGACAATATACTGGTGTAAGAGGTCCATGTACATTTACCCAAATCTTGTGTGTGTGTGTGTGTGTGTGTGTGTGTGTGTGTGTGTGTGTGTGTGTGTGTGTGTGTGTGTGTGTGTGTGTGTATGTATACTTTTAAAGAATAAGTTGATAAGATCAAGTTATGTCTGTGAAAAGATTTTGAAGAAAGAATTGCTCAGTAGTGATAAGCACAACTTTTGCATAATCATAATATCCCATCGTAATTTGCCATTATGATGCAAAACTGTAATTTGCAAAATTTTATGCCGACTTTAGTGGTTTATGGCAAAGCCCCCATATCAAAATTGCTTCGTATGTGAAGGGGAAAAGTAGGAACAAGACAAAAAAGGGATTTTCCAAAAAGACCTTGTAGTGTTGCAGCATGTATATGGGCTTAGCTACTAACCGCTTAATTTAAAAGGAAGTTAACCCTCCTCCACGCAGGAGGTTTTCTCAGGCCCTGCTGGGCGATTTACTTAATTTTTTTTTTGCTGGCACACAGATCGCCGTCGCCCCGCGATCGATCGCCGCTATCCGTCACGCCGCGCGCCCCCCCCCCCAGACCCCGTGCGCTGCCTGGCCAATCAGTGCCAGGTAGCGCCGAGGGGTGGATCGGGACTTCCAATGACATCACGACGTCGCTGACGTCATCCCGCCCCGTCGCCCTCCAGGAAATCCCATTCTTTGAACGGGATTTCCTGATCGGAGATCGCCGAAGGCTATCATGTAGCGAGCCCTAGGCATGATTTTAAAAAAAAATAAATAAATAAACTGCTGCGCTGCCTCCTGGCGGAAATAATTAAACCGCCAGGAGGGTTAAGCAAAAATTACAGGAAAATAAGAATGGATTACACAAATCCATGTCATTATCTAATTGCATAATTGCAATTAGATAATGACATCACTATTGCTTAGATATAGAGTTTGGATGCAGCAGTATAAGACATGGTAGCTTAAACCTTCTGTTCTCTGCAAATTCACCTTGCTATTTTCATCACTTTCTTCATTGCAGAAGGACAGGCGAGGGCTCAGTCTCCTCTAGTAAACATAGCATTTATTCAATCATCACTCAATTCAACAGTCAAACATAAAGACATATGTGGTATTATAGTCACGTAGATTACTTATGGACCATAAAAACGAGCAGGTGCTATGTCAAGAAGATACAGTGACATCATCATGTACCTTCTTGTCTCTTTGAGCTATGAGAAAGCTGAAGGACTGTGGTAGGACATATGTCCCTATGTGAGATTATGGATTTTTAATAAAGGCAGAGCAGAGGCTTTATTTTACTGAAAGAGCCTGAGTGCTCAGCAGTTATTCGGGAAAATTACCAGTTGTATTGATAATTCTGTACGATGAACTTGGTGCTTGTAGATAACTGTCATATTACCTATATGGATAACACTGCAATGTGACACTGCTGTTCACTATGGGGGCACTAGGAACCTGGTCACACTATGGTGAAATACTGGAAAGCAGGAATACAATATGAGAAGCACTGAAAACTTGGGCACATCATAGAGGGCAATGGGAGGCTGGGCCTAAATGTGGGGGTGCACTATAGGGGGACATTTGGAAGGTGGAGCACATTATAGGGGGTTTTGGGAAAGGGTGGAACTGGAACATAGAGACACAGTAAAGGAGAAACTAAAATGATATGACCCAGTATGGTGGGGAACTGAAAAGTTGAGGCACACATTGGAGGCACTCAAAATCTGAAGTACCCTGCAAGGGCTCATGAAATCTGAGACATTGGGGGTGGGGGAAGTAGTTAAAGAACCTTGTTAACTCCCTTTCATCCCCTCCCACATTCCTGCTGGTTGGCTGAGGGCAGTTCAGTGTGACACAAGGCTAAGAAGGGAAATAGAAACTAAAACGCTTCTTACCTCTGCAGAACCTGCTTAAAGGGGACCCAAATTAAAAATACAAGATTTCAGAAATAAAATCTATTTTCTAAATTATAATAATAAATAGCCTTTTTTCAGCTCCATGATGACAAATATAAAATATTTTACATTTATTGGAGGAACCCCTCCCATCCTTTCATATTGCCGGGACAGAATCCGGCAAACTGGTGGAGTTGAAGGTATCCGGCAAAGCAGGAATTGCTAATGGCTGCCACCTGTATAACCCTAGTTATGCAAAGAGAAGGGTGAAAAGTATAAATTAAAATGCTCATAGGCTTGAAGGAGTGTTTATCTTTGTATGTGTCAGAGTGGTGCAACTAAATATTTTGAATTGAAAACATTTTTTGGTTTGGGTCCGCTTTAAATACAATCTTTTTACCACATTTCTTTAGTGTGAAGGCCAACAGGTTGAGAAATCCTTCGAAGAGATTGAATAGTAAAGCTTATACTACCGGTACATGAAAATAGTAAAATTGATGGTATGGTATATGGCCATCTTAAAGTATACCTGAACTAAATATAGCATGAAGAGATAAATATAGATATATATGATATTGGTCCAACTAAGAAATTTGTTTGAAGCCCCTTTCTATTCTCTTGCACTGCGAACATAAACAAAAACTGCTTTCTATTTAAATGAGCTTGTTTAATACAACCTGATGCCAAGTAAATAGGAGGTAAAACACTTTTATTTGGCTGAGAAAACACTGTTGACAATTTACAGTTGAAGGGTTATTACTTCTGTTAGTTTTTCAGCTAAATGAAGCAGATTTTTACATCAGACTGTCATGACTGTTGTTTAAAATTCAGACCTTAAAGGGAAGGTGAACACAAAAAAATTAAAAATCGACTTTACCTTCCAGCCCCCTGCAGCAGTCTTGTGCCCTCGCCGCAGCTCTGGTGGCTCCCAGTCTTCTCCGGTGCAGATGCTGACCTCGCCAGGTCGGCACCTGCTTGCACTTCACCATGCGGCTCACTGAGTCGCACTGATGTCATCCGGACTGTACTGCACAGACACAGAACTACTGTGCCTGCGCATTCCAATTCAGATGACAGCGCGATTCTGAGAGCCACTCACGCAGGCACAGTGAGCATCCTGTTCTGGAGGGGACCCCAGGCCACCGGCAGGGAGTGGAGCTGCGGCGAGGCAACAGGGCGGCTGGCAGGGGCTAGAGCAGGGGTCTCAAACTCGCGGCCCGCGGGCCATTTGCGGCCCTCGATACAATATTTTGTGGCCCTCGCTGGCAAAAACTTCCTTATAGTTCGCTTCAGTGCTCCCAAGTAATCCGCCGCATCCCCGCCGCTAAACGAGGGCTGCAGAGCCCCCAAATCGCCCGGGGGGCAATCTGCCGGCATTTCCTGGAAGGGGCAGAGCTTTCAGCTCTGCCCCTCCTGACGTCAATCGTTGCACGGATCGCCACCTCTCCCCGCCCCTCTCTGTGAAGGGAGAGTGAGAGGGGCGGGCAGAGGCGGCGATTGTGAAATTTCTTATGTGGCCCAGCCTCATCCTGACTTTGCCTCCTGCGGCCCCCAGGTAAATTGAGTTTGAGGCCCCTGGGCTAGAGGAAGCACGAGGTAAGTGGATTTTATTTTAAAGGTGCTCGGATGTGTCATTTAAACTGAAAATAAAAATGAGGCTCAGTTCTATATTAATAATAACCCATTTACCATTAGTACTTTGCATAAAAGTTTTTCAGTTCAGGTTTGCTTTAAGTGTGGAAGATGACTAACAAGCTCCTACTGTGTAGCTGATTACTTACAGTATACAGCAAGATGAAACGTTCTAGACAAATTTCAGACTTCCTAAATGCAATAGCAGTTTCAGTTTCAAAAACCTATATCTGGCTGCAAAATGAAACAGACATTTATTTATTTATTTTTCGATTCCACAAGGCTACGCTCAGGGTGGTGGTTGTGGTGCGTCTGACAATATAATTGCAGCGCTAATGCAATGCAGTTTTATAGTAATGCTATGTTCTCATCAGTGCATTAGAAATGCATTAAGACAGATCAGTTGGGCATAACGTGATGCATGCACTGCATTACAGTCATGGAGTACAGTATGGGTTGTACCACATGTGTTGTACCGCATGCTTAATGTACAAAGCGACTGCCCCACTCCCAGCCCCTTGTGCTCCTGTTTTTCCAGGAAACACAATGCAACTCCCACTGTGAACGAAGCCTTGGAGCACCGATGGGTTTTTGTAGCAATTTTCAGAAGAGCTGGAGTTGCACTTTAAAGCATTCACACGATTTACTGTTTGGAGGGGGAAGCGAAGTAGAAACAAATAATTATGGAAACTGTCCATACATTTTGTTTTCATACAGGGAAAAGCTTTTTTCTCTAGTTTAAAGCCTGGCAGTGGAAGCGCACTGCAGGCAACCTGGGTTGTGTGAAAGGCTTCTATATCGATTTTTTTTATGAATGTCCTGTAGTTCCTGGGAAGTCTGGACTCGGGCGCTGTAAAGCCAAGTTAGTGCAGAAACTCGAGGAAATAAAATGTTCTAGACTTCAAAATTGATGGAATTGTAACTCATCCTTCGTGCTGGATGCTCACGCTCTCGCAGCGGGAAGACATGCACTGTGCCGGCAAATAGCGGCGCTACTCATCTCACTTTGAACTGGGAACAGCGCTGGTCTACGCTTGTCACTGAGTGAGGAAGCTGGCGCACGCTGACATGTGCCATTCTCTGGTTTAGTGTATTTAAAGCTGCAGCAAAATCTCTCCTGGGACTCACGTAATTCCAATGGTTTCGAAAGTGATATTCGTTTCACTGTGTTTCAGGTTTAATAGCATTAAAAATTAATTTAGTATTTGCATTTATAGTGTTGCAGTTTTTACTCCGCTTTATTTTGTTTACAAGCTGTTTTTTGTACGGTTTGTTCATTTTTTTCTAGTTTTCTATTTATGTTAAAGAGAGATTGACTGAAAGCCTGAATACTGAAGAACCTTTTCACACATACAATAGTGAAGTTCTCTAAAGGGATCTTTTTTCATGTCTGTTTAGTATGGAAACTATGACATATACATCAAACGTTCACAGTTGTTTGAAGCTCCACTAAAATGTTTTATTGGCAGGTTTCATAAAGCAGAAGAGCAGATCTCCATGTTCCCGCAGGCAAAAAAAGAGAAAACAATTCTCATCAAGTCACCATGATGAATCTACCTGGCTATCTGGGGTTCCCTTAGGACAACTGTTGAACACAAAAGGCAAGGCCATGCCTGGCTACAAATCCTTAAGCAGTGGCTGGATGGTGTAATGGTTAAGGGCTCTGCCTCTGACACAGGAGGCCAGAGTTCAAATCTCAGCTCTGTCTGTTCAGTAAGCCAGCACCTATTCAGTAGGAGACCTTAGGCAAGTCTTCCTAACACTGCTACTGCCTATAGAGCTTGCCCTAGTGGTTGCAGCTCTGGTGCTTTGAGTCTGACAGGAGAAAAGTGTGATATAAATGTTATTTGTCTTGTCTTGTCTAATTTTTATCTTGGTTCGAGCATAAATGGTGCATGCTAGGCTAGTTTCAGCTAGTTTCAGCTAGTTTCAGCTAGTATTGTTGGTGGTATAATGGATATGTTAGTTACCTACCATACACTGAGACCTGGGTTCAAATCCCAGCCACGGTATGTAAGCTGGTTTTTGAAATACTGGAATTCCCTGGCAGATGAGACCCTCCTCCCTCCGGTAGGAGGGAGGAGGGAATAGGTAGAAGGTTAGAAGGTTAGAAGGGTAGAAGGGTAGAAGGGTGGGAGGAGGGAGGAGAAGCCCACAAGAGGCTAATTTAAACCTCCCTAGCAGAGTGTGTAGCAGCTGTCCCTCGACTAATTAGTATAGGCAGACGAGTGAGTCAAATGACTCAAGGACCTTGCCTTGTATAAGGGGGGGGGGGGGGCTCCACCAGTGAGTGCAGTCTGATTAGCAACAATGTGCCTGCTAACTGTGATGTAGAGGGTCAAAGTTTTGCTCAATAGAGCATTATGGGGCGAATCAAACTTCCGGTAAAGTTTGCCTTTGGCAGGCGAACGCGAACCACCGAAGTTCGCCTGCAACCGTTCGCCGGCGAACCGTTCGCCCCATCTCTTATGCCCAGTCGAATTGCAGAGGACCTGAAAAAGAAGGGCCAACACTGCAAATACTGACTCTTTGCATAAATCTCATGTTGTCAATAAACGCCTTTGAAATGTATGAAGTGCTTATAATTATATTTCAATACATCACATAAACAACTGAAACAAAGATCTAAAATCAGTTTAGCAGCAAAGTTTTGACAGTCTTAAAACTTTTGGCCAGGACTGTAGGGAGGCTGGCTGGTATCATACTATTATGGCTGTTGAAAACAAAGAAAACCCTGAAAAAATAAAAATCCCCCATGATGAGATGGACAGTTTTTATCAGATTTTAACTGCTTTCTTTTTTTTTTGCGATAATGGTCCTTTAACCATTTATGCCTCCTGGACGTGATTGTCACGTCCAAATGGCTGCTGTAGGGCTGCTGCACGCTCCCAAACATGCATGTGTGGTCCCCCCTTAGCCCAGAGAACAATGAATAGGAACATAGTTCCCATTCATTGATCTAAGTCCCTGGTAGAAACCACAGTCTTTCTAACAAAAAAAAAAAGTTTCCCATCCTCATAATACTTCCTGGAAGCGAGCACTTCGCTTCCAGGGCTAAAAAAAATCTCACTGTGACCATCTTGTGGCAAAATAGTAAAACTACATCTACATACATTTTTTTAATAAAGAAAAACCCACATTATTACATTTAAAATTAACGGTTTTCCTCCCACACAAAAAATTACAAAAAAAAATTACCTAAAAAAACCCAAAAACAAATAGTTACCTAAGGGTCTGAACTTTTTTTTTTTAATATGCATGTGAAGAGGGTATATTATGAACATTTTTTAAATTATAAGCTTGTAAATGGTGATGGATGCAAAACTGCACCTTTAATTCCAAATAAAATATTGGTGCCATACATTGTGATAGGGACCTGATTTAAATTGTGTAATAACCGGGACAAATGGCCAAATAAAAAAAAAGACATAGGTTTTAATTATGGTAGCGTGTATTATTTTAAAGCTATAATAGCTGAAAACTGAGAAATAATGATTTTTTTTCCATTTTTTTTTCTTAATATTCCTGTGAAAATGCATTTTTTTTAAATAATTCTTAGCAAAATGTACCACCCAAAGACAGCCTAATTGGTGGTGGAAAAAAATATATAGATCAATTCATTGCGATTAGTAGTGATAAAATTATTGGTGAATGAATGGGAGGTGAAAATTGCTCTGATGTATAAGGTGAAAAATACCTGCGGGCTGAAATGGTTAAAGAACTATCAAAGAAACAGTTTTTCTGTAAACCCCACGTACCTGTAGAGCTTTTAGCCAGCAATACTAAAATGCTTTTCAGAGGTCTCTCAGCAGTAGCACAGCCTGTGTGAAAGGAATGCCGTCTTTACCAGCTGTTTTGTAACAATTTTATGTCAGCATGAGGAGGAGGGGGAGGCAGAGCTGAACTGTAACTTGGCTGTAATCTTGATACTTTACACTGAGGCGCAGAGAGTGAGACACAGGATCACACAGAGCTGTTGTAGCAACTGAGTTATACACATTTGAAGCTATATTTCTGCTTCCTATCATACTGAACACATTTTACTTTCACTAAGTGAGGACTGTTTCTGTATGGTGGATATGCTGGACACAGTCCTCCATAGTAATGCACACAGTGAAATTTGTTCTATGTGAATGTCATATTTTTTAAACATAAATCATGAAAAGATGAACAGTCTTTGTATTGCTATTTACTAGCAATTACTGTAAATATACTGTATGTGGCATTAATAGTTCCTATACATGGTACAATACAAATGGTTGATTTTACCATTTATTCGACTAAAACAATCGATTGAAAGTCAAAAAATCTTTTTTTTTTCATCAAGAAAAACAAACGATTATCCAGTTTTTTAAATAAAAATCTGATTGGACATGTTGGAAAAAATCTTTATATTCGATCTAATTATGTAATCAAACTAAATGATATAATGGGGAAACAATTGTACCATGTATGGGCACCGTTAGAATTTTAGTTAACTTTGATAGTTGTTGAAGTTTTATTACAATTTTTAATGGCATTACGTTACAAAATAGCTTATGCAATTATGATTAGGGTTAGCCAATTGGATGCAAAAATGCGATCCTAATTATATGCAAATGTATTCAATTTGAAACTACACCCACCGAATGCTGCAGTGGCTGTAATTGGTTCATCAATTTTCAAAGGACCACTGAATTGAGGGATATGGAGGCTGCCATATTTATTTCCTTTTAAACCATACCATTTGCCTGGCATCCTGCTGATCTTTCATGCATCAATAATGTCTGAATCAAACACATGAAACAAGCATGTGGCAAATAAAGTCAAATTTTAATAATACAATTAGAGGTTTAAAATTACTAATTTAAATTTTTAATGACACACAGACCAAAAACATCTCAGTTAATTTCCTTTCCTTTTTGTATATAACAAATCTATATATTTGTCAAAAGGATGTCCCTTGCCCCAAACAGACGAGCAGAATGGAACCATTTTCATTGCCCTCTTTTTTTTTTTTTTTTTTTTGGTCCCAATTGGCGACTTAACCAATCTCCACCCGAATTTGGTTGAATGTATTGAACGAGCATGCTGGGAAATCTTGGGGCGACTAGCTGTATCAGTACGCAGCGGTATAGGCGTGTGGTAATTGCAAATGGATGGAAACCCCCAGCCACTCGCCTCCCCACCCCCCATTGCCTGTGCATTTATACTTTACCTGTCACGCTGTCCCCTGGGTGTCTGCCACTGTGTCCACTGTACTTCCTCATGGGCGTCCCACTAGACTACCAGCATATTGCACGTAGAGCATGTGTATAACGTGTCATATGCCCCCAAGTGCGATAACTGGCAACCGCGTGGGGCACCAATGAGGAAGTACAGTGTGGACACCGCATCGGACACACGGTAGACGGCGTGACAGGTAAAGTATAAATGGATGCAGGGGCATAGCTAGGCACCAAAGTTTTGGTTGGGCCCCCACCACAATAATGAACCTTTGTACGCCTCCCACACACACCAGTTTTTAGGTAGACAGGTGCCCCCCAGGATTACGCAACCCTTCCAGTATCAGTAGCCAGAGCTACCCCCAGTACAGGTAGCCAGAAGTGCTAATAACTAATACCTAGAAGTGCTAGTACCTAATACTTGGGGGTACTTACTTATTGCCACCTTTAGCGGGAAGCTAATGGTGGCAATAAGTACCCCCAGTATTAGGTAGCTCATCAGTATAAGAAGCCAGAAGGGCTCCCCTAGTGGCGTAGCAATAGGGGGTGCAGAGGTAGCGACCGCATCTGGGCCCTTGGTCCAGAGGGGCCCCACAGGGTCCACCCTCTATCACAGTATTAGCTTTCTGTTGGTCCTGTGCTGGTATAATCACTTCTATAGATGCTTTGAATAGTAGTAATCCTTAACACACTGTTCCCCATCCCCTTCTTGCATCTCTGACACTGGGGTTGTCCTTGGTAGGTTTTGGTGCGCCATATCAATTATGTATGGTGTGCTTGGGGGGGCCCAATGTAAAACGTGCACAGGGGCTCATAGCTCCTTAGCTAGGCCACTGGGCTCCCCACTAAAGAGATTAGATTGTAAGCGATAAGACTATATACTATGTAAAGCACTGCGAAAGATGTCAGTGCTATATAAATACCACGTCTACTACTAATCATAATAAGAGTGCCAACAGTCAATATTCACTATGTTAGTATTGCACTAAAAGTCAGTACAGTAAATGTAAGCGTATTAGAGCAATTAAATAACTGCAGAAATGTTAAGACAGCTGTCAGATGTTTCAGTTGTCTGAATACAGCTATTGTGAAGTTGATGAGCAGCAAAAGAATAATCAGGCTCATCTTCTCTATTCTTTTAATTTAAGTACAAACGAAATACAACAAAAGATGAGAAGCCACGAAGTCCACAAATCCCCTCTGATGATGGTTCTGATTTCAAATCAAAGGCCTAAAATCCTAGGAAATGCAAACCTAGATGAAACCTCTCCCTTCTTCTGCTCATTGTTGCTTCCTTCTTGCGTCTTTCTAGGACATGTGGAGGGTGTCCTGGATGGTTCTGCTGGGGGTGGGAGGTGGGGGGGGGGGGGGAGGCACAGCTGCAATAAAACCTTTCCATCCCCAGCAGTGTCAATTAGCCCAGCTTGCGAAGTAAGAAAAGTCCTGAGTGCCATAATAATTAGTGAATAAACTTGCGGTGCGTACACACATCCAATTTTGATTTAATGGCTGGCCAATTTTACCATTTCTATGTAGCATGAGGGCCAAGAGATTTTGAATCACTGATGCTCCAGCCCCGCCTCTGGTTCACTTCTGGAATTTCAGACTTTAAAGTCTGAAAACCACTGCGCCTGCATTGCCATGTCCTCAATCCCGCTGATGTCACCAGGAGCGTACTGCGCAGGCCCAATATGGTCTGTGCCTGCGCCGTGCGCTCCTGGTGACATCAGGGGAAGCGAGGACACAGCAACGCAGGCGCAGTGGTTTTCAGACTTTAAAGTCTGAAATTCCAGAAGTGAACCGGAGGCGGGGCCGGAGCATTGGGGAGTGGCTGCGCGGGCACAGGATGTCTGCGGGGGACCATTAGAAGCCCCAGGTAACTTCAACTCATTTTCCCCTGACCCCCTACAGTATCCCTTTAAGACTGCACTGTGTGTACTCCTTTATGTTATTGCCTGAAGAAGTGGGAATATACCTGTGAAACGCATTGCATTGTATTTTGGAGTATATAAATAAACTTGTCTGTACAAAATCGACAGTATCATGTCTACTTCGGGGAGATGAGTCCACCACCACCTCCCGAGGAATTTTAAAGCTTTTAGATATATTTTATTCTTTTGGCGCCTGTGTTCTCCTTGAGGATCTGCCCTTCCATAGGCGTATTTATCAGCACAACCTCTGTGTATATAAATTAAAGTCTGGAATAATTGAGGGTTACAGATGCATTATCCAGTTTTTGACATTATAAATATTGTGTATTAAACACTTCAACCTAGAATTGAACTTTATCCCAATCAGTAGCTGATACCCCCTTTTACATGAGAAATATAATGCTTTTCACAAACAGACCATCAGGGGGCGCTGCATGACTGATTTTGTGCTGAAACCCCTCCCACAAGAAGCTCTGGGACTGCGGTACTCTAGGCAAACTGCCACAATGTAACAATGTTCACAGACAGGAATTAGCTGTTTACAGCTGTCTCTAACAGCCAAAACAGCTAGGAGCAGCTACATAACCTGCCCACAGTAAAAATGTCACCATATAATAAATGTCAGAATGTAAATCGGGGAGAGGAAAGATTTTACAATGAGCAAACATTGACGAAATCATTTATACATAATTATGGTAAAAAATGAAGCACTTTTTTTACTACATTATTTTCACTGGAGTTCCTCTTTAAGCCTATCTGGATGAGTATTCTCTTCCAGATAGGCGTCGCTATAATCTAACTGGATGATCGCATGTTTAAGCGGGGGTCGCGGGGCAGAGGCCCTGCGTACCCCCGCAGTTTTTTGTTTCGCCGATTGGGGAATGGAAAAAAAGCTTCCCAGAACCAATTGCAGTGCATGTAATGAATGGACATGTCCCCCGATAAGAGGCCATGTCCATTAATAAAGTCCATTCATAAGTACATGAATGAACTACAGAAAAAAGAAACAGAAACGCTTCCTAGTAAACTGAGTGTTACTACCACCATCTAGTGGCAAAAAGTTAAATTACATACCAGATTTTTTTTCATTAAAAGTAGTATGGTTATCTGCTTCCAAAGCCCCCACCACCCCTTAACCCCCCCCCCCCCCCAGTTACCATTCAAGTAAATGAAGGGGGGGGGGGAACATAGTTGCCTTAGGGACTCAACTTTTTTTTTTTTTTATGTCATGAGGGTATATTACTGTTATTTTAGGACACGAGGGTTAACCATTCATGGTACACAAAAAAACAAACCTTAAAATATACACCTTTATTTCCATTTGACGCCATACATTTTACTAGGAACATAATTTAAATGTTGTGATATGCGGGACTAATAAGCAAATAAAATGGGTAGGTTTTATTTAGAGTAGCATTGCTTATTTTAAAACTATGGGGGATGGAATCAGAGAAATAGTGTATTTTTTGTTTTTTGTGTGTGTGTTTACTTATAATATCATTTACGTGTGATGAGTAGGGATGCTCATTCGGATTCTGCGGAAATCCAATTTCCGCATTTCCGATCGGAAATTGTATTTCCACATCGGAATGCGGAAATCTGTAATACATGTGCGGTAGGCGGATTTTCACGGATTTCTGGCGGAAATCGTGGAAATTTCCACCGACTTTAACATTGATTTTTCTCAAAAACTGTCTTTTAAAACTTTTTTTTCATCTTGCTTACAAGATTCTTTTTAATAAACCCTACAACATTTGGTGTTTCTAGGACTTATGGGGGCTTTGCTTTTAACCGCTAAAGTCGGCTGATTTTTACTGTAATGTAAAATGCAGAAAATCCGCATTATCTGATATACAGTAATTTTAAGCCAATTAGAAGACTCTGAAATGCGAATGAATAATACAATCAGAGAATGGGGATTTAGGTAAAAATATCTGCATTCTCTGATTGGCTTATTCATTCTGCGTCTTCTGATTGGCTTAATATTACCGCATATCGGATAATGCAGATTTTCTGCATTTTACATTACAGTAAAAATCCGCCGACTTTAGCGGTTAAAAGCAAAGCCCCCCTAACTCCTAGACACATCACAAGATTCTGTTTAATAAACCCTGAAATTTGAACAAGATGAAAAAAAAATGTACAAAAAGACCTTATCATTTTTGAGAAAAATCGATGTTAAAGTCGGTGGAAATTTCCACGATTTCCGGCAGAAATCCACATCAGAATACGGAAATTGGTAGCGGAAAGCGGAATCGGTAGCAGTAATTGGCAATGGCGGAATGCGGATTTTCCACGGAGTCGGAAATTGGCATTTCCGACCATCCCTGAGTGATAAAGTTATTGGCAAATGAATGGGAGGAGCACTGACAGGAAAATTGCTTCTGTCCTGAAGGTGAAAACACTTGCGGGCTTAAGTGGTTAAGGCCTCGTTCAGACTATACACGCTGCCGTGCGCATTTTGGCAGCGCGTATAGTGTGCGACGCGCAAGAACGGTAGAAGGGCATAGACAGCCCTTCTACCATTCCCATCATATGCGCTGCGTGGCAGCTCGATTGCGCTATCACGTGCTGCACGCATTTTTGGTAATCGCAGCGCAGATCCCATTCATTGTAATGAATGGGATCTGCAGCGCAGCGCATAGGAGCGCAGATGGCGTGCGATCGGACGCGTTGCGTTCCAATCGCACATCCATCTGCGCTAAATGATGTGAACGAGGCCTAAATCTGTAATGTCCCTAATCCTCTGTATGCTCATTGACAGTTACTCATTGGAATATCCTGAGATATGCTTATATGCCATGGACTGTGTGTTCATGTTATTTTAATAATAAACGTGTTTAAAAAAAATTGTATGTTTCTGGATTTTAAGGAAATAGGAAGGCAATGTTTTCTATCGAGCCTTTCAGATTCTTTTCAGTATTTAGCTATAAATATTGAGTACATTTCTGTATTCTCTGGGTTACAGTCCTAACCTGATATCATAAAAATAGTCTGCAATGGTAATCTAAATTGATACAAACTGTGTAAAAAGATAGAAATGTTGTGTCTCTGCAGTTAAATTGTCTATATGACTTAGGAAGCCTGTTCTCAGTTTTGACATATTACAATCAGACAGGACTTCATAAAGAATTTTAGACTCCCCATTTCACCCCGACATGTAAAGTGTGTTAGATCTCTTTATCTGCAAGCCATGTGTCAGTTAGCTCTTCTGTAGCTCTCCTGGTCCTTATCTGTACATCCCAACTTGCACAGCTAATACCGTTCATGTGTATCTGAAAGATAACTCTTGTATTTCCTCATTGCTTTGTAAATTGTACCTACCTACCTCATAGCTTTCTAAACCTACGTGGCTGCTTCTCTATAATCTGAGGTAACCTCAGATTATAGAGAAGCAGCCACGTACTAGCTCGTTGTAATATATTGTCTGCACTGGGTAATATTTTGTAATCGTATTTATTGTACAGCGCTTGGAGGGTATAACAGGCTAAAAGAGACCAAATGAATCTCTTAATAAATATAATTTTTCATTCTTTAAACAGGCGGTATTTTCAAGAATTCAGCTCTAAGTGAGCAAGTGTGGTTACCCATGATGCATTACTCCCAAATATTCAAATCATCTCTCCGCTGTGAGAGCCAGGCACACATCCAGAACCACTGGTGTATAGTGGGGCACCACATTGCACAGCCCTGTACAGTACTGGGTAATATTTTAATACTACAGAGTACCCACATAGCTCATAGTGACCCAGAACCACTTGGAGAGTATAATGGGTTAAAAAGACTGAAAAGCTCTCTTATTAAATATAATTTTTCCTTCTTTAAACAGAAGGTATTTTCAATAATTCAACTCTACGTGAGCAAGTGTGGCTACCCATGATGCATTACTCCTGACTATGCACATTATCATTATTGATTTTTAAAGGACCAACATACCATCTCTTTACTCCTCTAAAAGCCAGGAACACATCCAGAACTGCTGGTGTATAGTGGGGCACCATTTCCCCAGGGTACCACACTGCATGGAGCCCTGATGCAGTCCCATTCATATTGTGACTGTCTCCCCCTTTGATTTAACATTTAAAAAGATGAGGACAAAAATCTACCTCAGAACTTGTCATGTTTTGCTGTTGAGCCTATGAATAGGCCATCTGCTTGCTACTGGAAGACCTTGATGGACAGGGCTTCAGGAAGTCTAATTACTGCAACATTTCATGTAGCAACTGGCACCAGACAGCAAAAAAAGAACTTAAAGAAAACCTGAACTGAAAATTAAAAGTCAAAATAAGCATACGCAAGTCATACTTACCTTCCATGTATTCTACTCCTCAGTGTCTTTCTCCTGTCCCGCTTCCTATTTGTTCACTGTGATCAAGGGAATATTCCGTCCTCCATTTTGAAAATGGCCATTACCCATAACAGTTTTCTGGTCAGCACACAGTTAAACTGTAACATCGCCCACTTGAGCCACAGGGAAACATGGACATTACCTGGTACATCAGTTTTTCTCTCAGCTATAACTGACAGCAACTGATATTTTACTGACAGCAACTGATATATTTCAGATCTGACAAAATGTTGTCAAAACTGGAAGGGATTATTGTCAGAAGAAAATGGTGAGCTTCTGAGAGGAACTGATGGCAAGGTAACTATGTAATGTTCATTTATAGTTACCTCATGTGTTTATTTTAAATATTTTTACTCAGTACAGGTTCTCTTTAAAGTAAACCTGTGGTCTCCCAAAGAAATAATGGTAGCTACTTACTGGTACTTGGGTATAAGGAAGTCTCTGTTTAGTCCAGAGGCTAATTATCCCCACCATTGCCACACACAGACTCTCAAACTGAACATATCCGACAAGGGCTTTTCAGATGTTTTCGTGGCCATGTCCACATTATTAATAAGCGTACTGTGCCTGCACAGGTGTGGCCGTACTGGATCAGGCACAGTATACTCCTGCTCATTCACAAAGGGAATTATCAGAGAGTCCTGGCCAGTGGCGGCGGTGTCAAGGACAACACGGGAAGCCTCTGAACTATCCAGATATTTCCTTCTTCTTAGGTAGGTGTCTAACTTTTTGTTTGGGAGAGTACAGGTTTACTTTTACTAAACTTTAGTCATCATTTAATCTGGTGTATTTTATAATGTAACTAATTTTGTTTATTTGGTTATCTGTCTTTTATATAAAGATTGAAGCACCATGTTTTTTTTCTGTTACTTTCAAGTTATTTTAAGTCATTTGGGCATTTCTCCCTGATATGAATGTGGATAATAAACTTAGCATAGTTGTATTGCTAGACCACATGTGTCGAACTCCAGGCCTTGAGGGCCAGATCCATGCAAGTATTTAGGATGGGCTAAGAAAGAAAGGAATGTGTTCTACCTGATGGACCACACCTTTCCTGATTCAGACCCATCAATTCATTTGAGCTGTATCAAAAATGTGTGAGGATCTCGGCCCTCGTAGGACCGGTTTGATATACCTGTGACTGTGTTTAAAGGGAACCTTAACTGAGAGGGATATGGCTGTTTCCTTGTAAACAACACCAGTTGCTTGGCAGTGACTGCTGATCACTTTAGTTGCAGTAGTGGCTTAAACACACACCTGAAACAAGCATGCAGCTAATCCAGTCTGACACAGGATCAGCAGGAGAGTCAGGCAACTAGTATTATTTGAAAAGGAAAAATCCATAATCTTCTCAGTTTAGGTTCCCTGTAAAGTGGACCTGAATTCTTGCACAGGACAGAAGGAAAACATAAAGAAATGCACTCTGTATGTATTTACAGAGTTTAACCTGTCTAATTCCCCTCCTCATCTTTGAGTAAACAGAACTGTAATTTGATCTCTCAGCTGTGTCAGCTGGCTGCCTCAGCACAGGCTTTTAATCCTATGTCTGCTTCCATGAAAGCAGGGAATAGACAGGTAGGGCTTCTTCCACCCCTCTTCTAGACAGGCAGGGCTTCTTGCACCCCCTGAAGTCTGTCAGCTCCCTTGATGTCTTTCTGGTCCCCTATGTTCTGTCACCCTCAGCCTTGTAAAAGTCCAAGCTTCAGCTCAGTCATGAACTACCAGTCGCACGCCTCCCCCAATTGCACTCCAGGGGTTGGGAGCCATTCTGAACATGCACAGTTTTGGAAGACTTGTAACTGCTCTTGTACAGAATGCTCTTGGCCATTGAAATATGATGGAGGAGCACATGGTCCAGAACAGCACATGTGCAGTGGTGTGCAACCTTGCTGGATTGTGGACTTCACAACAGTACAATGGATTGGCCCAGGAGGACACCAAGGAAGCTAACAGAATACATGAGGCTGGAGGAAGCCCCACTTCAGTAAAAATCCTTTTGTTCTCTTGAATCTCTTCATCTAAGGTTTACTTTGTCATGTGTCCGCTATAAAATATGTGACGGCAGAAGTCTGTAGGTGTATGAAATATGCTTATTGAGTTTAGAGGGCATTGCCATGTACACATCTCTCTGCTTAGTGACACCTAATTTGCGGTCTTGAATGCAAGACAGTCTAAGCGCCGGATGGGGCTGAGAAGAATACTGTCAGAGGATGTTTTTCATGATACATCTTATAAGACGAGCTGAGGAGTCCTGTCTAAACAAATACTCTTTCATTGTGTAACACAACTAAATTACTTCTCATGATAGCCCCACGGTGCAGATAAGGAACATAGTGATAGTGACAAAGGTAGAAATAGAAGAAAGTATACGAGTATCCCAGGTATTACAAATATTTACTGTAAACCATTGGTACTTCGGACCCGTTTACACTTAATCAGTCTTGTGCAAGAGTTTCAGTGATGGTAGTTTAGTGCCGATAATGACTTCTGCTGTATTTGCAACTTACAGCAGGGCTTCTTTACCAGCCTTGGTGCAGCTGTTGTATCAGGCCGTCATGCAGTTGGTCAAGATGCTTTCTATAGTGCATCTGTAGAAATTAACCAGCAGCTTCTTTGGAAGGTTAGTACTGACAAAATCTGCCAATTTGTGTATGAAATGGAAATTTCAGCAGAATCTGCTAGTTCATTCATGACATTTTGAGGCATTTATTTGATCGCTGTGATTCCTGGTTTCTGTTGAGTAAAAATCTGCATAGTTCACAAATGTCTTGCCTAACTCTGTTCAGATTAGTCAAAACAACTTTGCCAACAATGCACTCATATGGAACTCCTGCATGTGTTGAAAATATGTTCCCAAAAATTACTGTAAACAGTCTTAACACAGTCAGGAAGCCTGTAAAGAAAGATGTGTAGCCTACAGCTTCCTTATACTTGTTTACGTTGTTTCCTTTCTGTACAGAAGTCAATACTTGCCACACTGCAAGAAAGGGGGGGGGGGGGGGGGTGTTGAGGAGATGCGTTTAGTTTATACTATCTTCTAAGAGGCATCCCTAGTCATGGACAGGATCAGCTGCTCTTTAGAGAAAACACCTGGAAGACAAGGGTCTAGAAAGTGCAGGCTGCATACTGTGAAACTTACATTTATATAGACTTGTCCCTACACTAAAGAAAAAGTCAGAAGTGTATTTGTACAAAGGAACGTAGACTTTAACTTCCCATTTTCTTCTTCCATCAATGGCTGACGTGCCACAACAATTCACTGCTCACTTTACTTTTAGAATCCCAGGAGCGCTGTCCTGACATTCATTAAAATGAAAAAAAGACATTTGCATTGCCGAATGACCTTTAATAAAGTGATTTAAAAGGGAAACTGTTTTAATGCCTTACGATACCCTATGTCAAAATTTGAACTATTATGAAGAATGATCGCTCTCTTCATTAATATCATTTTGCTGTTACAGATCATTGGAGACATCACTTGCATCTGGAAATATTCCTTCTGATGGATTTTTGTCTTTCTGTCTCACATATGTCTCTTTCTCTTTCAAGTTCATTGTAATGTTACCGTTAATTAAGTCATTCTTGTGCTCACAATTCTTAAATAGTTCCGAGTGATTTATGAGTGAGTAGTTCTTGACGAATACATTTAAGGATGTTGTGTCTGTTTAATGAATGTTATTCCAGTCGCACCAGATAAGACCTTGTGATGCAATACGGAAGGTGGAGATTGCAAGGTCATTTAAACGGAGAAGCTAGCTGCCATCCAATTTTTTTAAATGCTTGTGGAGGAACGAATGTAAAATTTTAGCACATTAGAACATCCTTCAGGATCTTTTAACCCCCCTGGCAGCCCAATTCTTTTTGAATCCGGATTTTAGGGTCTAAAAGTGGTGCAAATTTTTTAGATCCTTTTGGACCGAAACCAGGTTAAAAACCACACCGCAGAGAGATCTGCAGCAGCCACAGCACTTACTCACCTCCCTGGGATCCAGCGCTGCAGTTCTCCCTCCATCCTCTGAGTGGCGCTGTAACACTGTAGTGAGATTGCAGTCTGTCGTCATGACAACAAATGACCATTTCACCTGGGGGATGCAGAGACTTGGAGGACAGGAAGGATCCGGCATCTGGATCCCCTGGGAGGAGAGTGAAAACACCAGCTGAGCACTATGCTCTGCATAGTCCTGCCAGCAGCTACCACGAGTCATGCTCAGGGGCAGGGCTACTGCTCCTGGCTTGTTCTTTGCACCCCGAGCCAGATTTGTGAGTCGTGATAACCGCCAAGGAGGTTCATGTATTTATTTTTTTATTGTTGCTCATGTCCCTACTGTAGAGATTTGTCCTCACTTACTGCTCCTGTAATAGTGAGCTGAAGTAAAATTCCACCTTCATTAAATTGGATCTGAACTCTCGCACACAACAGAAGCAAAACACATAGAAATGCACCCTGCATGTATTTAGAAAATTTAGCCTGTCAAATTCCCACTCATCTGTGACCAATCAAGTTGCAATTTGATCCCTTAGCTGTCTGCTACAGCAGCGAGCTGTTAACCCTATGTCTGCTTCCATGAAAGCAGGAAGTAGACACAATGCAGATTTATTGCAAGATTTGTATCAGCTGTAACAGACATTTTTTTTCTTTAAAGGTTAATATGCTTATCTTTTAGAGCAGAAAGGAAGTTCTGAGTTCAGGTCCACTTTAAGAATAAGTAAGAATAACAGCTATGAATATTTACAGTAAACCTGTACGTAGAGTAGTAGGGGTGTCTCTGCACCCTAGAGAAAGACAGACAACAAAAAAGGGCTTAGACCCGTGAAACGCGTTGCCTGTGCTAAATAAATATTTTTGTCTATACAAAGATCTCGTCATTGAGGTGTAAGCCACCTCCATTTCAAGTTTATCTTGTTTTTAATTCAATTTTATCCACACTGGGGCATCTCTTTACCCACATTGTGCTTTGGGAATACTCTGGATACTGTATAGAGCCTTGCCATTCCTCCATGCTGGACGTAGTTCCTGTACCATTCACAGTTCATTTATTAGACCTCCGGAATTTATTGTGGGCACAAGTGCATCTGGAGAGGAGTGCATTCATACTGTGACTGCGTGAGCCCTCAGCCCAGTACTAATTCACACATCTTCAGAGGTACGCGGGGAATGACAAGAGTACTTCCAAAGGCTGCCCAAACACTACCAAAGTGCTTGTAGTAAATTCAAGTTTAACCAGGCACTGCAGCAACGGCGGGCAGTATGGAGGAATGGGAAGTAACCAGAGCCTTTCTTCTTCTTAGGTAAGAATCCATAATGAAGGCAGGGAGTTTCTTCACTTCAGGTTTGCTTTAAAGAAACCTGTAGTGAGAGGTATATGGAGGCTGCCATATATATTTCCTTTTAATCAATACCAGTTGCCTGGCTGTCCTGCTGATCCTCTGCCTCTATTACTCTTAAGCCTAATACAAACTCTTGGCTAGGTGGTAGCCGATGATGTCAGGCGTGTGCACAGAGGACCCTAATCAGTGATTAACTGGGCAGAGTGAGGGCCAACTTCTTTGAAGACTCTGCTCCCCCGCCCACCACGTGATGCCGTGCATGCGCCGCTCTGTCGCCATAGCAACAGAATGCATTGTGAGCTACACACCTGATATGCGTATGTACAGGCCAACCCGGTGATGTCACTCAAGGGGATCGGGACCAGATTACCTTTAGGCATAGACACAAGCAGGCAGATCAGATGTTTCTGACAAAAATCTGACTGAATTAGGCACATGCTTGTTTCAGGTGTGTGATTCAAACACTACTGCAGCCAAAGAGACCATCAGGACTGTCAGGCAACTGGTATAAGAAATATGGCAGTTTCCATATACCTCTCACTTCAGGTACCCTTGAAAGGGGATTTCTATGCTAAAATAGCATTTTTTTCCACCTTAGAAATCTGTAAATGTTAGCATACTCTAAGGTACAGTACATCTTGGAA
The DNA here is from genome assembly GCF_040937935.1 of Hyperolius riggenbachi. Classification (NCBI taxonomy): domain Eukaryota; kingdom Metazoa; phylum Chordata; class Amphibia; order Anura; family Hyperoliidae; genus Hyperolius; species Hyperolius riggenbachi. Next base: position 103,544,047 of record NC_090656.1, on the reverse strand, counting down.
TTGCCTTTATGTGGTCTTAAATGCTTTTAAATGGGGGACTTGATGAATAATGCAACATAGCTGTATTACTGCTTCGTTGCCTAGTTTTATAAGTCTGGCATTTTACCTCTACTACGCAGGGAATAAGCTGATGCTCTGTGCTTATACTAATATCAAGCCCGCTGCAGCTTGTGCTTATCACTGTTTGAATGATTTGCTTTTATCATATTTCTTCCCTTTGCTTTTGTTTTAAATAGTGTGTTTGAACTGCTTCTGACAGCTGTGCATCTCTGATCAGCTCTTTAGCACAAGCTGGGTTTCATTTACTATAGCTGGGTAAGCGGCGATCCACCATGATGTAGGTAAATTCCCTCCTGCCACCGTACATTTAGTAATGGGAATGCAGTGAGTGCAGATGATGGGTCAGTGGCCGTCAGTCAAGCAAGAACATTACAGATAAAGAATAAAAGAACTCTGATGAGAATTTTCTTTGGAAAATAGATGTCAATTGCAATGCTGGATTTTAAAACAAAATGAACTATAATCTGCTATGCATGTTTTATTTTAATAGGTTTCTATTTTATTTTTTTTAAACTATTTACCCCTTTGTGAATAAGAAAAGGGTATGCTAAAGTGAAACAGGAAAAAAAGGGCGTATGCGGCTGGACTAATTGGGCGCCGCCATAGGTGCATATTTTCGGAATTTGGGCGCCCACTCGAATAGGACGATATCTTAAAAACGTTAATTACTGTTTTGCCACATGCACCCTTTTTTCCTGTATTGGAGGGGTGGTAACAATTATGGGTTATACTAGGCAGGGGCGTAACGATAGACCCTGCAAGGGATTCCTCCGCAGGGGGGCCCAGAAGCCACAGGGGGCCCGTGGGGGGAAAAGTTTGAGAGACTGACAGCTAAGGGCATGGAGAGAAAAAAACGTATTCTGCTCTCGCACCATTGTTATTTTGACTGCATGTGTCCACAACACAGATAAGGACTACACACTTTGGAATTTGTACACTGTCCCTGCTCCCTAGGGTTCGAAAACAAACATCTGTCTCTCACTGCTGCATGACTTCATCTGATAACTTCATGTACAACCTTACAAACAAAGGAGTCACATTTGGATGTGGTGCTGATCCTGATTCTGCTGTACTGTTTGTTGTTGTGCACTTTGTAGTGTGCCCGTTGCTGTGCCCTGGAAATAAAGTATGCCCAGTGCTCTTTGTTCTTGGTGCTGTACTATATATATATATATATATATATATATATATATGTTATAATATAATGCTCGGTGCTGTAACCTGTATATTTATATAGTATGCTTTGTGCAGTGTGCTCGGTGCTGTGCCGCCCTCCTCCTGCTGCTGTGCCCAGTATAATATGCCTGCCGCCAGGGTCGGACTGGGCCACAGTAGTACAGTTTTTTCCCTCGGTGGGCCCCACCTCCAGGTCTCTGGTGGGCCCCCCCTCCTTGTCTGACATAGCTCCAATTGCTGCCTGCAGCACAAAAATTATCTTCTCAGTGCTGTAATCACTCATGCTGGAGGGACAGTGGCGTAGCTAAGGAGCTGTAGGCCTTGATGCAAGTTTTACAATGGGGCCCCCCAAGCACTCTATACATGACAATGGATGCGGCCCACCAAAACCTGCCAATGGCAACTACAGTGTCAGAGGTGCAAGAAGGGGATGGGGAGTAGTTTGTTAATGATTACCACTGTTCAAAGTATCTATAGAAGTGATTATAATGAGCACAGGACCAATAGAGAGGTAATACTGTAATTGAGGAAGGGCCCTTCTGACCCTTTTGGCCCAAGGGCCCCAATGCGGTCGCAACCTCTGCAACCTCTGCAGTCACAACCTCTGCAAAGTAGGACATTACTTTATATTGAAGGAGGGGACTCTATGCAAAGTTTTTCTGGGCAGCAGTGTCTCTGAATCATAATGCTGCTAAGATCAAGTACATTTGGCCCTGTCCATAATACATCATGACCACACCCACCTTCCGGTGCATGGTCCCAAACTTTTTTCACCGCAATCATGGAATGTGTTGGCCCCAGGTTGAAATTTCTTTGGTGGGCCCCCAGTGTCCCAGTCCGACCCTGCCTGCCGCTGTGGCCTCTGCAATGTACCTGCTCTCCTGCTTGCTGCTCATTGCTCCTCTTTGAGCAGAAACTTAGCTTGATTGGCTGCAGGTAGTTTTGGAGGCAGGAGTTTAGCACATACTATCCAATTATTATTCTTTCCATAATCTGGTAGGAGGGTTCCGTGTGAGAGTAGGATTAGGTTTGCTCTTGGTAAAACATTGGTATTAAATACTGATATTGTACTATCACTATTACTGGGTGCCCTTTTTCCAGATGCTCTTTTTGCATACATGCATGTAAAAGCCCCTCCCCCATATGTATTTACCTGGGTGGAGGTGGTGATTTGGTTTTGCACTTATTGAGAAGGTGACCACATAGTACCATAGCCTTGTACACGTGTGAGGACTGTCACCCACAAGGATTGGGACTCGATCCGATAGTGTTCTGTGCCTATGCAGTAGTACTGCCAAAGCACAGAACGCTCCCGGCGGCAGGAGCACAACAGGGGCGTGCCAGTGCAGAACGCTTCATACCGGAGGACTTTTGGGGCCAAATTGTGGATGATCCAGGAGGCAGTGAAGGACAGCAAAGGTTTGATCAGCCTGGAGGGGGCTGGAGGAAGCCCCAGGTATGTATTTTTGTATTGTAATTTTTTTCAAATCCCCCTGTCTCAAGTCTACTTTTAGATCCAGTTAGCCTTCTATCTAGACATATAAAGAGAACCTGAAGTGGTAGGTAAACAGTGGCTTCCATATTTATTTCTGTTTAAACAATACCAGTTGCCTGAAAGTCCTAATTATCTCTTTGGCTACAGAAGTGTCTGAATCGCACACCTGAAACAAGCATGCAACTAATCCAGTCAGACGTCAGTCAGCGCACCTGATCTGCATGCTTGTTCAGGGTCTGTGGCAGAGCTGGATCATCCACAAAGCAAGTCTAGGCAGTTGCCTAGGGCCTGGAAAGAATCTAGGGGTCTGGTGGATGCCAACTCCTAGCACATCTTCAGTGGTGGGCAAAAATCATCAGTGGTGGGCCAAACTGCTCCCTAGCTTAGGTCCCCATTTCACCATCATTATTTTCTGGTCTGTGGCTAAAGGTATTAGAGGCAGATGATTAGCAAAGCAGGCAATATACATTGTTTAAGGCTGGTTTCACAGTGGGACGTTACAGGCGCACGTTAGAGCAGCCTGTAACGCAGCCCACCGCACAGTAATGAAAAATCAATGAGGCTGTTCACAGTGCGGACGTTGCGTTACATTGTAACGCTGCGTCACAAGACAACGTACTGCATGCAGTACTTTGGACGTGGCTGAGCCGCGTTAGACTGCTTGCACATGCTCAGTAATGTTGGGGAGGAGCGGAGAGCGGCCAGGCACATGGCTAATTAATATTCACTGCACGTTGTGACGTGCAGTGTTTACTTCCTGGAGCAGCCGCTCTGTGCGGCGATTGGCCGGCGGGACCACGTGATGTCGCATGCGCACAAGAGTGCGCATGCGGCATCACTGACGCCAGAGTGAGCTGCACAACGCGGCTCACTCTGACGTCCAGATCCAGCACCACCAGGCGTTGCGTTAGGGGGACGTTATGCGACCTTAACGCCCCCTCTAACGCAACGTCCTGGTGTGAAATTAGCCTAAAAGAAAATAAATAATGCTTCCTCCTTGTCCCTCTCATTTTAGGTGTGCTTTAATGCCCAGATGGGGCTTTAATTCTACCAAATGGGGACACAGCATTAAAAAGTGTGGGTGTTAACTCTCAAAACACTACACAGTGCTACAAAATAAACGAATAAATTAACTGTTGGAGTTGCACTACTGGTCCTCAACAGACATCCGTTTTGCCATATTTGTTTTTAAATATGTGAACATTCTAAAAATGTACGTAATGCCAACAAAATTTCAAGGGAAAAAAAGTTGAAAATATTACATTTTGAGCCCAAAAACTGTCAGACCCTCAGTAATTGACTTATAATGCAGCGCTGGATATGCATGCGTTTGTGCAGACAAATTAATACCAAACAGCGTCTAGGACTACAGCACGCTCAGCTTGTCTGCGCCGTCTGTGTCTCCATAATGCCCTTTTTATGCTTCTGAGGGAGGGCTGAGAAATTATGAAGCCGTAAAGAAGTAAATTGAGAAATAAAATAAACAGTGGGTGCAGTATTTGAAATAAATATCTTTATTATGGCGCCTGATAAAACCTGCAAGCTTTTATACGGTTATGAAAGAGATGGAGAAAGAGATATGCCCATACCTCTATTCATTTGCTTTGTAGCAGCATTACTGTTCTTACTGTCTAATCTATCCTGCAGGTGCGCATAAAGAGCAGGTGTCATCCAGGGTGTAACTATAGCCAGAGGAGAACATGGAACTGCTGCGAGTGCAGAAGCAGATGGATCATACTGTTTGGCTACATATTGAATGATACAAATGGCAATAGTGGTTGACAAACATATTTGTGTAACTGTCCTCTGTGAAGTGGCTGGAAAGTCATGTGAAGCGAGTGGCTGCCTGCCTGAGGAGGTTTCTGTGTCTATGGTTCAATGATCTCAAGTACCCAATTAGCAGCCACATATAGCAAAACTATATGTGGCTGCAGGGACAATTTTTTTTTTTTTTGCCACTTGGGAAGTGTTTTTATCAGCCTGGCAAGGTTCATATTTACCTGTTCCAGCGGCTGGGTAATATTTCCTCTTCATTCACCATCACTGCTGCACTCCCAGCATCCTCTTCTGAGTTCTGATCACATGATTTGATGTGATAGTAACCCAGCGGATGGTGTCAGAGGTGCTGCGCTGCCCGGTGGTGGAAGAGGGGTAATGAGTCTCTTCCATCACCATTCTTCAACTACCAGTGGGTGCTTCAACCCTGACACCATCCCCGAGTTATGATCACAAGTCATATCATGTGATCAGAACTCGGAAGAGGGTGCCGGGAGTGCAGCGGAGGAGAGGAGACGACACCCAGCCGCCCGGAGCAGGTAAATATAAAGTAGCTCCCTGTGCCGCTCTGCATAGCTGCATTAGGCAGCTAAATGGCATATGCCATTTGAATACTCCCTGACACATATGATCTGTCTCTAGATAATGCGTGCAGGGCTGCTAATAGGTTAAGAGACAATAGTAGTAAGTAGAGGCATATATTTAATAGTCGCCCAGTGATTTGGGCACTGAATCATCATGATAGTTAGAATATTGGTTATGTAACCGATAGTCTTCTTCAGAGACTTCTCTAACGTACACCTCACACTAAATCTTCTCTACTTCCGCCTAATACTAACTCTCCCACCTACTTCTAACACTTACTCCCCCCCACCTACGCGTTACACTAGTGAGTGCCGTGCTGCAACTGATCCGCAGTTCAGCTACATATTAGCCTAACCCCAAGCACTCAATTGCTCATTCCCACCACTGCCTCTGCCAATATCCAGAGTTTGGCTACATAGGCAAATACATGTGAGTGGAGAGCAGAGGCGGAAGATGATCTGTGTGTGTTGGTCAGCTGAACATTCAGTGGCCAGAAATCTTCAGGTGAGGGGCCTTAAAAGGACGGAGCAAAGCCCGTCAAGGCCACCTGAACTGGTGAGAGCCCATATCAAATACTCAGCCCATGTCAACTAAATATGAACTTGTGACTCGTAAGAAGTGGCACCTACTGTATACTGAACGATTTAAGTGTACATTATATCCAAACCACAGCGCCCGAGAAACTCTGAGAACCACCTTCCCACCCAAGCCATCATCTGCACTGAAATCTGGAGTTTGGCTACATGATTGCCGAACTCCAGATGCCACTTACTGAACTCTATTGCCAATATCCGGAGTTGGGCTACATAATATCCAAAACTTGGCACCACTAAGTGGTCCCTTCCACTGCCTCTGCCTGTAGCCAGTTTGGCTATTTAACAGCCAAACCCCAGTGCCCAAATAACTTGGTTAATGCTGCCATAGTCACAGATAACATTGTGATTTATGGAACCATACTATTTTCCAAATGGGCCTTGTACCCATTCTACCTGCTTTATATACAGGGTATTCTTTGGTGTATTTTCTCTGTCTGCATGAAGCACAATTGGGGTGATGATTTCATGATAATATAAAAAAGGTCATTTTCAAATGTATGGTAAACCTGTTTTCTTGGGTCACCATTGCTGTGTTCTTGATGGTGTGGAACTGAGGTGGTCATCTTGCCTTTGGCTAGTGGACTGAAAGTGGTCTAGAAAGTCTCCAGCTGAAGATACTGATTTCTAGTTTTCAGGTCCTTGTCAGGTGTGAGGAATTGAGGGAGGACTTGTCATCTATAGAATAATCCTTACAATGGGTTAGATATCGAGAGATGGCCAGCATGCCCAAGTTCTTGACTTTTTTTTTGTACTCTATGATGCATACCTTCAACAATGGAAAGTTAAATAGGGCCCTAGGGAAGATAGTTACATGGGCTCAACCCTGCTGGCTACATGGTATTTTTTTTTAGTAAGATTTGGTGGAGGCTGGGGTCAGCCAAGCCCATTGACACTCCCTAAGCATCTGCCTAACTTACCTTGTGTATGATCCAACGCTGCCTACCTTTAGTCACTGGAAGCAACATAGGTAACCATGCTGTCCTCAGTTAAAACCCAACCCTAGTAACCAAGCTGGCCACATATATGCAGCTCACCTTCTGTAGTACGAGAGAACGAGCCATAGCAGCACCTTTAGAAGTCACCTTGTGAAAACTGTAAACCTGCAAGATGGATATGGAGAAGCTCATTGTATCCTCTAGTGAAATAGTGCTGCAGTTTAATGTCCAATTTATAATACTATGCTAATTACAGCAGGAATGTACTGCTGTACGTTGTGATGCTATCACTGAACTTCTTTGTGCATTTATGTATTTATCTTTGTATTTTTAACAAAAAAAAAGCGTAGCTGTAGGTTGCTTTAATAAAGCCATTCAGATGCATAATTGAATGCGTATTTGCAGTGATATGGGGATGTTAACACAGTGAGGTAACTGACAAGTCTAAGCATCGGCTTTTGCTTCCTTCCATTGACTTTAAAGAGAAACTGTAGTGAAAAGAACATAATGAATACAATTGCTTATTTTCTTACAATAATAGTTTATAGACTATTTGGTCAGTTTGTCCTTTGTAAATTCCTCTTCCTGAAATACATTCTAAAATGTACCACTGGTGGCGACATCTTTAGTTCTGTCAGGTGATCTGTACAGATTGTTTGTTACTGAGAGTTCTATGCACAGAGGGAAATATTGTTTGTTTCGAAGTTGGAAAAAGCTGTTATTTCCCACAATGCAATGAGGTTCACAGACAGCAGACTGTCAAGACCTTGGTCATGACATCACATTGTGGGAGGGGTTTCACCACAATATCAGCAAAACAGACCCCCCTGATGATCTATTTGAGAAAAGGTAAATATTTATTGTGCAAAAGGGGGTGTCAGCTATAGATTGAAATGAAGTTCAATCCTCCTTGGTTAAAGTTTCTCTTTGATGGAAACACTTAAGGTGCCCATACACTCGTCAGATTGGCAGCAGATAGATAAGAAATGCATCTGATGATCTATCTGATGCGTTTTTAGAACATTTTTTACCAGGATAGAATTCCAATAGATTTCAGTTTGAAATCTATTGAAATTCGATCTGATGGCATTTTTTTGCCATCAGATTTCCATTAAGGCCAATGCAAACTGATAAGCAATCTCATCAGATCGACCTAAATTTTCCACCCTGCAAGTTCGATGGAAATCCATCGAAATCGATCGAAATCGGCCGTCGATCGGTCGATTGGCCAACCGATTTGCAATCGATCGATCGGGATCGATCGATCGGCCAGAAAATCGGCTGAGTGTATGGGCTGCTTAATGCTAGGTACTTACTCTGCAAAAACACTTAGTGCTGCTTAACCACCTGAGCGGTCTGGACGAGCTCAGCTCGTCCAACACCGCCGGAGGCTGCCGCTCAGGCCCTGCTGGGCCGATTTACATCAAATAAAAAGCAGCACACGCAGCCGGCACTTTGCCAGCCGCGTGTGCTGCCTGATCGCCGCCGCTCTGCGGCGATCCGCCGCGAGCAGCGGCGAAAGAGGGTCCCCCCAGCCGCCTGAGCCCAGCGTAGCCGGAACAAAAAGTTCCGGCCAGCGCTAAGGGCTGGATCGGAGGCGGCTGACGTCAGGACGTCGGCTGACGTCGATGACGTCACTCCGCTCGTCGCTATGGCGACGATATAAGCAAAACAAGGAAGGCCGCTCATTGCGGCCTTCCTTGTTTATTCTGGGCGCCGGAGGCGATCGGAAGATCGCCTCCGGAGCGCCCTCTAGTGGGCTTTCATGCAGCCAACTTTCAGTTGGCTGCATGAAATAGTTTTTTTTTTATTTAAAAAAAACCCTCCCGCAGCCACCCTGGCGATTTAATCAGAACGCCAGGGTGGTTAATAAATCTAGAAACTCTCTCTGTGTCTATAAAGAACAGTAGAAGGCATTAGGAAGAGGGATGCTCCTATACAGCTTTCCCGTGGTTGTGTTAACTATATTTTATAAGTAGAAGAGACAAAATCAAAAGAAATTATGCAGCAATAAATACATTTTGTTTCATCATCGTGCTTTTATACATTTACCCTTAAGTTAGATTTCCTCTGTATTGAAGAGGAGAAATCAGTCCAAAATAGTGAGATAGGGAAGATTATGCTGTTGGGTGACTAGACCGCAGAGAAAGCAGCCATGAACAATGCTGTATCAACAAGGGTTGTTTCACATGGACGGCTAACGGCAATACAATTTTCTGCCTGTTGGTCCTTCCTGTTTATCTGACGGGTGCCTGCAGAGAGCTGGCAAAGTCTATTTATTTATACATCTATTTTTCTATTTCAGTAATTTAGTATTTTACTGTTCAAAATGTTTCAAGCAACGGTGATACATTATCAAAAACTCAGTATGTTCAGAGTATTAACCATTTAAGGACCATAGGCTTAAACCCGCCCCTAAAGACCAGGCCATTTTTTTTGCTAATTAGGCCACTGCAGCTTAAAGGCCTCACTGCAGGGCCATACAACTCGGCGCACAAGTTATCCCCCCCCCCCTTTTCTTCCCACCAACAGAGCGCTCTGTTGGTGGGCAATGATCTCTCCCAGGATGTTTGTTTTTTTTATAAATATTTATTTTAATATTTTTTAAATAAATAGCCCTATTTTTTTATTTTTATAATCCCCCCCCCCTCCCTCCCCCCACCAGCCAATCAGTGCAATCGGTTGTCATAGGCTTCAGCCTATGACAGCAGATAGCTGCCTTGCCACTCAGGGGGACAGCCGTGTCACAGGGCTGTCCCCAGCACAGCACTGCCGTAGATCGCAGTGATGTACTATGTAAATAGATGGCGATCGCCACTGGCGATCTCCTGCAAAACACGCCCCTAGGACTTTACGGCAATCTGCGTTAGGCGGTCCTGGGGGAGCCACTGTGTTCACGTCCATCAGCGTGCCACGGTCCTAAAGAGGTTAAAGGACAACTGAAACGCGAGGGATACCATATTTATTTCCTTTTAAACAATACCAGTTGCCTAGCTATCCTGCTGATCCGCTGCCTCTAATACTTTCAGCCGTAGACCCTGAACAAGCATGCAGCAGATCAAGTGTGTATGACATTATTGTCAGATTTTTTTTTTAGTATATGGGACTTTAGGAAAGTCCTATTGATGATTAGGTGTTTGGATACAATTGTTTATCTCATCAGTTTTTTTTTTTTTTACTTCATGTTGACTTTAACTAGAGGCTAAAGGTCTTTACACACGCCGGACTGGAGGCAACGACGGGTCCGTCGTCACCTCCCGCTGGGTGGGCGTTCCAGCGACAGTCCGGCGTGTGTACAGTCTGTCTGCAGACTGATACGGCTGTTTCTGAGCGATCCGCCCGGCGGATCGCTCGGAAACAGCCGTATCAGTCCGCCGACAGACTGTACACACGCCGGACTGTCGCTGGAACGCCCACCCAGCGGGAGGTGACGACGGACCCGTCGTTGCCTCCAGTCCGGCGTGTGTACGGACCTTAAGCTATTAGTTCTTGAGGCTCCTTTCACACTGCCACTTTTTCATTGTGTTGCGTTAGGGCCCTTTTACACTTAATTAGTTGCTCTCAGTTAAAACGGAAAGAAAACTGCTTTTCAAAGTAATGCCCATGTTTTCCTATGGCACCTTTCATGCTTAATGGGTTTTAGCAGAAATCTTTGTCACAATGCACTGCAATGAAAAAAACGCGTACCAACGCATACTAACGCACACCAACTGATTAAGTGTAAACCGGGCCTTACCCTATTTTACTGCAGGGTGATGCTAAAGCAATGAAAGTCAATAGGACATTTCATATCTGGTGCGATGCGTCGGAAGTAGGCAATTTAACGTTAGGGCACAGGTGTCCAACTCCAGGGCTGGAGGGCCGGATGCATGCCAGTGTTTAGGATGGACTGAGAAAGCGAGGAATGTGTTCTTACCTGATGGACCACACCTTTCCTGATTCAGACCCATCAAGTTGTGAAGACTTCGCCCCTCAAAGGTCCGGTTTGACATCCCTGCGCTAGGGCAACAGCGCGTTATGGGCCAGCATCTGCGGTGACATATGTTGGTCGGAAGTCATGTAAGTCAATGGTGCAAACTTTTTCACATTAGTGTTGTGGTGTGCATGCGCGATAGAAACATTTTCAGTACACTTGCTTGCAATACATACTTCCGCCACAGGAAGTGAGCGGTAGAGAGCATCAATTATGGTATGTTTTGCTAACATGAATTACATTAGCGCGCATTACCGCAGGTATCTAGTGTTGGGCGAACATCTAGATGTTCGGGTTCGGGCCGAACAGGCCGAACATGGCCGCGATGTTCGGGTGTTCGACCCGAACTTCGAACATAATGGAAGTCAATGGGGACCCGAACTTTCGTGCTTTGTAAAGCTTCCTTACATGCTACATACCCCAAATTAGCAGGGTATGTGCACCTTGGGAGTGGGTACAAGAGGAAAAAAAATATTTGAAAAAGAGCTTATAGTTTTTGAGAAAATTGATTGTAAAGTTTCAAAGGAAAAACTGTCTTTTAAATGTGGAAAATGTCATGTTTCTTTGGACAGGTAACATGCTTTTTGTCGCCATGCAGTCATAAATGTAATACAGAGAAGAGGTTCCAGGAAAAGGGACCGGTAACGGTAACCCAGCAGCAGCAGCACACGTGATGGAACAGGAGCAGGCGCAGGAGGAGAAGGCCATGCTTTTTGAGACACAACAACCCAGGCCTTGCATGAGGACAAGAAGCGTGCGGATAGCATGCTTTTTACCGCCATGCAGTCATAAATGTAATAAAGATAAGAGGTTCAATAAACAGGGACCGGGCGTCAACGCTAACCCAGCAGCAGCAGCAGATGTGATGGAACAGGAGGAGGCGCAGGAGGAGAAGGCCACGCTTTCAGGTGCAACTCAGGCCTTGCATGAGGACAAAAAAATGTGTGCGCAAAGCAATGCAATGAGTAGTTTTCAGGACACAATGGGCTATTCGGAGGAGCTATTCCCACCCCCACAATCTTCTACCTGTGAAAGGTCAATGGAACAGCCACAAATGTTGTGCCCGGATTCACAACCTTTTTCTGTGGAAAATGCACCTCGCACTGAAATGCAAGGCGAGGCCGAGGATGAACATGACGTCAACAACTCAACATGACGCAAAATGGGGGCGGAACAGAAAGCTGCTTTCAATGTTTTGAAGGCCTTAATTGCCTCCGGTGGCCAGTTAGATGCATCATTCATCACACCCAAATCCCAGAGCAATGTGTGCAGGAATTTGAATCTCAGGAGGTGTACCGAGATCATCTGGACAAGTGACCAAGTGACAAAGTGACCAGTGACAAAGTGACCAGTGACAAAGTGACCAGTGACAAAGTGACCAGTGACAAAGTGACCAGTGACAAAGTGACAAAATGACAAAGTGACAAGTGACAAAGTGACAAGTGACAAAGTGAGAAGTGACAAGTGACAAAGTGACAAGTGACAAAATGACAAAGTGACAAGTGACAAAGTGAGAAGTGACAAAGTGACAAGTGACAAAATGACAAAGTGACAAGTGACAAAGTGACAAAGTGACAAGTGACAAGTGACAAAGTGACAAGTGACAAAATGACAAAGTGACAAGTGACAAAGTGACAAAGTGACAAGTGACAAAGTGACAAGTGACAAAATGACAAAGTGACAAGTGACAAAGTGAGAAGTGACAAGTGACAAAGTGACAAGTGACAAAATGACAAAGTGACAAGTGACAAAGTGACCAGTGACAAAGTGACAACTGACAAAGTGACAAAATGACAAAGTGACAAAGTGACAAAGTGACCAGTGACAAAGTGACAACTGAGAGGTTGTTCTGGGGAGCTCCACTGCACTCAGTCGCATATGAGGAGAGGTCTCGTCGGGACTGCTGATCCTCCTCAGCTTGCTCAAAGCCTTGAGGGTTCCTGAAGATCCTCTGCTTGGAGTTCGCCGGGGTTCAGCTTGGTGTCGGGGTCGGCGGCGTCCTCCTCACTCCAACGTGGCAGATCTTCTGTTGAAGGAAGAAAAAAAAACATTGTTAAAAGTCCAGTACCGCTTCTGAAGGACTCACCAAGAGATGCAGGAGCGCTTCAATCTAGCGCACCATCGCTCGCTGGGTGATGTCCCTGCCTACGCGCTGGAATTCTACGCTGCGCATGCTAGCACGCTTTTGCGCAGTGCCGAGGCGCATTCCAGCAGCTAGTAGCTACCAAGCTTCTGTGGATCTGATTGGGCCACCATGTTGGATCTCTGCCAAGTCCTCCAAAATTTTGAGCAATCCACGTTGCGTGACTGAGCAGTGACAACTCTACAGTCAGCATTACAATACCACTGCTGTGTTTACTGAAGAAATCAATGTTGAAGATGGAAACCGCTGGCATGATGCAAGTGGGGGATTCTGAAGATGAAAACGATCAGCGTGATGATACCAACATCAGGCAACCTGCCTCAGGAAACGCTGGTCCCAGCTATGACAAAGAACAGGACGAGGAACAGCTGGAGTTGGAGCAGGAATTGGATGCCCCCACTGCCGAGGGACAGAGCGGTGCAAGTTGGACTTCCACAATTTAGCGGGAAAGGACAGCAGAAGAGGAAGAAAGTGATGCTGGTGACGAATATGGTGCATCACAACAATCACAACGCTTACAAGAACATGAAGATAGAGGAGTCTGGCAGGACTCTCTGGCACACATGGCTCAATTCATGCTAGACTGCATTGAACGCGGCCCGCGCATTATTCACTATTCATTATTATTCATTATTCTGGAATCTGGACAACACCAATTACTGGGTTTATACCCAGTTTATACAAACACAATGTTAAAAAACTGATTGAAGAAAGTGTCAGACAGGTCAAAAATGGAACAATTCCAGCAGGCCCTTGAGGATGGAGACTTTAGAGGGGAGATTGACATCCTCCTCCTTCTCTAGCCAGTTGTACGCCGACAGACTGACTTCAGTAAACCCAGGAGGACCAGGAGGGCAGCAAAGAACACAAGCTGCTGCTAGTGCCCAAAAGGGAATGGTATTGGCAGTGTCCTTGGAGTGGGAACATTTTCTGACACCCATGCAGCAGCCCACAGAACAGCAATCGGGCAGTTCCACGTCCTCCAACACCAATCGCCTAGAGAAGATGGTCAAGGTCCAGGACTACATGTCAGATGGCGTAGCTGTGTTGAACAATCCATCTGCAGACAGACGGTGAGTGTGACAGGCAGCACAGAAGGACCATGGCAACTCACTCATAGTACCACAGTTTGATAGTGCTGCCCAAAAAATTATATGGATCCGTGGACCCGGGCACTGCAGGCAGTACTGGGAAGTGGGAACGCAGATTTTAGTACCTAAACACACGATACAACATGTTTTCCGAGGTCGGACTCTGAGGCACATACAGATGGTCCCGATCATCATCCTCATCATACAACTCTTCTCCTGAGTCTGACCCACCCACCACCTCTGCCACCCCAACATCCCCAGACACAGACCCCTCATCGTCCTCAACATTAACTTGGGATGCTGGCCTGAGCCCGACCTCCTCCTCCACATCAGGCCCCATCATCTCCTCAATGGCAGCCCTCATTAATCGTTCTGGCGACGGACCGATGGACACAACATTCTCCTCCGGAGAGGGCTGCTGCTGACCACTGGCTGCTGTAGTGGATGTTATAGCTTGCGTGGGGCGTTGGCTGTTACTGTTGTTGGGAGTGCTGCTCACAGCGGAGGTCTCTGAGGAACTCATGGTGAGCTCATATAGTGGTTGGCGGTGAGTGGAGTATTACTGATCCCAGCAATATACACACTGACTGGCAGAGTACGCAATGCTATATAGTCTGGCTGAGCGGTGTACACAGAGTGGCAGTACACACAATGCTATATAGTCTGGCTGAGCCGTGTACACAGAGTGGCAGTACACACAATGCTATATAGTCTGGCTGAGCGGTGTACACAGAGTGGCAGTACACACAATGCTATATAGTCTGGCTGAGCCGTGTACACAGAGTGGCAGTAAACACAATGCTATATATAGCGTGGCTGAGCGAGGTACACAGTGGCAGTACACACAATGCTATATAGTCAGGCTAAGCCGTGTACACAGAGTGTCAGAAAACACAATGCTATATATAGCGTGGCTGAGCGAGGTGCACAGTGGCAGTACACACAATGCTATATAGCCAGGCTAAGCCGTGTACACAGAGTGTCAGAAAACACAATGCTATATATAGCGTGGCTGAGCGAGGTGCACAGTGGCAGTACACACAATGCTATATATAGCGTGGCTGAGCGAGGTGCACAGTGGCAGTACACACAATGCTATATATAGCGTGGCTGAGCGAGGTACACAGTGGCAGTACACACAATGCTATATAGCCAGGCTAAGCCGTGTACACAGAGTGTCAGAAAACACAATGCTATATATAGCGTGGCTGAGCGAGGTGCACAGTGGCAGTACACACAATGCTATATATAGCGTGGCTGAGCGAGGTGCACAGTGGCAGTACACACAATGCTATATATAGCGTGGCTGAGCGAGGTGCACAGTGGCAGTACACACAATGCTATATTAGTCAGGCTAAGCCGTGTACACAGAGTGTCAGAAAACACAATGCTATATATATAGCATGGCTGAGCGAGGTGCACAGTGGCAGTACACACAATGCTATATATAGCGTGGCTGAGCGAGGTGCACAGTGGCAGTACACACAATGCTATATATAGCGTGGCTGAGCGAGGTGCACAGTGGCAGTACACACAATGCTATATATAGCGTGGCTGAGCGAGGTGCACAGTGGCAGTACACACAATGCTATATTAGTCAGGCTAAGCCGTGTACACAGAGTGTCAGAAAACACAATGCTATATATATAGCGTGGCTGAGCGAGGTACACAGTGGCAGTAAACAATGCTATATATAGTGTGGCTGAGCGAGCGGTGTACTACTGTTCCCAGCAGCGACACACAATGACTGGGGGGGACCCTGGCTAGCGTGGCTGGAGAGCGAACTACCCTGCCTGCCTACCCAAAGCTAAACCCACAGACAAATGGCGGAGATATGACGTGGTTCGGGTATTTATTTACCCGAACCACGTGACCGTTCGGCCAATCAGAGCGCGTTCGGGCCCGAACCACGTGACCCGTTCGGCCAATCACAGCGCTAGCCGAACGTTCGGGGAACGTTCGGCCATGCGCTCTTAGTTCGGCCATGTGGCCGAACGGTTTGGCCGAGCACCGTCAGGTGTTCGGCCGAACTCGAACATCACCCGAACAGGGTGATGTTCTGCAGAACCCGAACAGTGGCGAACACTGTTCGCCCAACACTACAGGTATCCACGAGGCTAGTTTTTAGCCTTGCAGAGTGATGCAATCATCCGATCACGCTGCAATGAAACTGCTGCTTGCTGATGTGAAACCGGCCGTATAGACTAGAGATAAGTCTCAGGCCTGGAACCCACTAGAGTGTTTTTAGAGCGCTTTCAATCGCTAGTGTTTTCTCTAAACGCAATGTAAATGGATGGGACAGATTCCGCTAGTGCAATTGCGATTAAGGAAATCGCAATCGCAGGACATGCAGCATTTTGGGAGCTTTTCCACTCTAATGAATTTTATAGGAGCAGGGAAATTGCTCCCAAAATCGCTTGCAAAACGCTATTACAAGTCGCTAGCAATTGCGATATCACTTTTTAGAGGGTTCCAGGCCTCATGTGGACTGTGGAGGTGACTGCTTGCGATTAGAAAAGGCTGTTTTTTCTAGATGCTCCCCAGGTTATAAGTATGCAGGTTCCAAACAAAAACATATTAACCTTCACTTCTGTTCTTGATATTTTTGTAGAAGGAAAAAAAAGTCTGTATTAGTGAATGATGGGTTTAGCTTTTCACTGAAGACAATCTCCGCTGTATCCTCCGCTCCTGCTGCTTAGTGTAAATGTACACAGCCCACTCCTATCTCCGCAGGAGCTCTTCTCTCCTCGGAATTAAACCTAATTTTCCATACTTGACGCGATTGTCCGCCATAAAATGTACATAAGAGTTCTAGTCAAACAAGAAGTAAAAAAAGGAAATTAAAGATCAACAGACATTGTTTGATGTACAACGGATAAGAAGCTGAGTGGTGATAGTGTCGCACTCAATTTATAGGTGACAGGAAAAGGCCAGCATGTAAATGACAAGCTACAGTCTATGCCCAGATTGCAATGATGGATGTAACCGTAATATAGCGCTGCTTGCTCAGGTGGCTGTAATATAAAACTATATTATTTAAATTGTGTGATATGTTTCCCCTTTTCTTAAGTATATAAAGCACTTTACAACTATTAAAGAGGAACTATAACCAAGGATTGAACTTTATCCCAATCAGTAGCTGATACCCCCTTTCCAGGTGCGGAACTAGAAACTCCAGGTGCGGAACTAGGAGCCCAAGGTGAGGGAGGGGGTAGTGGGCCCCCCGCTCCACCGCTCTGTGTGGCCATTGCTTCCCCCTTATGTTCTGTGCCCCCTCCTGCCCCCCCAAAACGGCCCTGGGCAGAGGGACCCTGGCTTCCCCCACGGCTGCATCCTTTGCAAGTGTGATTGTTATGCCCCCTCTGTTTAGATTCCCTTGAAACTTTTTCTCAAATAGATTGAGTGGGGATCTGTATGGCTGATATTGTAATTAAACCCCTCCTACAGTGTGAAATCATGACCATGGTACTGACCGTTTTCTGTCTGTGAACGTTGTTGCATTGTGGGAACAAAAACAGCTGTTTCCAACTGCCAAGCAACCAGTATCTCACTCTGTGCATATGTATATCTATAAAAACAACCTTTTAGCCTATTGCATTGTTAGCGGGTGTGGTTATATGTAATGGCAGATGGTGCTGCTGGCAGTTGGTGCATGGAAAGATGATGATGTGCAGGCTCATTGTAGATAAAACAACATGAACAAATTACATGGCAAATATAATTTATGGATTTCTCTTATATTTTTGTTTTTTAACTTCTCACTTTACAGTGTATTCATTTATCCCCCCCCCCCTTTTCACTAAAGTTCCTCTTTTAGTAAATTGCTCTAGCTGGACAGCTTAAATGGTTCCATACCTTAAAGTGTAATGAAACCCAGCTTTTTTTTTTCTTTTCTCTAAAAGATTATTTGCAGCATATAATATACTAACACATTTTTTTTTGTAAGACACTATTCAAAGGGTTAAATCACAGGACTGACTTTCTCCTGCAGGGACAGCCACATCTGAACTGGTGATAACCTTATCTTGTGTTACATTCTTCACTTGATACAATTAAGTAAACATTCTCTGACTGTGCAGAAACTTCTGCTAATGAGTCCTGAACTGAAACACTGCTCAGAAATCATTACTGGGTGCATTTACAATAGAAATACAACAGTTATGAATAAAATGCACATGCAACTTTCAAACTAAATAAACTGAACTTTGGGAACTTATAATTTCTAAAGGAATAATAATACTTGAGCACAAAAGCAAATATGATTGTATGGGTTATAAAAAGTAGGAAAACATATTTTTATTGAATATTTTGTGAGTTTAAAACCACTTTAAAGCTTATACACACGTACCAACAATCTGTCCAACTATCTTCCAAACTTGTCTGTTGGGCATATGCAGGGCTGTCAAACTACTAGATGACCAGCTGTTGGGCAGATTTTGGGCAGATTGATCCATCGGATCGATCTGTCAAACTATCAGGCAGGTTGGAACGTGTGCAGCAGTCTTTTGAACAACTTTGTTGTTTTTGAATGCGGACTTGTTGTGCAATTTGTCATTTAGCTTGCACGCATAGTATTTCAGCGAGTTGGTTGTTTAGTTGGTTGGTGTGGGTGTACATACTTGTCAGGTTAACAACTACTTGTGCGGTTGGTCATGTTGTGCGGTTGGTTGTGCATTAAGTTGGATGACTGTTTGAGCCTTTATGAAACTATAAGTGGATTATTATTACTGGATGTATCCGTTTCTAGTTGTTCTGTAAAGCTGAACTATGGGTTAAGTTTTGCCCATCCAGAATGTTACTGTCCTGGTATATAAAGTGACTGGCTCCACTGCACAGCCAGCACAGTAAGGCTAGGTTCACAGTGGTGCATTGTGGTGTGGTGGAACGGCCACATCCTAATGCGGCTTGTCCCACTGCAATGCACCACCTATCCAACAATCAGTGTGCCAGGTTTGTTGCGGTGTTTTAACGCAATGCATGCATGCGTTACTGTTACTATGTGCTTTTTTGCTGTAACAGTGAAATATACTTTTCATTGACTATGCATCACTGTATGTGATACAATGCAAGGAAACCAGGGGGAGGGGAATGACTTCATAAGCCAACTACATGTTCTCTTCTACTTTACAATGTTAGGAGGCATGGCTATAGGACTGGGGCTTGTGGGTTATGTTGCAGTGTACTGTGGTTGTGGAAAGAGGCGTTCCCATCTCAGTACATAACTTCCCTCCAGATTTAGGTGTGTCCAGGGAACGGAAACAGCATCCAAACAGCAGGAATCTAGTCCAGTGTGAGAAGAACCAGCATATCATGGAAGGTGAGGACCCCATAACTGAGTGTAGTTGGGGGGGGGGGATGCATGGGACATTTCATTCTATTTGGTAGGCTCGATTGTCTTCACTTTCATACAACATTTACATGTACAGATATAATAAGGCATTTCCTACTCTAAGTTTTTTTTTGTTTTTTTTTAGAATCTTTGTTTACTGGTGTAGCAATGTCTGACTGAAGGTGCCCATTAACGGTACAATTTTTCACTAAATGCTATCTTTCTATGCAATTTTTACAATCAAAAACAATTGGAAGGTAATTATCGATTGTTCACATTTACTAAATGGTTCTTTCTTCAAATTTGATCATAAAATCCAACTTTCGGATCGGGTTTATCCTATTCAGCAATCATCCAAAGAATCGTTCCTTATCGATTTTCTTCATAAACTGCTAATTTTCTATACAATTTGATCATTAAAATAGCATTGAAAGAACACATTTTTTTTGTTTTTTTGTTTTCATTAAGTGAAATTTAAAATGACACGGGCATTTTGGCCAAAATCTAGCAGTTATACAATCAACTCAAATCAAATCAAGACCTCTGTTACAGTCACTAAAAAGGCCAAAAAGACCAGTAACTAAAAGTCCAAAAAAGGTTTTTCTAATGTAATTGTAATTGACCATGTTAAGTGGTCATTTTCAGTGTTCAAATGCTCTGAGCAGTTATTGAATGAACTGGAAATAGGTTTGACTCATCATAGTTAGGGATTTGTTGTGATGGGATTAATTGTTTTACTAAATACCTGCATCCTGACAAAAATAATTAGCTTCATTAATTAAGTCAAGGCCTGTTACAGTGCATTACTCTTCAGAGTATAACCGCTGATTAAAAGCAATGTGTTCTGCTGAAGCTCTTTGTCATCGTAGTGACACTCTAATGTACATGAACTAATTATAAGCATAATGCTTTTATTAAGCCCTATTATGAGAATTGCTGGCAAATGGCAATGTTGATAGGTTTCTTCTATATAGCAACTTCTTTAACCTCCCTGGCGTTATGATTATTTACAGATTTAGACCCTAAAAACAAGAAAAAAAAAATACCACAGAGTTTTGCAGCAGCTCCTGCTTCTATCTCACTCAGGATTTCTGTCTTGAGCCTGACTCTGGATTACAGCTAAGAAGGTTAATGCTTAAAGCAGTAATGTTACAGTATTTTCTAACAACCTGGTATAAGTACGTCACATGAGCATTTCAAATTTATCAAGTAATGCAAGCGGGGTAGATAGTGCACTGGTTAGGGTCTCTGCCATTGGAATGGGAATCCATGGTATGAATCCTGGTTAGGGTCAGTATCTGTTAAGTAAGGAATTATTGGGCAAGACTGCAGGGTGGTCTCTTGAGCATATCCTTAGTGGCTACAGCTCCTGAGCGCTTTGTGAGAGAAAAGCGCAATACAAATGTGGTGATGGTGGTGCCGCCGGTGGTGGTGGTGCCGCTGGTGGTGGTGGTGGTGGTGCCGCCGGTGGTGGTGGTGCCGCTGGTGGTGGTGGTGGTGCCGGTGGTGCCCCCTGCGATCACAATAGTCTGAATTTTGACAGGATGAGCTGCATGCTTGTTTCAGGTGTGTGATTCAAACACTGCTGCACCCAAAGAGATCAGCAGATCTAGTATTGTTTAAAATTAAATAAATGTCAGCCTCTATATGTCTACCACCTCAGGTTCCCTTTAAGTGTTTCTGGAGAATCCTGAAAAGGGTCGTGGTCTAATTAAATGAGCCAAATACGGATTCTGGGAAATGTGCCTTTTACACTGAATAGTTTTGCAAGGCTGCAAGAAAAATAAATTAACAAGCGTCTTGGCAGAAGGTAGCTGCAGACTGAAATGAACTTAGATTTTTAATAAAATTATAATATCTTATCTATTGCTGAGTTTACAAGAATATACTACTATACTAATAATAAATCTGTTCTTCTTTAGAAACTTCTCTGTTGGGTATGCTTTAACCTCCCCGGCGATAAGCCCAACACAGCGTCGGGCTAGCCGCCGCAGGGGATCGCATCGCCCCAGGAGGATTTTTTAAAATAAAATGGGTTACCTTTTGTTAAGCTAGCACTTCGCTAACTATCTATGCCCCCCAAGTCCCTCCGGTCCGCGATCACCTCCGGTATACATATACCCCCAGGGATCCCGTGATGGCACAGCCTCCCAATCAACACCCGGCTTCGCTATGGGGAGGATCGGAACTGCGCATGACGTCATGTCCGATCGTCGCCACAGCAACGAGCGATGTTAATTGGGAAGCTGCGGCTCTCACGGGATAGCGGACAGGTGAGTGTTGGCGGCGATCGGGGGGCTCAGACCGGTGCCGGGGGACTTCGGGGGCCACAGTTAGCTAGCCTAGTGCTAGCTAACATGAGAAAAAAATTAAATAAAAAAATCCCTCCCTCGGACGCAGCCACTGCATCTGCGTACCACCAGGGGGAAGGGGGGGGGGGGTGGGCAGGGGAGGGGGCGCAGCTGTTTCTGGGACCTCAGGCAGTTTCTGATTTTGTCCCTTATGAAGCACCGGCCCTGAGTAAAATGTGTCAGCAAAGGGGTTACACCATTATTATAAACAGGGCTGAAATCGTAATGTAATAAAATAACACTTTACATGATTCTAGCTAGAAGTCCACTGTAACCGCTCCCTGTAGCAAACACTCTGTAGAAACCGCTATTCTGTTTTGCCAATTTTTCTGTGTGCATTGGCTCATCCATATCAAGGTCATTGTTGACTTCCTGGATGCCTGCTTATAGTTTTTGCAATGAGCGGATGCTGTAATCTAACACCCAGAAAGCCATCTTGCTCTGTGCTGTGATAACCTAGCCTGGTGGAGAACCGAGATCGTTTTCCAATAAAGTAATGTTGTCTGGGCATAAACACAGATTGTTGCATGTCAGACTGGTAAACGAAGCTGTTCCCATCCTCATCAACACCACAGGGCACCAGCAAGGTTTTAGCTATTCCATAATGCTTCTGAAACGTGTAATCTTTGTATAATATAATTGTGCACAAAGCAGATGGCAGCCAGTCAGATCATTACTGCAAATGTATTACTTTCTTTGATGGAGGCCACCAGCAGAGCGACTGTCAGGCAGAGCCGCACACGCCTGGCCCTGATGCTTCAAGGAACCTCTGTGACACTGTTATTAGATATGATCACAAAGTGACATCGTGCACATAGAAAACCAGAGGGAAATGCAGTCGTTTGTGGGCGGCTTTCATTGTGTCCTAAGCCATGGTAAAATCACAAATGACATTAGTATTTAAAGCGGACCCAAACCAAACATTTTTTTAATTCAAAATATGTAGTCGCACTCGCACCACTCTGACACATACAAAGATAAAAACTCCTTCAAGCCTATGAGAATTTCAATGTATGCTTTTCACCCTCCTCTTTGCATAACAAGGGTTATACAGGTGGCAGCCATTAGCAATTCCTCCTTTGCTGGACACCATCTACTCCACCAGTTTGCCAGATTATTTGCCGGCAATTTGAAAGAAAGGGAGGGGTTTCTCCAATAAATGTAAAATATTTTATATTTGTCATCATGCAGCTGAAATAAAGGCTGCTATTTATTATTATAATTTAGAAAATAGATTTTATTTCTGAAATCTTGTATTTTTAGTTTGGGTCCGCTTTAAGTAACATAATGTGATTATTTATTTATCTTTGAAAATTTTTTGGGGTAGATTTAAATTTTTTCCCCTTTTACCATTCTAGTATCAGCAGACAAGATGCAAGCATCTAGAATACTGGTCCAGATTCAGTAAGGGCTCAGCCTTAATATAAGCACTATTCTGAGCACTTGTGATTACTAGCAATTTCTGAATACTTTTAACAAATCGCTCCCATTCACGCTCCCATTCACTTTCATTAAAATCGCGGTAAAAATCACATAAAATCACTGTAATTTTTTGATTTTTAAAAAGTGCTCAGAAAAGCGCTTATTGTGGCTGAGCCCTAACTGTTTGCTTCAGTTATTTCATGCTACCTACAACATTTGTGCTTAGCCCTCTGAAAACAATCCTATATTCAAAATAAGCTGTACCAAATTAACTCGATTTTAATATTGCTTTTCTTACCTTTATAGTAGTTTTGTGCGGATTAAACTTATTTAATGAATTATCTCTTATTTGTCCTAAAGGGAAACTGAAGTGAGAGATATATGGAGGCTGCCATATTTCCTTTTAGTTAGGCCGGTTTTACCCTGGATTGATGAGTTGTGGTGTGAGCGCCGGATTTACATCACAGGAGCCTATAGGCACAGATGTCCTGGCACCCTAAACTCCACCCTCCAGAAACCCACAAACCCCCACGGAACGGCACCACAAGTCTGCTGGCTTTCCCAGCTGTGACTTCTTCCTTACCAGTCATAGGTAGCTAGTGGTGCCCCGACTGAAGGGAGATCTTGTCAGTGAAATGCACAGGTGACTGAACTCTCATTTACGTTCTGCTCAGGACTCTGCATAGGGAAGGGGAGAGAGCTGCCCCTCCTTGATCAGGCGCCTGTAGGTGCATGCCTACAGTGCCTTATGATAAATGTGGCCCTGGCGGCAACAGGGTCATATGCATAGGCCTGATCCTGGGCAGGAAGTACATCACTAGGACGCCTGTCAGTCCGCGCATGCGCCACACTGCGCTCCTGTTGTGCACCCTGCCTGCCTCACCCATTGACTTGCTGAACTGCATAATGGTAAGCGCGGTTCATGGGGTAACACACTGCAGACTTTATCAGACCAGATGCTTTTGGCAGATCACATTAAAATGCTTTAACTGGAAGGCTCCATTGACTTACATTGCACTTGAGATAAGAAAGGGTAATGTAACAATGCCAGTATGCAAGGGGCCTTAAAGAGAACCTGAAGCAACAAGAATATGGAGGCTGACATATTTATTTCCTTCTAAGCAATACCAGTTGCTTGGCAGCCCTGTTGATCTATTTGGCTGTAGTAGTGTCTGAATCACACCTGAAACAAGCATGCAAATAATTTTGTCATATCTGACAATAATGTCAGAAACCTCAGATCTGCTGCATGCATGTTCAGGGTCAATGGCTAAAAGTATTAGAGGCAGAGGATCAGCTGGACAGCAAGCCAACTGGTATTGCTTAAAAGGAAATAAATATGGCAGCCTCCATATCCCTCTTGTTACAATTGTCTTTTAATAGTCTGGTAGTGTAGAACATACTGAGTTCTGGATAATGTATCACCACAGCTTAAAGAGACTCTGAAGTCTCAAAAAAAGTATTTTTATTTAACAAATATGTTTAATACTTTAGCCCTAACTAAACCGCCGCATCCCCGCAGCTGTACGCTATCTAAATACCCCCTAACTCCCCGGGGGGCGATCTGGGCAGCGCTTCGGTGTCAGGCAGGGCTATGAGCTGCAGCTCTGCCTCACAACTCGTCTGTCAGCCCGGATCGCTGCCTCTCCCCCGCCCCTCTGACTTCCTTCACTGAGAGGGGCGTGGAGAGGTGGAGATCCGCCGCTGACAGACGCATGTGAGGCAGGGCTGCTGCTCATAGCTCTGCCTCACACGGAAGACTAGAGGGCAGCAAAATCCACGACCAAGAAAGTTGTGGATTTTTTCAGGGGAGAGGGAGGGCGAGTTAGGGGGGGATTTAGAGTAGTTTCTAGCAGCGGGAATGCAGCGGTTTAGTTAGGGCTAAAGTATTAAACATATTTGTTAAATAAAAAGCAGGTTTTTTTTGAGACTTCAGTGTCTCTTTAACTATGGGAGTCTCCATATCCTTCTTAGTTCAGGTGTCCTGTAAACAATACTAATTGCCTGGCAGTCCTGATCTTTTTTGCTGCAGTAATGTCTGAATTACACCCCTCAAACACTTATGTAGCTGATCTTGTCAGATCTTTGTCAGAACCATCTGATCGATTTGCTTGTTCCGGCCGGGTTTATGGCCTAACATATTCTAGGCAGAGGGTATGAGCATGTGGATTATAGGGCAGGAGATTTAGGCGCAGAGGGCGCCACCATAGACCATAATAGGAATTACGGCTATATAACGGCGCACAGTGATTAACTTTGGCTCTGTCAGAAGACGGAGCGGAAGTTACTTTTAAAACACTTTAATCCCGCCGCCAGCAATAGCTGGAAGCCAAATGACATAATTACTATTCCCCTTCCAGGCCCATGTGGATGGTGGGGAATTAACGCCGCAGGGACTTGTGCAGGAGCAGGGTAAGGCGTATATCGGCTGTATCCTGTGCCCAAGTCTCCCGGCGGCTATTTCTCTCGTACGCAGAGGGTAAATGTATTGGGAAAAAATTGCTACAAAACTGATTTTGGATAGTTCGATCCAACTCTTAAAAATGTTACCTTGGCTTCCACTTTTCGGACAAGTGATGTTTGGTCTCCGATGCATCAGGGCACGTTGCATTCTAGTCTTTGGATGAGGCATTGTTGTGTATCTTATACAATGTTGTCTGTGAAGTAACTCTTTTAGCCGCTATCCTGCATAGTAAAGCCTCTTCCTTTTGTCTGGGCCTCAATGCCTCATCTCATTAGACTTGTTGCTTGGCATATGTTAGATCACCGGTTTTAATTTTATGAAGAAAAATTGCTCGAGGCTAGTCTGTGGCTCCATAAAATGTTAAAAGGATTTGTGAGAGAATTAGAAATGATTATACAAATTAAGCAGTGGAATGAGATTTATGAGGTTGCAAAATACTGTTAGTCATAAGCCTATCGCAGTCGCACTAGCTCTTTAGAGGATAACTGCCATAACCTTCTCCAAAATAACACGTTCAAGAAGGGATTTACACTGAGATGTGGCCATTTTGTATTCCGGCAATTAAAATAACTGCGATCAAAGTACTGAAAACTAATAATTAGCATGATGGTGAATTAAATATGAGTTATAACTATATATGTCAAGCTGAACTCTGACCAGCCTAATAAACACCATCCTATTCTGGAGGACAGGAAGCGAAGGAGAAAAGAGAAGAATAAAAACTAGACAAATGTTCTTAGCATCCCTCACTAGACTAACAAGTCTTTTATTTAAAATTGCGCAAAAGGTGGATCAGCGCATCACCAGGCACCCTCCGAATGGCCTCCAAACAGAGGTGTGCTGAGCCCCCCCAGAAACTGCAAACGCACCTTGAACCCAAACAGAAGCTCTGCATATACACCAAAAGCAAAGCTGTTAAGTGGGAGCAGCTGACCAAAAATTAATTAAATTAATACATGGCAAGGAAATGAACAGCGCTACTTAAAAACAGGCAAGTGCCTACCTGCAAGAGAGTGCAAGCCCCACTTGTGGGATAAAATACACATCTAGCATACACATGACCTGTCTACCACTGAAGGATGTTGGTTTCCTGCAACAGCTTGCATGCAACTTGTTAAGTACTCGTCCCTCCCACTGCGGAGAAGTCATCCTTGATGGGAGGAGACCTAACACTAACTAAATCCTAACCTATGCATATGCATAGCCTGGGTGCGGCCAACCAAGTAAAATTGAAAATTGCGCAAAAGGTGGCCTCCGAATGGCCTCCAATCAGAGGTGCGCTGAGCCTCTATTATTTTATTTGTTTGTGCAGCTCTTGCAGAAATATTTGTTCACTTCCTATTCTACAACCTTAGCTAAATTCGTATAATTATTAGGGATGTTCAATGAGAAGCAAGTCATTTCAAGTTTAAGCAGCGTTATGCAACTTTTGTACGCACATTTATGGAGCTTGAAAAGGGACCGATCACATTTTACCCCAGCAGATTTGATTGGTTTATGTTCAAGCTGCATACCTTTCCATACAAAATTTGCATAATGCTCCGTCAACTCGAACTTATTTGCATCTCATTGACCATCCCTAATAATCATTTTTGAAAGCCCATGGACTTAAAGGCCTACTATGTGAATACATTTTCCTAGGCTCTGTGCTAAGGGACAAACTGTGAATTTTCTTAGGGCTTCAAGCTCCTTGGGGGCCCCAGAAGCGAAGTAGAGGTCACACCTTTATTGTTAGTACAGTATGAATATACAAGAGTCCACACATTTATTTTTGCCCACAGTCCCATTTTACCGAAACGTGTCCTGCCTTCTTTTTTTCCCACTTTCCTATTACAGCCCCTACCTAGCTAGCAGAAGGGCATGGACTTCTCACAACCCACATTTCAGGGATCACATGACTGTCTTTGCAGGTGGAACATTCTACATTTCTTCTTGGAGTTAGGTCACTTGCACCCATCCATGGGCTACAGCTGGCACCATTTCCTCTCACACCCCTCTGTGCCTACATTCTAGAACTCCTCTCCCACGTCCCCCAGTTTCACACTGCCAGATGTACCTCCCTGTTCCATATGCAGCCCCCCCCCCCCCCAACAACCAAAGTGGAATGGAATAACTCCTGCCCTGCTCATTGTAGTGGGAGTGGAGCATGCACCATGCTTCTCCTCTCAAAAGGCGCTGCAACACACTAACATGCTGTGATTATGCTCTCATGTTGCTGTGTCACAAGCTATAGCAATGACACTGCAGAATAGATTTTGTGCTATGGCTGCTAACAGCAAAACTCACTTGGATGACAGACGCATTCCTCTGTGCACCTGGTTACCAATGGATCCTCACCAGAGGGGAAAGTGAAGCCAGCTTGTAACTCTGGATTTTTATGGATGTAGATTTTTTTTCTTTGTCAATGTCCAGGATACAAGGTGAACAGCAACTGTGTTTGGTCAAGTATTATTCAGTTCAGCATACCACTGAAAAGGAAGGCCTCTGACATGTACTCATAGACAGTAAACAGTTACCTGAAACTCCTACATTTTAAAATAAAAGTATTAGATTTGATATACAAATATTTAGGCATTCTGCTGCTATTCAGATAATTTGATCTAATTAGATTTGTGGCGGGAGAAATAATCTGCTTTAGGAGACTATGGGGCCCTGCCTCCGTGTGAGGTGGCAAAACAGCAAAAGCTTTGTCTTTGGTCACTAGTTAGCATGGCTTCAGCTGTGATAAAACCACAAATCCCATCATGCCTCTGTCTACCCGAGTTATGCTTAAAGAGAAACTCCGACCAAGAATTGAACTTTATCCCAATCAGTAGCTGATACCCCCTTTTACAAGAGAACTCTATTCCTTTTCACAAACAGACCATCAGGGGGCGCTGTATGGCTGATATTGTGGTGAAACCCCTCCCACAAAGAAATTCTGAGTACGTTCTCTTGGCAGTTTCCTGTCTGTGAACCCTGTTGCATTGTGGGAAATAGCTGTTTCCAACTGCCAAAACAGCAAGCAGCAGCTACATCACTTGCCAGCAGTAAAAATGTTACCATGTGATAAATGTCAGGATATAAATCAGGGATTTAAAATATTTTACAATGGGCAAACCCTGACTAAATTATTTATACATAATTATTGTAAAAACAAAGCACTTTTTTTACTACATTATTTTCACTGGAGTTCCTCTTTAACCTCCTTGCCATTTATCCCGAGCTCAGCTCGGGGTAACCTGCGCAGGAGGATTTCTCAGGCCCCGCTGGGCCGATTTGCATAATTTTCTTTCCTACACGCAGCTAGCACTTTGCTAGCTGCGTGTAGTACGCGATCGCCGCCGATTCGCCGCTACCCGCCGCGCTGAGCCGCCCCCCGCCCCAGACCTCTGCGCAGCCTGGCCAATCAGTGCCAGGCAGCGCTGAGGGGCGGATCGGGATTCCCTGTGACGTCCATGACGTCAGTGACGTCATCCCGCCTCGTCGCCATGGTGACTGGGGAAGCCCTGAAGGAAATCCCGTTCTGAATGGGATTTCCTGCTTACTCTGATCGCCGAAGGCGATCGGAGTGGGTGGGGGGATGCCGCCGCTCAGCGGCTATCATGTAGCGAGCCCTGGGCTCGCTACATGATTTAAGAAAAAAAAAGTTCTGCGCTGCCTCCTTGCTGGATTAATTAGACCGGCAAGGAGGTTAAAGAGACACTGAAGCGAAAAAAAACTATGATATTATGATTTGTATGTGTAGTACAGCTAAGAAATAAAACATTAAGATCAGATACATCAGTCTAATTGTTTCCAGTACAGGAAGAGTTAAGAAACTCCAGTTGTTATCTCTATGCAAAAAAGCCATTATCTCTACAACTTTCAAAGTCATGGAGAGGGCTGTTTTCTGACTTTTATTATCTCAACTGTTAGTTAACTATTTACTTTTCCTCTGGCAGAGGAGAGATCATTAGTTCACAGACTGCTCTGAAAGAATCATTTTGAATTCTGAGTGTTGTGTAATCTGCACATATTAAAGAATGATGCAATGTTAGAAAAAACACTATATACCTGAAAATAAAAATATGAGAATATATTCTTTGCTGTTAATCTTCTAGTAATTATTCATAGTACACAACCAATTCATTATATCTTGTATTTTTTTCGCTTCAGTGTCTCTTTAAAGGGACACATAAATCTCTGTAAAAAGAAAAGAGTTTTACTCATCTGGGGCTTCCAGCAGCCCACTGCAGCTGTATCGTGCCCACGCAGACTCCATCAGATGCTCCTGGCCCCGCCGGCAGCCACTTCCGGTTTCAGCGACAGGACGGGAATGCGAGTGATTCTTCGTGTTCCCGGCCACAATAGTGCCCTCTATGCTGCTATAGCATATAGCAGCATAGAGGGCGCTATTGTGGCCGTGAACGCGAAGAATCACTTGCGTTTCCGGCCTGTCTGCTCCTGCCACTGAAACCGGAAGTGGCTGCCGGCGGGGCCAGGAGCATCTGATGGAGTCTGCGTGGGCACGATACATCTGCAGGGGGCTGCTGGAAGCCCCAGGTGAGTAAAACTCATTTTTTTACAGAGACTTAAGTGTCCCTTTAAAGCGGTCAGAGTATTGCAATGCCTCATGGGACTTGTAGTTCCTCCACAGCTGGAGTGCCAAGGTTAGCCATCACTGCCCTAAGCTCTACAATTGGAAACAAGATATTGCTAGTTTTGTAATATGATAAGCTACTATTGTATTTATTTATTTATGCTGTTCAGGGGGCATTGGAGAAACAGAGGTAGCCCTTAAAGTGAACCTGAAATCTTGCATAGGGTTGAAGGGAAACATAGAGAAATACACCTTGTATATATTTAGAGAGTTTAGCCTGTCTAATTCCCCCTTTCTCAGCTGTGCTGCATCAGGAATTTCCTCAGCTGCTAATTTGTAAACACAGGATGTTAACAATATGTCTGCTTCCATGAAAGCAGGAAATACACACACTACAAATGTATTGCAGGATTTGTATGATCTGTAACAGACATTTTTTCTTTAAAGGTTATTATAACGTTAGCTCCCTTGTGCGATTGATAAGATGCACTGTCTGTCCCAGGAGAGGACGTCAGGATGTGTGCTCCTAATCCATTGATAGGTTTGATGCAATGAGGACACCTATGTTTACCTGGGTACTTCTGCGCAGTATAGGTGACTAAGCATAAGAATGCATTCTTCTGTGAACTAAAACCCGGCTTTTAACTTAGCTGTAGGGATAACAGTTGTGCCTGGATGAGTGAATCTGTGAATGCATTTGTTTGAACATTTGCATGTGAGAGTGCGAAGGGTTAATAGATCTTTGCTGGTTTCTAGCCACACCCCCTTCAGCACCTCCCTTTCCTTAATAACTTATATAATGTCCTAACTAGAGGCGATGTGCCTGGATATATGTATTTTTTTATTATGCTGTTGCATATCTTTTAAGCCGCATCTACACGCGTAGATGCGTCGGCGATGTTCCTCATCAATCGAGCCGCTAATGCGGCTCGATTGATAAGATCCGACAGGACGGATCTCCCCACCGCTGATTCCCTGCTCGCTCCCCGCGAGGGGACAATGGCAGGGAATCGAGCGGAAGATAAGCGGCGCCGGCGGGAAATCGAATCCGGTGCGCGAGCGGGGACGTGGAAGAGGCGATCCGGCGGCTCTTCCCGTGTACCCGTGTAGATGAGGCTTTAGAGCAGAGAGGACGTTCTGAGTTCAAGTCTGCTTAAATACAAATGTTTGGACTTCTGCTCCATAGGAAATAGACAGATCACCTTTGTAGATAAGATAAGTGTGATGTCACTCTTCATTTCAGTAAGCTGAGAGGTATGGACTGGAGGTTGAAGTAACAAGATACAGAGGACAAACAATAGGGAAATCCAGTCATTTCAGATAATCACAAGATCTACCGATTATATTTGAAGGGGAATCTTCCTATTTTGAAGGATTTCATAAAATCTCAGTGAGTCTGGCAGCGAGGAGCCTCCTCAGCATATCAAACAGGAGATAAAAAGTTTTGTTGACTGATTAAGAGTTGAAAGATGTCCACAGAGACCGAGTGAGAAGTGAAGGTGAAACGCAGAGAAGGGCACCAGTGCCAGAGCCCCCTGTATTAGTAATCTCATTTCCATAGACTGTCCCATGATGAGTCTCACAACCTGTGTAGTTCTCAAGAAAATGCCTCGAGGCTCCAGGGGTTGTTTGATGCCTTCATTCAGGATTTTTTATGCAGTAAGTAATAAAATATAAAGCCAGGACTCTGGGGCCAGAACCGGCAGTGTGACGAATGTGGTCAATCTTTGAAGGGGTTTCTTTTTTCCTTTTTTTTTCAAATTCATTCCTATTTTTATTTATTTTTACTCTGGTGGTGTGTTCGTGTAAGAAAAAAGAAGGGGAAAAAAAAGCAATAGAGTTTTCATCAAAAATAGAAAATGATATGAATTGGTTCTTAAACTGAATTGTTTTTAATACAACAGCTATAACTTTCAAGGGTACACAGGGTTATGAGGAGTCTGTCATAAAGTTAAAGGAGAACTCCATCCACCACCATTCAGCAGCAGGTACGTGAGCCAGGGACAGGACAGTAGCCTCCATAATCCCCACAATTGCGGGGGGGGGGGGGGCGCAGGAGCTATGGTTGTTGGCTGCTCCTCCCACACACCTAGCAGAGTATTAGCACATGAGAACAATGTGACTATAGTTACCTAATCTCATTGCCTCCCATTCCCAACAGACACTCGCTCTATGCTGCATAGATGGCTCCCGGTCATGTGACAGGACAGAGTGAATGGCTGCTGGGATCAGGTAAACATAGTCGCAAAGCTCCACTGCACTTAAAGGGGCACTATGGTGAAAAATTGTAAAATGTAAAATATATGCAAACATATACAAATAAGAAGTACATTTTTTCCAGAGTAAAATGAGCCATAAATTACTTTTCTCCTATGTTGCTGTCACTTACAGCAGGTAGTAGAAATCTGACAGAAGTGACAGGTTTTGGACTAGTTTATCTTTTCATAGGGGATTCATAGGGATTTATTTATTTTCAAAAGCACTTAGTGAATGGCAGTTGCTCTGTCCGACTGCCAAAAAACTGTGTAGTGAGCAGGGAGGCAGGCCAGCATCATTGTTTAAATCATTTTTAGGCATTATATTTATAAAGAATAAAAGCCTTGCTGAGAATCCCCCATGAAGAGCTGGACTAGTCCAAAACCTGGCTCTGGGGAATAATGTTTTTTGGAGATGGCTACCAATCAACCAAAGGAACCAGTTCAAACTCTTAAGCCTAACCTACAAAGCTCTCCACAATCTCTCTCCCCTGTACATCTCCTCAATAGTTTCCAGAATCCAAATATCAATCCAACCGCAATCTCAGATCTGCACACACGCTTCTTTTATCCTCTTCTACAATTACCTCCTCACATTCACGGGTACAAGACTTCTCACGTGCCTCACCCCTCCTCTGGAATGCCCTTCCACAGCACATCTGCCACTATGCCACCTTTGAAATCTTTAAACGCTCCCTCAAAACCTACCTTTTCCAACAAGCATATTCTCTAGCTTAGGCCATGCACCCTTCAACGTCGCATCTACATTTACTCCTCACTAAATAACCTAATCACGCACTGCCTGTACATATA
The DNA here is from genome assembly GCF_040937935.1 of Hyperolius riggenbachi. Lineage (NCBI taxonomy): Eukaryota > Metazoa > Chordata > Amphibia > Anura > Hyperoliidae > Hyperolius > Hyperolius riggenbachi. The sequence continues at coordinate 103,511,022 of NC_090656.1, read as the reverse complement.
CTGTATACTTCCCCCACCTCTTGTTTCCACCCCATTCCTTTAGATTGTAAGCTCGCAAGGGCAGGGCTCTCACCCTTTTGTGTTATGGAATGTTATTTGAATTGCTTGCACTCTGTTATACATTTATACATTTTAATCATGTTAAATTTGCTATTGTAATCACCTGTTCTGTATTTTGTACCAGTGTTCATATTTGATGTATATCATTGTCTGTATCATTATGTATCCCTTGTTTGTTTTCTTACATTGTACAGCGCCACGGAATATGTTGGCTCTTTATAAATAAATAATAATAATATCCTTGACAAACTGAAGGTGCTGCCATATTGTACTGATATATACTGTACAATGTTGTTGTCAAGTACATGTTACCAGGCATGCTCTAATGAGTAATCACGAGTGATTACTCTTGATTCAAATGAAGCTTAATTGCCGCAGCTCAGCGGCCGGCTGATAAGGGGTTAATTACCCATAATGCCACTATCTGCCCTGTGTTTCAAACAGCTTGCACGCGTCCTATTGGGCACGTTGCAAGCTTCACCATGGCACCTTTCCTCCTTCAAGCTGGAAGGTGTCAATTAAGCTTCATTTCAATCACTCATGAGAGCATGCCTGCATGTTACCACAATATACTGCCACTGAGGAAGCGGCACTTTAGAGGCCATGAATGTACGTCAGGCTGTTTGTTGTAATTCTGTGCACTCTACCATGATACATTTAATTTTACTGGAATGAATAATGGCCTTCTGCAAAATATTAACGCATTATTCACAGTTATGTTTTCATTAAAAGTTTTGTTTTACATTTTTTACAAACCTTTGTCTGCTATGTATTTCTGCATTTGGGTCATGTGTGACAATTGGCCTATAGCAGGTGGGGTATGTGATGTCGCGATAGCCCCATGTGCTAGAACGCTGGCAGCCGCATGAGGTGCCAATGCAAGAAATACAGAGCAGACACTCTGGGATGGCATGACAGATGACGTATTAATGCAATGGGAAAGGAAGGGGGATTGTAGTTTGAAATTTACATTTCATTATATGGTTTTACACTATGGGGGCTCGATGGTCCATCATATAAGGTAATTAGAACGTGAGACATACATACAAGCAAGGCAGTCTAGGTTCTTTTTATCCAACCTTGCAGAGGGTCAAGGAAAAGTGTGCCCCTTCTTACTGACTGAGGTGGTGTTCTCACTATAAGGTATACAAGGAACCTTCCCCATGAAGACCATCAGTTTACACTGTGTAATTCAAGCACAATAACTTCAAAAGTAAAAACATTGTGGACTCATGAACTCTGTGCTATCTTATTATTTGGGAGCCATGGCCTAGGGCACCACAGGAACAAGGGCACCAAAGCAGCAGGCTAAACTGGTGCAGCATTTGCAAGCTTGCAAATGATGCAATGCAGGGGGATCAGGCGAGTGCCTGACCGCAGTACTCTGCTGCTAGCCGCCTGTGCAGCAGCCATCTTGCTCTCTGTGCACGTTTGCATTGCACCAGGCAGCTATGGACTTGGTGAGCATTCGAGACGGAATGGAAGAGGAAGCTTCAGCACTAGAATTGAGTAGAGAAATGAGTGACACTGATACCTATACTGAAAGGGGGTGGGAAAAGGAGGGTTAAGGGAGTCATCTGGCTACCTATACTGGAGGGAAAGGGGAAGTGGTCATCTGGCTACCCATACTTGGGGGTTATCAGGCTAACTATACTAGAGGTAGGGGGAGGGGAAATCTGGCTACCTTTACTGGAAGGAAGGGGGGAGGGGTCACCTCTATACCTATACCGAAGGGGGCAGCTGGTGACAGTGGCCTTGGGTGGTAAAGAGTACAAAACCGGCCCTGTTTGGGGGGCGTGGCAGGGCCCAGCAAGGCTCCATCACGAGGCCAAATTCACAATATATGTTATACTGAAATCGATCAGAAATCTGCCTGTGTTGTATGGGCAGCAGATAGATCTGTCTCTGATCAGATTCAATCAGAGAGATATCTGTCTCTTGGTCAAATCTGCCCATCATCGCTTTCCTTTACACTAAACCCTGCCAACCAAACAACCAATATTTTAATAGCCTGTCAGCGGTTAGGAGCTGGTACAGACTAAAGCTAAGCCCCCACCCAAGAAACCAAGATAGCACTAGGATCCTAATGACGTCATTGTCGGTCATCACTATCAGGTTAACTTGTAATTTTAGATTAATGTTGTGCATTGTTTATAATGTGCCTGGGAGCTGTCTGTGTATAAGTGTCTCTAGCTGGAAAACACACCTTAGATGCAATTGTTTCTTCAGCATTTTTTCTGATGAATAATCTCTTGAGTGTGTTCAAATATTCTAAGGTGGATGTTTTTGTGTTAGTAGAATGACATTCTCATCACAAACTGAGAAAACATGTCAACATTTTGTCAAATATATTCAGACTGTAGCAAGCATTGTCAAAATGTAAATTTGCAGTCAAATAAAACCGGTTAAATTCACCAGCTAATGTTTGCCGGTGAAATAGAGAATTTAATCATTTTTATATTTTTTATGTGCTTATTTTATTGTCGTCTGTAGTCTAGTTGCAAAGAATCATTTAGTTATTAGGGTAAAAATAATGTATCTACCTTGGTGAGTAGTACAGATACAGAACACATCACCTCAGCAAGAAGGGAATACAGTTATTTAAAACTCTTTGAGCAGGCTCTTTTTTGATGCATTTATTTTTAAATCCATTAAAAGTCTAATGCTAGGTACACACCATACAATTTTCTGTTAGATTCTTCTGTTAGATTTACCTGCAACATGGAAAAAAGCTATCTGGCAGGTAAATCTAAGAGAAAATCTAACAGAAAATTGCATGGTGTGTACCTAGCATAAGACTAATGTGCAAAAAATAATTGCATGTTTGTAATCTAAAAAATGATTTTACCTGTTGCAGTAAATAACAGGTGAAATAGTCCTTACATAGAGGCCTCCATGACCCCTAGATATCTTGTGTTTTAGAATAGAATGGTGCCAACATTTTAGTGTCTTTGGAGCCCAGAAAAAAAGCTGAGACAATCGGGTCTGTGTGCTGCTTTACACCACAGCAATGCTTGTATGTCTAGAGGACACTAGGATGTCACTCTCTACAAGAACTAACTGTTTCTAGACCCTACCGAAGAACATTTTTAAGATGAGGTTTAGGATTGCTGCATTGTGGTACATTTCCATATCAGATAGACCCAGGCCCCTCTCATCTTTGGCTTTCATCAACAATCCACAGCTAACTCTACTCCTCCTTACATTCCACAGGAACCCTTTGAGAAGGGATCTGAGGTTTTTTAGAGTGTTCTGGGGAGATAGTATATGTACTGCCTGGAAAATATACAAGAGACATGGGAGAATGTCCATTTTGAGGACATTCGCCTTCCCCAAGTCCCCAGCCAAAAAATGTTAAGACCCCTACATCTATTTAAGTTCCCACAGATTTTGGCTATGAGTGGTGGGTAGTTAAATTCCAATAACCTGGTAAGGTCTGAGGGTATATTGATCCCTAGGTATTTAATGGTGTCTGCTTGCCATTTCAAGTGAAAGGAATTTTTTAGTGTGCATAATAATTAGGAGGAAAGGGAAGCATTTACGGCTTCTGTCTGACAGTAATTTTGAAATTACGGAGATCCTAAAAACCTCTCAGCTTTGATGAGGAAATTGGGTCTGATATATCAGTTCCCCAATGGTTGAGGATCACTGTGATATATAAAGCAGCAAAACATCTGCATAAAGAGCAATTTTGTGATGAGATTTCCCGACCTCCACCCCACTAATGTTTGGATTCTGTCTCGATGCTACCACAAAATGCTCCAAGTATAGAGAGCACCTTCAGATCGAGAAGGAAATCGAGTGGTAATTGGTGCAACTGCCTTGGTCCTTTCCCTGCTCTGGGATTACAACTATGTGGGGTTGCAATCATTGAGGGAGCGGGGTGTCATTTAAAATGTCTTTGAAGGAGGCTGCAAGGAGTGGGGAGGGAGATCTCACTTGCAAAGGCCTTATAAAATCCCCTGGTGAACCCATCTGGGCCCAGGATTTTCCCTGGGCTCAAAAAGGATATACCACTTCTAACTTCTTCCTCAGAGAATTTCTCCTCAAGCTCCTCTTTTCTTTTTGGAGATCTGGGAGAGGCCCATGTCTGTTACATATTTTTTTGGTTTTATCAATTCACTTTTGTTTGTCCAAATCAAAAAATTTGCCCTTAAAATTATATATTTTGGTAAAACTGCCAGAATGTTTCAGCGATTTCTGATGGCTTCTAATGTATTGTTAAGCGCCTCTAGGGCCATTAATATAAGGGATAAATGTTGCTGTATTTCTGCGGTGTGCAGGCATCTCACTTATGGGCTTCCACATTTGTCACCTTGAGTATAGCACTTGCAGTTGGCTTTTTCTCACTGCCTGAGAGCGTTCTTGTCGAGAAAGAGAAGTCTCTCTGTCTGGAGTTACCCTGGTAAATAACTTGAGGAAAATGTTAGGGCTTGGGCTTTATCCTGCTGAAGAGAGCTGGGCACACATCTCGGGCAGTAACTGAGATTTTCTATGACCTTTCTCTTACATAATCCTGGGCCCCATGCTATATGAAAATACCTTCCAGTATACACAGATATATGTATCCTTATTTTATGTTGCGTGCAGCTTAACCTTAACATACTGTAGAACATTAGTAATTAACAAAGAAAAAATAAGAGCATTGGAAATAGGTTGTTAGAACCAGTAGATGGTCCTCAATAAAGAGCAGGGTAGTAAGCAAGTCAGGTGCCAACTGTTCTGTATTGGCTGTAGTTAAAAACATCTGTATCTGCTATAGAACCAGAAGCCAGAACCTAGAAGCTGTTTGTAGAGAAACATAGTCCTCCTGCCCTTCTTATGAGGGAGAATTTGGAGTCTCTAAGGGGACAATAAGCCCTTTCGTAAAGAAGCAGGAATCCTCCATGAAGGGGATAGTGATATGTTACTGGGGATCAGAGGAAAGTCACAACAGCCACCCCATTGCAGTACAGGCTTTTATTGTTAAGTATAGTGCTGAACTGGGATCACACAATGTCAGGCAAATAAGGATGACGCCTGTGACCTCTCCAGCAATATATACCTTTACTGGAATGACACATCCTTTAGGGAACAAACATAACACAAAGTACCTTTTAAATATAAACCCACTTGAATACAACTTTTGAAGCAGTCAAACAAAACCACCAACACGGCAAACCGGATTTGTATCGACAGATAGAGATGTTATGCAGGGTGACTGGTGCCGCCCTCTATGTGGTTCCTGTTTCTGCCCGTTATATGCCATCTAGTCCTCTCTTCACCACTGCGCCTTTCAGGGACCAGCCATTGATCGAGAGCGGAGGTAAATCCAGAGTTTCCCTGAATTCAAGCAGGTTGAATCTTTCAGTAGCTTCATGCAGCCTTTGTGTCTCACCAGCAGCTGAAATGGTTAACCCCATCTATTTGTGATAATGCGTCCCTGCAGGATATCTAGTGTAGGCCTCAAAGCTTTCTGCATAGATAGGTCCACTAGAATGGAGATTTTGGCGCTGTTAAAGTCTAAGGGGCAATCCTTTCTCAAGGCCGCCATGATGGCTTCCTTGACTTGAAAGTTGTGTACCTGACAAATAACATTGTGTGGTGTATCCAGTTCAGTACTAATGGGTGCCAGAGCATGATGAGCTCTTCGGATCTTTATCTGAGTGCCATTCAGGATATTTCACACTATTAACATCAACCATATCAGTGTGGGTATGAGATCTTCCACTTTGGTGGCTTCAGGAATGCCTCTAACCTGTGAGGTGTTGGGTTGGTGTCTATTTTGTTGATCATCCAGCTTTAGTATAAATCATGCATGTGTGCTGTATGTTTATCTACTATAGCTCCTTGCTCTTGTCTCTCCAGACCCTTTTCGGTCTCCTTAACCCTATGACCGATGTGTCCATTCTCTGCCTTGACAACTCCCCAACTCCTTGCGATATGTGGCCTAAATTCTAACATCTATCTCTAGGTCATCTTTGGTGGGCAAAGATCTTGTGTAGTCATGGAGATCTACAGTACTTCGATGCAGGAGACTGCACCTTTGGGACTCGCAGAGGAGGACTGACCTGATGCCGTGTCAAAGCGGCACGAGGAGTCTTTGGCCTTACTTTGGATCTTTCTCTTTTCTTCCAGTTCCGGTGCCATCTTGGGACCAGTCAGAGGTTTCAGGAATTTCTGGATTTGGGAGTTGCATTTTCTTTTTGCCTGAGCCTTCATAATCTTTCGCAGACCCCATAGGTACCGAATAAACTGCTTCTGAAGCGGCTCATTAGTCCTCCAGACAGTCTGCACATCCGGACCTCACAGAGTAGACATCTTAGCATGCCACGAGCAAACCACGCCCCCCAATTTTTTTTTGTAAATACTTCTCCAAAAAATTACACCCCCGTCCTTCTTTTTTGCTTCTTTCCAATTTTCTACTTACAATACATTTTGCACCTAACAAAACTGTATGTGGACTCATTTCCCTCTCCCCCTTGATAGCCTGCATAGGTCATTTGATAGCCGCACATTTAGGGGGTGAACCTAAACTATATAGTAAAAGGATGTCCGTAATGATGAGAGGAGTAAAAAACACATGTACTATGATTGGGAGATCACATCTAGAGACTGTAGGAAATTGTAACAGGATTTCAGAAAATCAGTCTTTTGATTTAGGCATGCAGTTAATTGCAAGGGATGTAAAAATTGCAGTTGGGATGCAAACACTTAATCAGTCAGCTTATTATCTGTAACTGTGACCACTTGACAATGGCATTTATTTTCTTGCCCATGTGAGATTCACGATGTGAGGCAGGCAGACTTTCATAGCTGTCAAGGCTAAAATACCTGAACCTGATTACAGGTTTACAACCTAACTTAGGCTATGAAAATCACTGCTTATCTTTTCATTTTAATGCAAACCTATGACTTTTAAAAAGAAAAGTTACATACTTGCCCACATAGAGGGAAGCCTCTAGATGGTCACATATACATGTAGAGGTGATCATCACCAGCATAGTACCCATGAAGAGCTAAAACAGCATTTGAAGGAAAGCTCCTGGTGAGTCCATCTAGTCTATGGGCCCCAGTACAGTCACAACCTCTGCATCCTGTATTGCTACACTACTGACATGACTCATTTGTATACTGACAGTAAACTTTATCATGCATATATGGTAAATTTGTAGCAAAGCTTGAAGATATGCTTGAAGAGGGAGAGGTCCTTAGGTGCTGGGGAAGGGAGAGGTCAGTGAGGACACTGGGAAAGGGAGAGGTCAGTGTGGCTGCTGGTGAAAAGAGAGGTCAGTGTGGGTGCTGGTGGAGAAAGAAGTAATTTAGGGTGCTGGTAGAGGTCCTAGAGGGTGCTGGGGAAGGGAGAGGTCAGTGAAGGTGCTGGGAAAGGCAGAGGTCAGTGTGGGTACAGGGATAGGTCAGTGTGAGTACTAGCTGGGGTATGGAGAGATTAGTGAGGGTTCTGGGGGTAAGGGTACTAGCTAGGGGAGGGAGACGGTGAGGGTACTCTGGGATAGAGAGGTCAGTGTGGGTGCAGGGGAGGGAAAGGTCAGTGAGGGTGCAGGGAAGGGAGAAGTGAGAATGTTGGGTGAGTGAGCTGCCTCTCCACTCCAAATTGTCATGAGCATAGAACTTACCGATAGAAAGGTGCGGAGCTTTGTGTCGGTAGTGGGCGAGGCTTTATGCCAGTAGTGGACGGGGCTTGAAAATGTAAAAAGTATGTTGCCTGGCAAGCAAGGGAGAGACAGCAAAGGTTGTAAAAGACGTGGCACTGACATCATGACATAATTTCCTACCTGGTTTGTCATGCAGCTGCTTGTCCCCTCTCTGTCCTTCTCTCTCTGTCCCTTTCTGTGCTCTGGCTTTGTTTGCAAGTGAAAGAGGGGGCAGAACCTAGTGCGGTACTGCTCTGTTCCTGACCCAGCCAGAACTATGAAGTTATTTTCAGGAATCAAAGAGAAAAAAGAGCGCTCCTCCTTGTGCATTAACTTCGTTTAATATCAATAAAAGCTGGCGAAGGCGTGGTTAAACGCCGAAACGCGTCATGACGTCAGACGGCACCAGCGCGACCAGGCTCCGCCCACCGCACCTCGCTCCACAACGAACATCGCCCCTGCAGCTCTGGCCAAGCGCAGGAGAGGAGGGAGGACTTCCCGGCAGGCCCCTGATGAGCCTTTTAAACCGCTGCAACACTGTAAGTACAATTGTAAGCGCTTTTATTGATATTAAACAAAGTTAATGCACAAGGAGGAGCGCTCTTTTTTTCTCTTTGTTTTTTTAGACTTACTGGCGCCACCCAGCACCAAGAGCAGCACCCACGACATTAACTTTTCACATCACCATCTCCTACACCAAGGCAGCGCAGGGTTACTTTCCCTTTTATTTTCAGGAATAGAGCTCTTAATGTCAATGCGCTGTGAGGCGTCTGGTGAAAAAATAATCCCCTTTCATCTGCCTGCCTTCAGCTTCTATGAGCCTCTGTGGGGAAGGGATGCGAGGGGGATAAGAGGGGGCGACCAGAGGACCAGTGGGATGTAAAAAAATACACAGAAAAAAAACACAGGCAGCCAGGAGCAGTGGGCCCGCTGGTGGCTAAGCGCCCCATAGCAGCGGCTATGGCTGCTATAGTGGTTCCTACGCCACTGCCCCCACTCTCTGGAACTCACTCCCACCAGCCATCAGACATGACCCTACCCTTAATACCTTCAAGCGAGCCCTCAAGACTCACCTTTTTATGCTTGCGTACCCTCCTACATCAGCACCATAATTTGTTCTGCTGGGCACAGTCTCAACAGACGTCCTATTGTCTCTACCCCCACCCTTTAATTAATGTTATTGTAAACCTCTGGCAGGGCCCTCCACCCTATTTTTTCTAGCTTGATTATGCAATCTTACTGCCTGTCACCCCTCTTGTGGATTAGAACAGTCCCTATTTTGACCAGACACTTAACTACTGTTATCAAATCATTTGCCTGATTGTGTTTTTGTTGTGAGCTCCTTTTTATGTTAACTCATTTATCTATTGTGCAGTGCTGCGTAATATGTTGGTGCTTTATAAATACAATAAAAAAGAATAATACTTGCATGGGAGATTGGCCAATAATCACCAACACCACTAAGCGGGTGCACTGCTGAGGCTATGACATGAGCTGCAGCTAAAGGTAGCTGCATGCGCAGAGCAGGGTTCAAAAATCACTTATCCCATATTATTGACCTGAATGAGCTCATGATTAATTTACTGTATTCCAGAATCTATTTTTTCGATATATTTTTTGGGAAAAGTGGTCTATTACTTTTACAGCTCTTCATGTATATTTCCACAACATCCTTCATAGCAGACGTTCGATTGAAAGAGCTATAGATCGAAAGAAAACAAAAACAAAAAAAAGAGGGGGATCTTGACATTACATTTAGAAAATCAAGCATGCGATGCTCAAACCATTGTCACTGTTTTCAATTATTGTCTGACATGCTCTATTTGATCATGTTACCTCCTGCAATAGTGGAATTTAGTCGTTTAGTTCACAAATGGCCTCCATCAGTTATTCCATCTGCTCAAATATTTCTCTCTAGAGCCTTGATAGCGGAGAGGAGAACATTCATTGTTGTAGAAGGTGGGGATTTGCTGCGAGATCGACATGGTCCGTAAGTGTTTATAGTGTCTCGTGGAGGTAAAGACATTTTCAATGGCTTGGAATGGTTTGTCTGGCAAAAATAAGGCTACAATTATCCAGTAACGAAACACTGCTTTTTTGTTTTTGTTTTTTTATAAGAATACTGAAGTTGGTGTGCTGGGGAAATTATGTATGTCTTCTGTGTCAGTTTACAGGGCACAAGACATTTACTGGAAATAATATGCTAGCAAAATATTTCACGTGAATGACATTACTCAAGGAGTTAAAGTGGACATGAACTCTTGCAGAGGACAGAAGGAAAACACAGAGGATGCCCTGTATATATTTAGAGAATTAAGCCTGTTTAATTCCCCCTCATTTGTGTCTAATCACAAAATGTAATTTGATCTCTCCACTGTGTCACATGACTGCCAAGGCAGAGATGGCAGATAAGCTTTTTGAGAGCGCAGGATATTAACAATATGTCTGCTTCCATGAATCAGGACGTAAAAACAGTGCAGATTTATTTTAGGATTTGTATCAGTTGTAACAAATGTGGTTTTTTTTGTTTGTTTAAAGGTTATGCTGTTGTGTATCTTTTAGAGCAGAGAGGGTGTTGTGAGTTCAGGTCTGTTTTAAATCCTGCAGGAAGCAGGTGTTAAAGTGAATGGGAACCGCATTTAAAAAAATGAGACAGATGCTTACCCAAAGGAAAGGGAAGGCTCTGGGTCCTATAGAGCCTTCCGGCTCCTCTCCTGGTCCCCTCGTTCCAGTGCTGGCTCGTCCGGCAGCAGTATTTGACTAATTTAGTCAAATACTGCTTTACCAGGCCGAAGGAGGCTTCAGAAGTCTCCCGAGTGCTCCTGAAGAAGGGCGGCCCTGTACTGCACCTGCTCAAGCACGCTCTCTGGCATGCTCACGCCTGTGCAGTATGGAGCCGCACGTCTTCGGGAGGACATGGCTCCCGAAGACTTCCAAATACCCTTTCAGGGGGGATTGAAATGGGGGGGGGGGAGCTAGCAGAGGATAGAGGGTACCGAGAGAGGCGACAGAAGGCTCTATACGACCCAGAGCCTTCCCTCTCCTTAGGTAAGTATTTGCTTCATTTTTTTAAAAAATGTGGTTCCCATTCACTTTAAAGGGAACCTGAGATGGGCATTGTGGGTGTATTTATACTTGCCTCTGGTTTCTTCCAGCCCCCATTAAGTGCGTGGGGTCCCTTGCCTACCTCTTTGGCCGCTCTGTTTTCTAGTTATTCCCCCAGGTAATCTGTCCGGCCACACTCCAGAAGCTCTGCCACTCTGCACTTGCGCAATAGTACTGTTCAGTAGTGTTGGGCGAACAGTGTTCGCCACTGTTCGGGTTCTGCAGAACATCACCCTGTTCGGGTGATGTTCGAGTTCGGCCGAACACCTGACGGTGCTCGGCCAAACCGTTCGGCCATATGGCCGAACTAAGAGCGCATGGCCGAACGTTCCCCGAACGTTCGGCTAGCGCTGTGATTGGCCGAACGGGTCACGTGGTTCGGACCCGAACGCGCTCTGATTGGCCGAACTGTCACGTGGTTCGGGTAAATAAATACCCGAACCACGTCATATCTCCGCCATTTGTCTGTGGGTTTAGCTTTGGGTAGGCAGGCAGGGTAGTTCGCGCTCCAGCCACGCTAGCCAGGGTCCCCCCCAGTCATTGTGTGTCGCTGCTGGGAATAGTAGTACACCGCTCGCTCAGCATTCTGTTTACTGCCACTCTGTGTACCTCGCTCAGCCACACTATATAGCATTCTGTTTACTGCCACTCTGTGTCTGCTGGGAATAGTAGTACACCGCTTGCACAGCCACACTATATAGCATTCTGTTTACTGCCACTCTGTGTACCTCGCTCAGCCACACTATATAGCATTCTGTTTACTGCCACTCTGTGTCTGCTGGGAATAGTGGTACACCGCTCGCTCAGCCACACTATATAGCATTCTGTTCACTGTTCTGTGTCTGCTTGGAATAGTGGTACACCGCTCGTTCAGCCACACTATATAGCATTCTGTGTACTGTTCTGTGTCTGCTGGGAACAGTAGTACACCGCTCGTTCAGCCACACTATATAGCATTCTGTGTACTGTTCTGTGTCTGCTGGGAACAGTAGTACACCGCTCGCTCAGCCACACTATATAGCATTCTGTTCACTGTTCTGTGTCTGCTGGGAATAGTGGTACACCGCTCGCTCAGCCACACTATATAGCATTCTGTTCACTGTTCTGTGTCTGCTGGGAATAGTGGTACACCGCTCGCTCAGCCACACTATATAGCATTCTGTTCACTGTTCTGTGTCTGCTGGGAATAGTGGTACACCGCTCGCTCAGCCACACTATATAGCATTCTGTTCACTGTTCTGTGTCTGCTGGGAATAGTGGTACACCGCTCGCTCAGCCACACTATATAGCATTCTGTTTACTGTTCTGTGTCTGCTGGGAATAGTGGTACACCGCTCGCTCAGCCACACTATATAGCATTCTGTTCACTGTTCTGTGTCTGCTGGGAATAGTGGTACACCGCTCGCTCAGCCACACTATATAGCATTCTGTTCACTGTTCTGTGTCTGCTGGGAACAGTAGTACACCGCTCGTTCAGCCACACTATATAGCATTCTGTGTACTGTTCTGTGTCTGCTGGGAACAGTAGTACACCGCTCGTTCAGCCACACTATATAGCATTCTGTGTACTGTTCTGTGTCTGCTGGGAACAGTAGTACACCGCTCGTTCAGCCACACTATATAGCATTCTGTTCACTGTTCTGTGTCTGCTGGGAATAGTGGTACACCGCTCGCTCAGCCACACTATATAGCATTCTGTTCACTGTTCTGTGTCTGCTGGGAATAGTGGTACACCGCTCACCCGTCACTGTATAGCATTGTGCTCTGTGTCGCTGCTGGGAATAGTGGTACTGTATAGCATTTCTGTACTGCCACTGTACTGCTGCCAGTCAGCGTGTACTGTAAGGATAAGTGAAATGAGGAAGAAATCCGGTGAAAGAGGGAGGGGCAAGGGAAGAGGTGTTTCCCCTGACGGTTCACGTACAGGCCACAGGGGAGCACCCAAGAAAACCCACTCAATACCACCCATGTTGTCCAGGACAACAACCCTCACAAATCCAAAAGAACAGGACCAGATAATTACTTGGATGACCTCTCAAGCGTCCAGCAGTGGGTTAAGCAGCACCAGCACATCACGCACGAGGTCCGAGTCCTCAGCCAGTTACAAGGAGCCAGTGGGCACAAAGCTGACACAACCGGCAGCGACACCACGCACACAACTGCCAGATAACCAGTCCGATGAATTACCTCAGGACACAATGGGGTATTCGCAGGAGCTATTCCCAGCCCAACAAACTTCCACCTTTCAAAGGTCAATGGAGGAACAGCCAGAAATGTTGTGCCTGGATTCACAACCGTTAACTGTGGGAAATGTACCGCGCACTGAAATACGAGGCGAGTCCGAAGAGGACTCGGAAACCCAAATCCCAGAGCAATTTGGGCAGGAGGGGTTGCAATTGCAGGAGGTCGGCCGACAAGATCTGGAAGACGACGTTGGAGTGTGCTGCGCAGAGGTTGTTGTGGGGAGCTCTACTCCACGGCGGTGGCCCACAATGACATATGACGAGTTTGAGGAGATGGAAGAGGAGGGTATGGACAATGTGGACAGAGACCCAGATTTTGTTTGTGAACGAGAACATCGCCGTCGTAGCAGCAGCACAGATGAGTCTGTTGAAGAACACACTGCTGCACGAGTTCGCCTTGTGCCACAAGGTAGGCGGCGCGCAATTTCAGGCACCACAAGCGTGGAAGTTCAAGTGAGAGGCAAAAGAGGAGCAAACAGAAATCGCCAGCAAGGAGGCAGGTGCTCCAAAGTCTGGGCTTTCTTTGAAGACTGCACTGAGGATGTTACCATGGCGATTTGCAAGGTGTGCAAGACCCGCCTGAGCAGGGGGAAAAATATTAACAACCTCTCCACCACCAGCATGAGCCGTCACATGCTATCCAAACATCCCACTCTTTGGGCAAACGCGTCAGGACAGGGTACCAGAAACAACACTGCCTCCCTTGGGTTCACCAGACCCGCCTCAGCAGCAGCAGTAGCCCAGCCATTGCGTGGTTCACAACATTCACAAACATCAGACGACGCTGACACTGTCACTTTCCGGAGTAGTGCTCTTGAGGTCTCCCAGTGTTCATCAAACACAACAACCAACAGCCCTTCCGTGTGCAGCGCTACGGTTCAGTTGTCTGTGTCGGAGATGTTTGAGCGCAAGAGGAAATTGCCAGCAAATGACCCCCGGGCCGTGGCAGTAACAGCCAGCATAGCCAAGCTTCTGGCCTGCGAAATGCTGCCATATCGATTGGTGGAGACAAACAGCTTCAAGGGCATGATGTCAGTGGCCATCCCACGTTACGTGGTTCCCAGCCGCTACCACTTTGCACGCTCTGCAGTGCCTGAGTTGCATGAGCACGTGGTCAGCAAAATAACCCGAAGCTTGAAGAATGCCGTTGCCTGCAAGGTTCACCTCACCACTGACACCTGGACGAGTGCGTTCGGCCAGGGTCGATACATCTCCCTTACCGCGCACTGGGTGAACCTTGTGGAGCCTGGCAGTGATTCCTCACCTGCTACGGCACGGGTGTTGCCCACGCCACAAACAGCTGCACCGCCGTCCCTCCCACTGGATAACAGCAGCACCTACCTCTCTGACTCCTTCTCCTCCAACGCATCTCAAAGCTGTACCTCATCCGGAAACGCTAACCCAGCAGCAGTAGGATCGTGGAAGCAGTGCAGCACAGCTGTTGGCATGCGTCAGCAAGCGTTGCTGAAGCTAATCTGCCTTGGGGATAAGCAGCACACAGGGGAGGAAATTTGGAGGGGAATAAAGGAACAGACGGATTTGTGGCTGGCACCGCTGGACCTGAAACCGGGCATGGTTGTGTGTGATAATGGGAGTAATCTCATTCGCGCTTTAAGGTTGGCTAAGCTGACACACATCCCTTGCCTGGCGCACGTGATGAACCTAGTAGTTCAGCGGTTCCTGAGGACATACCCAGGCGTGCCCGATCTGCTGTTGAAGGTGCGTCGAGTGTCCAAACATTGTAGAAATTCCAGTACTGCTTCGGGGGCACTCGCCAAGATGCAGGAGCGCTTCAATCTCCCCCACCATCGCTTGCTGTGTGATGTCCCTACGCGCTGGAATTCTACGCTGCACATGCTAGCCCGCTTTTGCGAGCAGAAGAGTGCAGTGGTCCAGTACATGACGGCGCAGTACCGAGGCGCATCCGGCCAGCTGCCAAGCTTCTGTGGATCCGATTGGGCCAACATGTTGGACCTCTGCCAAGTCCTCCAAAATTTTGAGCAATCCACGTTGCTTGTGAGCAGTGACAACTCTTCAGTCAGCATTACCATACCACTGCTGTGTTTACTGAAGAGGTCGATGTTAAAAATCAAGGAAACAGCTGTCATGATGCAACTGGGGGAATCTGAAGGAGAAAACGATCAGCGTGATGGTACCAACATCAGGCCATCCGCCTCAGGGAACGCTGGCCCCAGCAGCTATGACGAAGAAGAGGAGGAGGAACAGCTGGAGTTGGAGCAGGAATTTCATGCCACCACTGACGAGGGCCAGAGCGGTGCACGTTGGACTTCCACAATTCAACGCGAATGGTCAGCAGAAGCAGACCAGGAGGAAGGTGACGACTATGATGCATCACAACAACTATCACAACGCTCACAAGAGGATGATGAGGATTCTGGTAGGACTCTGGCACACATGGCTCAATTCATGCTAGACTGCATTGAACGTGACCCACGCATTGTGCGCATTCTGGACAACACCAATTACTGGGTTTATACCCTTCTGGATCCACGGTACAAACACAATGTTCCAAAACTGCTTGAAGAAAGAGTCAGACAGGTCAAAATGGAAGAATACCAG
The DNA here is from genome assembly GCF_040937935.1 of Hyperolius riggenbachi. Taxonomy (NCBI): domain Eukaryota; kingdom Metazoa; phylum Chordata; class Amphibia; order Anura; family Hyperoliidae; genus Hyperolius; species Hyperolius riggenbachi. Next base: position 103,495,400 of record NC_090656.1, on the reverse strand, counting down.
CAGGCCCTTGTGGAGACTTTAGAGAGGAGATTGACATCCTCCCCCTCCTCTAGCCAGTTGTACGCAGACAGACTGACTTCCGCAAACCCAGGACGACCAGGAGGGCAGCAAACAACGCAAGCCGCAGCTAGTACCCAAAAGGGAATGGTATCGGCAGTGTCCTTGGAGTGGGAAAATTTTCTGACACCCATGCAGCCGCAGCCCACTGAACAGCAAGCGTGCAGATCCACCTCCAACACCGATCGCCTGGAGAAGATGGTCAAGGACTACATGTCAGATGGCGTAGCTGTGTCGAACCATCCATCTGCACCCTTCAACTATTGGGTATCGAAGCTAGACACCTGGCACGAACTGGCAATGTACGCAATAGAGGTGCTGGCTTGCCCGGCAGCCAGCGTTATGTCGGAACGCTGTTTCAGTGCTGCCGGAGGCATCGTCACAGATCGGCGTATCCGCCTCTCTACAGACAATGCAGACCGTCTGACTCAAATTAAAATGAATCAATCCTGGATTGGAAATGACTACGCAACACTCCAGGACCCCAACCAAGTAACATGACCAATGAACATCTGGGATGGTGTTGCGTTTCCGGGCCCTGTTTATTGAACCTCTCATCTGTATTACATTTATGACTGCATGGCGGCAAAAAGCATTGCTGCTATATCCGCACGCTTTTTGTCCACATGCAAGGCCTGGGTTGTTGTGTCTCACAAAGCGTGGCCTTCTCCTCCTGCGCCTGCTCCTGTTCCATCACGTCTGCTGCTGCTGGGTTAGCGTTGCCGCGTGGTCCCTGTTTATTGAACCACTTATCTTTATTACATTTATGACTGCATGGCGGTACAAAGCATGCTATCCGCACGCTTCTTGCCCTCATGCAAGGCCTGGGTTGTTGTGTCTCACAAAGCGTGGCCTTCTCCTCCTGCGCCTCCTCCTGTTCCATCACGTCTGCTGCTGCTGGGTTAGCGTTGCCGCGTGGTCCCTGTTTATTGAACCACTTATCTTTATTACATTTATGACTGCATGGCCGTACAAAGCCTGCTATCCGCACGCTTCTTGCCCTCATGCAAGGCCTGGGTTGTTGTGTCTCACAAAGCGTGGCCTTCTCCTCCTGCGCCTGCTCCTGTTCCATCACGTCTGCTGCTGCTGGGTTAGCGTTGCCGCGTGGTCCCTGTTTATTGAACCACTTATCTTTATTACATTTATGACTGCATGGCGGTACAAAGCCTGCTATCCGCACGCTTCTTGCCCTCATGCAAGGCCTGGGTTGTTGTGTCTCACAAAGCGTGGCCTTCTCCTCCTGCGCCTGCTCCTGTTCCATCACGTCTGCTGCTGCTGGGTTAGCGTTGCCGCGTGGTCCCTGTTTATTGAACCACTTATCTTTATTACATTTATGACTGCATGGCGGTACAAAGCCTGCTATCCGCACGCTTCTTGCCCTCATGCAAGGCCGGGGTTGTTGTGTCTCACAAAGCGTGGCCTTCTTCTCCTCCTGCGCCACCCTCCTCCTGTTCCATCACGTGTGCTGCTGCTGGGTTAGCGTTACCGGTCCCTTTTCCTGGAACCTCTTATATGTATTACATTTATGACTGCATGCCGACAAAAAACATGTTACCTGTGCAAAGAAAACAGACATTTCCCGCATTTAAAAGACAGTTTTCCCTTTGAAACTTTAAAATCGATTTTCTCAAAAACTATAAGCTCTTTTTGCTAATTTTTTTTTCCTCTTGTACCCACTCCCAAGGTGCACATACCCTGCAAATTTGGGGTATGTAGCATGTAAGGAGGCTTTACAAACCACAAAAGTTCGGGTCCCCATTGACTTCCATTATGTTCGGAGTTCGGGTCGAACACCCGAACATCGCGGCCATGTTCGGCCTGTTCGGCCCGAACCCGAACATCTAGATGTTCGCCCAACACTACTGTTCAGGCACAGAATGCTCCTCGGCACAGGAGCATGGGGTGTGCACAGCCAGGCTGTGCATGCGTAGAAGTGCATAACTAGCCATGACTGGCTGGATTACCGGGGGGGGGTTTACTAGAGAACTGAGTGGCCAGAGAGGATGGTAAGGGACTCCACACACCTAAGTGGGCTAGAGGAAGCCCCAGGCAAGTATAAAAACGCCCACAACACTAGGGATGGTCGCTGGATTCCGCAGAATTGTAAATTCCGTGATTCCAGCCTGAATTTGGTGATTCCGGTTCCGATATCACGGAACGGAATTGCAATGGCTCTAAAACGGAATTTCGCTGAAAATTTTTAAATTTTACGGAATTCAAATTTACTTACTCACCTAACTAATTCCTCTCTTTTTTTCTCCCTCTTCCCGGAGGGAGGGTCTCATCTTCCGGGGAATTGTAGTATTTCAAAAGCCAGCTTGCATACCATGGCTGGGAATTGAACCCAGGCTGGGCTGGGAATTGAACCTAGGTCTCAGTGTGTGGTAGGTAACTCACTTAACCACTATACCACCACCAACACTACATGCTGAAGCCAGCCCAGCATGTACCATTATGATCAATCCAATAGAAAAATTAGCTTGCTTAAGGATTTGTAGCATGTCAAAAGCCAACTCATATTGGCTGGGAATTGAACCCAGGTCTGAGTGTGTGGTAGGTAACTCACTTAACCACTATACCACCACCGACACTACATGCTGAAGCCAGCCTAGCATGTACCATTGTGAATATACCCAAGAGAAAAATGAACTCTCTCTCTCTAGGACTTGATGCCATTTAACTGAATTTTCAGCTTAAAACCATTAACGGATACCGGCAGAATTTCACAGGCAATTTCGGAATTCCGCCAGATTGAAAAAGCAATTCCATTGCAACTAAACGGAACAGAATGACCAATTTCCACCTAAAAATTCCGGAAAATACAATTCTGCGGAAAGCGGTGACCATCCCTACTAGAGAGAGAGAGAGAGAGAGAGATGAATCTACCTGGCTATTTGGGGTTCTCTTCGGACAACTGTTGAACACAAAAGGTAAGGCCATGCCTGGGTGGGCTTGAACCACCAACCTTGCAGTTAACAGCCAAACACGCTAACCAATTGTGCCACACAGACTGTGTACCACAAAGACTGTGCATGCAGTTGCTGTTGAATGATTTTATGGGGATGTATGTGTGTCTTTTGGAGGGAGCTAGTAAATCTGCTCCAAGAAGTTTAAGCATGTAGTGTTGGTGGTATTATGGTTAGGATAGCAGCCTACAGAGCGGTAGGCCTGGGTTCTATTCCCAGTCAATGTGAGTTGGCTTTTGACATGCTACAAATCCTTAAGCAAGCAATTTTTTCTCTTGGATTGATCACAATGGTACATGCTAGGCTGGCTTCAGCATGTAGTGTTGGTTGTGCAATAGTGGTTAAGTGAGTTACCTACCACACCCTCAGACCTGGGTTCAATTCCCAGCCACGGTATGTAAGCTGGCTTTTGAAATACTACAATTCCCTGGAAGATGAGACCCTCCTCCCTCTGGGAGGAGGGAATAGGGAGGGAGGGAGGGTTAATAGGGTCTATGGGCTATCATATAGGATAAACAGGGTTACTTTAGCGATTTTTTTTTAAATTTTTCTGACGGAATCCGGAATTCCGCGGAATTTTGTATAAATCTGGCGGAATTTTCATAGCGACGGAATTTAACACTGACGGAATCCGTGATTTCCGGCGGAACGGAATTTGCTCTTTCCGATCATCCCTACACAACACCCATGATGCTATTGATTTAACCCAAGCGCATGTTTAAATATACGCAATTATGGGACTAAGTTAGTTTGCTATGAGATATGATGATGGCAATCTTGCAATGAAGCCTTTAATTGCTGCCATTGAGTCTCCAAATATGCCTGAGATTGCTGCCTTGCCATGCAATCAAGATTTCAGAGAAGAAGTGTTTATAGGATGGGATGGCGGGTAGTAGATCTGTTTGAAAAAAAGCAGGGGGGCTATGCTTATGGGACCTCTTGCCTCTCATTACCAGCCACTTTGCCTGGTTATAGGGACCAGTATGGCTTAAAGGGGTTCTTCCGCGAATGAGGAAAAAAATAAAAAGTGGTTTATGCATAAACTATTAAACATCCTTCTAAAATAGTGTAAAAAGTTTTTTTTTTTTAAATTAATAGTTTCATCAATACAACATGTAATGTAAACTGTGACGTATGAAGGACTGGGAGGCTAATCCGTTTGTTAGGGGTGGTGTTTTTTTTACTTTCTTTTCACAACCATAACTCCTGCCTAAGTAGTTTTCAGTGGTATAACCCACTTCTAGCAGGAATCGCCTTATAGCCCTAACGGCTGAGCTGCGCTGAGCTGCTGAATATGTGTTTACATTGTTGCTAGGCAACCAGAGGCCGTGCAGAGACTAGTTTGTGAAAGAGTCATAAGCTGCTGGGAGAATGAATCAGTCCCATCTACACCATATGATTCTTTGTCAGATTAAATTCAATTTGATTTGATTCATTGATTTGAGTCAATCTGACATGTCCGATTCATGATTTGATTCAATTTGATTCAGATTGAATCGAATCATGAATCGGACATGTCAGATTGAATCAAATCAAATCAATGAATCAAATAAAATTGAATCGAATCTGACAAAGAATCATATGGTGTAGATGGGACTGATTCATTCTCCCAGCAGCTTATGACTCTTTTTCACAAACGAGTCTCTGCACGGCCTCTGGTTGCCTAGCAACAATGTAAACACATTCAGCAGCTCAGCGGAGCTAAGCCGTTAGGGCTATAACAGCGATTCCTGCTAGAAGTGGGTTATACCACTGAAAACTACTTAGGCAGGAGTTATGTTTGTGAAAAGAAAGTAAAAAAACACCACCCCTAACAAATGGATTAGCCTCCCAGCTGTCATCCATCACTACTTACAATACATGTTGTATTGATGAAACTATTCATTTTTTAAAAAAACTTTTTTTCACTATTTTAGAAGGATGTTTAATAGTTTATGCATGAACCACTTTTTATTTTTTTCCTCATTCTCGAAAGAACCCCTTTAAACATGAGCTTCTGACCTTCCCCCATCTTTTTGGGGGTTGTAGTGCAACCCAGCTCTGTGTTGTTCATACCTTACGATTTGCATAGCCTGTTCAGCACCTTGGAAAGCTCCTATGCTTTGAGCTATGTTCAATGACAGACATTCCCTCACACAGGATAAATCTCACATCAGGTTAGTGGATCGATCGTACAGTAAGGAACGCAGTACCTTGTGTTAAAGATGACTTGGCCTATAAAATAAGCCATGCGCATTACATTCAAAACAGTGACATTTTCAAGGTGTAAGGGCATTAACCCTGTAGCCACTGTGACTTTGAAAAAAAAAAAATAAAACAAATAGTTTTCCGTATTGCTTTAAATACACATTTGTATGCCTGCTATGCATAAAACCGGAAGAGTAAGATTTCTGTCATTCAAGTTCAGCAAGAAGAAAATAGCACAACCCATATGCTTTTCACAGATGGAGCATTATCCAAATAATGAGTAAGCATGCTTGTCACCACCATCAGCACACCGTTCATGCAAAATACAAAGCTAAACTCTTATTAGAAAAAGGAACTGTAATCCAGTCAAACAAAGCCTACACTATCTCAGAGTTGAAAATATATTCTATTTATTTAAAGACCATGTCAAAGTAAAGCATTCAGCAATAAAGGTTTATTTGCCATGTCTTAAGCCTCGTACACACATCGGTCTGACTTAAGACAGCTGAGGCAGCCAATAATTGCCTCAGCTGACAATTGGGTATGTGTACAGCACCCGACAACAAGCAACGCCCAACCTGCGAGCGATCCGCCAAACATATCTACCGAACCCCCTGATCCCCCTGTCAAATCCATTGTTTGCACTTCTCCCCCGCCCACTGTGTGATGTCACGCATGCGCCACTCTTTGTCCCTTCGCCCCTGCATAGCAACACAGTGTGTCGTCAGCTATGCAGCTGACACACATGTGCAGCCTGGCCCAGCGAATGTCGCCTAAGGAGATCAGCGCCTGAACTCCAATGGGTGACATTAGTTGGGCATGCATATGCACACTTAAAGGACAACTATATGAGAGGTATATGGAGGCTGCCATAATTTTTTTTTAAGTAATACTTGTTAGATCAGAGGGGCTACCAGCCATTTTTGCTGCAGTAGGGTCTGAATCCCACCAGAAACAAATATGCAGCTAATCTTGTCAGATAAGATTTGACAAAAATGTAATACGCCTGGTCTGCTGCATGCTTGTTTAAGGATTATGGCTAAACATATTAGAGGCAGAGGATCAGCAGGACTGCCAGGCAACTTGTATTTCTTAAAAAGGAAGTAAATATTGCAGCCTCCATATACCTCCCATTTCAGTTGTCTTTTAATGGCACCAACATGTTACACATCATTATGAAGAGCTCATAAAAATTTGGAGAACAGGTTGAGAGGTGCCCTATGTAGATGCATATACATGCATTTTGGCAGCAAAATGAGGGAAGAATGTCTAAGCTTGAAAGTATCAAAACATGTATTAGTAGAGCAACAGAAAACTCGTTTCGTGAGCCACACACTAACTTCCTCAGGTCAATAATGTACCAGAAGAATGTGGACAATTGGAGCGCTGAGCAAGAGGTTTTTGGAAAAATACAATGCGAGTCAACCATGGCCCTGAATGCATTTTAAATTCAGACTTTGCTCCTACAAAATTCAGTCCCAGCTGTTAAGATGTGTTTAATGTGCTTCATATGCACAAGTTTGCTTCTGTGTACATTTTCACTTAAAGTAGCAGGTCACCAGCCATAGTGGCTGCTATGGGGCTTGTAGCCAAGGGAAGCTGAGTTGCGAGAGGATAAAGTGGGTCCACAGCAGGTCCACTGAGGTGCAGTGTACCATGAGCAGAGCGTAGGAGAGAAGTAACTCACCTTTTCTAGGTTTCACCAGTGATCTACCCTCTCCAGCCATCCCTCTTTTCATGACTTTGGCGACCCCTCTCATTACATAACAAAAGTTCTCTCACTTCACTGGATACTACTTCTCTAGTTGTAACATGTCCCAAAACTGATATTACATCTAACATTTTTTCCCAGGCACCCAACCCTACTCTTCCACAATGTTCTTAAATCCAAATAGTAGTAATACAAGACTAAAGTGAATTTCTGTAACACATTAATTTCTCATAGAGGAGTAGCTTGCTAGCAAGGGAAGATTGAAGTGTGCCAGGCAAATACATTTTCTTCCATAATAGCAGCATCATTTGGACAATCTGCTTTTGCTCAAAAGCCTATAAGTTCTGCTTGTGATGGTCACAGTTGGCTCTGGTCATTGCTGAACTTCTAAGCCTTAATCACCCAAGTAAGTGGACCATAAAGATTTATTGCTGCTGTTCATGGAGTTCTTAAAAGAAAACCTGAGACGACTTAAATAGAAGCATTTACATTTACCAGGGGCTTCCTCCAGCGCCATGTACACGTGGGCTCCCTTGCCGTCCTCCTGGTGGCTCCATTCATCTTTAATCTTGGAGAAAAAAAAGGCTTCAGCTGCGCCAGCTGGGATGTGCTCTGTGCAAATGAGGCCTGGCCGCATGCGCCCCAGGTGCTAGGAGTGTTCTGCGACAGCGCAGTTCTACCTGCTCAGACGCAGAACGATCCCAGCGATGAAGGCCCCTCCGGGACGGCACATGCGCAGTGCAGCCTGACTGGTGCAACTTGAAGCTGTAACAACTAGTAGCTCAGCAGCTGCCGACACGCAGGGGGTGTCTGCAGCCGCTTCCTTCCCTGGCTCGCAAGCATTCTCCGTTCCCTCGGCGTCTGGCACGCCGGGAACGGTCGGTTCTCTGACTCACAGGAGGTCTGTCTCACGCAAGGCGCACGCGGAGACAGGATCTTTATGCCAGCAGAAGGCGCGTCAGCTAACCTGCCGGTTGGCTGACGTCAGGGATGACTCTCGCCGCTCAGATTGGCGGAAATCCGAGGTGGGAGTGGCTGAGAGTCTCCCTCTTCCTCATAAGCCTTCACTTGTCATTTGGTCTTCGTCTGCTGTCATGAATACGTACGTGTTAGCGCTCAGACCTTAGACTAGATCCCAGGTGTTGAAACCAAGGACTTCACACCTAGACTAGGAATTGTTATATTGTTATTGATTACCTGTGTATGATTCTGGCTATATCTCTAACCTTGCTTCCTGTTTAACGTTCCTGTACTTCTGCCTATCTGACTAGTTGGTTAACCTCTGCCTGTTACCCGTTATCCCTTTGCCTCACGATTCTGTACTGATACTTACCTCTGTGTTGCCGAACCTTGCCTGTCTGATCACTCTGTGCTCACCAGTGGGCTTAGCCTCTGGTGAGGGTGGGAGTCTTAGTATCGTATTACCTGCTCCTCAGGTGATCCTTACTTGCAGTATTGTTTGTAACACCTGCTCCTCAGGTGTCCACTAGACTGCAGTATAGTCTGAATCACCTCCTCCTCAGGTGATCAGTAGTTGCAGTATTGTTTGTATCACCTGGTTCCCAGGTGATCACTAGGTTGCAGTATAGTCTGAATCACCCGCTCCTCAGGAGATTCCATCAGCATCACCAGTTGCTGGGGCTTGTTCTCTGTTACACTGTCTGTTTACTGATAGTACTTCACCAGCCCCTCTGGTGAGGTCTCGCCATATTACTAAAGCTGAGTACACACGTACGCAGGGCCGGCCCTAGACTTTTTGCCGCCTGAGGCAAAATTAGAAAAAAAATCGCTCCCCCCCCCCCACCGGGGGGGGGGGTGGTGCCGCCGAGCTGGAGGGGTAGCTAGCAGAAAGGGGGTATTGGGCCTAGCGGCGGGGAGGGGGGTCGGACCCCCCCCTCCCTCGCCTGGGTCCCCCGATCTGCGCTCCTTCTCCAGCGTAAAGTACCAGCCAACCTGCATATGAGAAGAGGCAACGGGCGGGGGAATCACTCACCTTCCGCGTTCCATCGTGCGCTCCACCGACGTCACTTCCTGCAAGGCCGTCCACTTACAATACAGTGGGCGGCGTTGCTGGAAGTGACGTCAGTGGAGCACGCGATGGAACGCGGAAGGTGAGTGATTCCCCCGCCCGTTGCCTCTTCTCATATGCACGCTGGCTGGTACTTTACGCTGGAGGAGGAGCGCAGATCGGGGGACCCAGGCGAGGGAGGGGGGGGTCCGACCCCCCTCCCCGCCGCTAGGCCCAATACCCCCTTTCTGCCCGCTACCCCTCCAGCTCGGCGGGCGGCCCCAGCGTCCATGGACGGGCGGGTGCCGCCCCCCCAGATCTGCCGCCTGAGGCAAATGTTTCACCCCGCCTCATGAGCGGGCCGGCCCTGCACGTACGATAACAATCGTTCGAAAACCAACGATAACGACAATCGGAACAATAATCGTGCACTCCAAATTTTCCAACGATCGTTTTTTTGAACGATAACGACAGTTATCGTTCAATCCGGCTGATCCAACCCGGCGGATTTTCTCGAAAGATAATCGTTCAATTGTTGCAGTGTGTACAAAGATCGTCCGACAATGATTATCTGTGGAGTAGTACGCATGTTCTTATTGCCTGTCATAACGTCACTTCCGTTTGCGCACACATTTTTTTATCATTCGTCGTTCAGTACTTAATACTTATATCGTTCACATGTGTACACAATCATTCATTACGAACGATCTTTTCGGTCTAATTTGAATATCGTGTAAACGTCACGAATCGTTCGTAGCGAACGATCTTTATCGGACGTGTATACGAACCTTTAGTTACTGTCTGTGTATTATAGTTCCTTACCAGCCCCTCTGGTAAGGTCTTGCAAAACTAATAAAGTTACGGTTGCACCAAGCACTACACTCTTAGCACCCTTTTAGTTATACTAGTATTATTGGTGATTCTGCAGATCACCATAGAATCAGACATCTGAGTTGCTACACCCAACCGTTACAGAAGCCTTTCTAACATAGATGTGTAAAAATAAATGGAACTGTCCAGGTGAACGCGAGAGAGCCCACTGAGTACATGGAGCTGGAGGAAGCCCCAGGTAAGTATACATTCTATTTATTAAAACGGTTTGCTCTGCATGGGGCCCTGTATGGTTTTTATCTGGTTCTACAGTAGAGGGAAGCCTTTGGCTAGTCTAAAGGTTTCCTTAATCTCCCTTGAGCTTCACCATTCCAGAGCTGGGACCCTCTGAACCTATTCGACAAGAGCTTGTTGAGTAGTTGTTCAAAAGAAGACTGGCTTTAGATACCATAGCACTTCCTCTGTCCTTTCTCTGTCCCATTGTTCCAGTGCCATTCATCCTTTAATTATTTGACCTGCTAGGTAGAATACCTTGGAAGTGTTCATATCAAGTACGTCCAAAGACTAATGGATCCGTACTGTGCATGCATGAGTCTGGGTTTGCACATACACACTACTGAGGTGTGCCTATCTTCAGAACCACCTGGGAACTTAAATACTGCCAAAGTCTGCTGAGGAGTACTGAGCACACAACTGGGTGCCTATTTGAGAAACAAAGGTGGAATGAAGGGGTGGAGAGAGTATGAGAAGGCTCTATGTTATCCAGAGCCTTTTATCTACATAGATACAGTAAGTATCTAAACTCAAGAGAGATTCCTCCTAGGTTTACTTGAGCTCTTCTTATCCGAGTATCACCTGCAGTCCCTCTGTGAGTGGCAGTTCAGTGAATAGAAAGGAATTCCACCTCCTTGTTTGCCTTCAGACCCCTGGATGTTTCCTTTTGGTAATCTTTTATAGGTGCCAATTCTGATGGCCTCCGACTCGGGAAGTAATCAAGTAAATTTTATGAATGTTTGTTGGAACCGTGCATTGAATTTTTATGGCTTCAGGTACCCTTTCTGACTTTTCTCTAAGGTCTGTTCCCCCTTCTTTTACAAGGAAGACAGCTGTCTAATGCAATGCACTTTTCCCCTTTCCCGTCTCTCACCAGGGCTCTCTTCTGACTTCCATTTTCTCAAGAGGGATTATGAGGCTGCAGATATTGTCCTTTCCTTACACTTGGTAAAGAACTGAGGTTAAAGGGATACTGTAGGGGGGTCAGGGGAAAATGAGTTGAACTTACCTGGGGCTTCTAACAGTCCCCCGCAGACATCCTGTGTTGGCGCAGCCACTCACCGATGCTCCGGCCCCGCCTCCGGTTCACTTCTGGAATTTCTGACTTTAAAGTCAGAAAACCACTGCGCCTGCGTTGCCGTGTCCTCGATCCCGCTGATGTCATCAAGAGCGCACAGCGCAGGCCCAGTATGGTCTGTGTCTGCGCAGTACACTCCTGGTGACATCAGCGGGAGAGAGGACACGGGCGTGCAGGCGCAGTGGTTTTCTGACTTTAAAGTCAGAAATTCCAGAAGTGAACTGGAGGCGGGGCCGGAGCATCGGTTAGTGGCTGCGTGGGCACAGGATGTCTGCGGGGGATTAGAAGCCCCGGGTAAGTTCAGCTCATTTTCCCCCGACCCCCTACAGTATCCCTTTAATGATTTAGCTCACACTCTTTCTCCCTGTGCGTTGCTTGCAACAGTGGAGCCCGATACTGATTTCATATTGCCTGCCTGAGGTTGTGAGAATCCAGAATGTTCTAGTCATTCATTTAAACTATTCATTTGATCTATCACTATTCTATGCAAATATGGGAATAGAGCTGTAACCTTTTTTATATTTTTTAGTATTTATATAGCGGCGACATATATAGTCTTGTCTTGTCACAGTATATTGTCTTGTAACCATGACATCTACGCACTTCAACAGGGGCTGTCTACTACCGTATAGTAGATAGGGATGATCACAGATATGCAAATTGTTCCGTGCTAATGCAAATTTTTATGCAAATGTATTCAATTTGAAAATGGACCTGTCAGTTTAAACCCAGGTTTAAATTGATTGATCCTTTTTCAAGCTGCATATATTTGCATACAAATATGCATAATTTCAGAAGTATTTGCATCTCATTGATCATCCCTAATAGTAGACTGTAAGTTACCCATTGTTACCTTAAAGTACAGCTGAAGTGAGTGGGATAGAGAAGCTGACGTATTTATTTTTTAATGATACCAGTTACCTGGCAATTTGAAATATTTAAAAGTAGATACATGTCCACCTCCATATCCCGCTCACTTCAGGTGTGCTTTTAAAGGGAACCTGAAGTATATGGAGGCTGCTCTACATGGGACAGTAGTAGCAGTGGAGTATTGTACCATATTAGACATCAGTAAAAATAATTTTTGAATCACGATGATACCGTTTATCAGCTAACTTACATGGGACAGACAAAACAGCTGACCTGGTGACGAAAGCAAAAGTAAAATCTGGATGAAGCCATGTGCCTGTAACCCTACTTGCCTTAGTAGGGGTAAGCCTCTGGATGGTCCAGAGACTTCCTTGGTTTCCCTATGCCCCCACTGCACTGTACTGCGACTCTCTAACATTAATTTCATACATTGTTCACAGCTGCACTCCCCTCTGTGTAGAAGTGTGGCTGCACTGCTCAGGTGCAAAGTAGATATTGCAGTAGCAAAGAGCTGCTCATTCACGTTTTTTCTCCTTTTTTGTATAAGCGGCGCCTGCACAGTGCGGCCAGCCGGCCACACTCATACATGGAGGGGAGCGTGAGTGCAAAAATAAGGGAGGGTCTCAGTTGGCGGCGGAGGGGTCACAATGGATTGGGAAAACCTCTGGATGATGCAAAGGCTTACCCCCATTATGTAAATATACCACTTTTTTATAAAAATAAAAACTTTACGGGTTTACTTCAACTTCTCTCTTTAATTGACTTTAGTTTCACTTGAGGCAACCTTGTGCATATACCCGGAATGGACTGAGAAGTCTGTCAATCCTTTAAAGCAACCTTGAACTCAGAAATTCCTCTCGCCTATAAAAGATAAGCAACAGCATAATAACCTTTAGGCTGGTTTCACAGTGGGACGTTAAAGTCCCACGTTACCGTAGCCAGTAACGCAGCCTAACGCACAGCACTGTAAAATCAATGTGCTGTTCACAGTGCCCACGTTGCGTTACATAGTAACGCAGCACGTTTAAACAAAGTGCTGCATGCTGTACGTTATACTGGGCTAAGCCACATTAGACTGCTTGCACATGCTCAGTAATGTTGGAGGAGGAGGTCTCCCCTCCTCCTCCACAGCCAGCCACATGACTAATTAATATTCACTGCACTGTGGTGACTCGTAGTGGGACTGTAGTGTTGTCCGAATCGTGAACAAATCGTTCATTTGATCCGGATCTTTTTTGTGAGTCGAATCATCCGGATCATCACAATGAAAGATTCGGTCCACAGTGGATGTCTGTCTGGAAGAAACAGGAACATACAGAATGTACAGTGCAGGGAAAGTCCTGTCCTGCTAGTCATTTCACCCAGTCTGCTTCCCTAGTAAAATGATTCGGTTCAAAGATCCGGATCTTTTCAATGATCCGATTCAAATGATCCGAATCCTTAAAAAGGACTTCCTATCACTAACCTGGAGCAGCTGCTTTGAGAGCTGCATAACACAGCTCAATCTGACGTCCAACTTCAACACCACCATACGTTGCGTTAGGGGCACGTTATTCGACCATAACGTCCCCTAAATCGCAACGTCTTGGTGGGAAAGTAGCCTTATACAAAAATATTTCTTTACTACAACTTATGGAGCTCCTGCAATAAATCTGCAGTGTCTATTTCCTGCTTTAATGAAAGCAGACATAGGGTTAACATCCTGTGTTTACAAATTAGCTGCTCTGCCGAGTCAGCCAGCTGACACAGCAGAGAGGCCAAATTACACTTGTGGTTAGTCACAAATGAGGGGGAATTAGACAGGCTAAACTCTCTAAATACATACAGGGTGCATTTCACTGGTTTTCCCCTACTGTGCTGTACAAGAGTTCAGGTCCACTTTAAAAGCCGAGAAATAAAAAGAGAAAGCCAACCAAGCATGGTCACAACACACTGCAGGCTAAGCGATCACAAACATGCATTGTTATTGAACACCGTTTCCCAGCCTTTTATAATGTGCCTTTAATGACCGGTAAGCAGGCTTCAAAAAGCCTCATCCTCTATTCATTACCGTTTCCTGTCTGAAAATGAAGGAAGCTGTTGGCTTCCACGTCCCGCATTTGCCGCTTATGTGAATGTCATTCTGCTGCCTTTCTCTAATTTAACCTTCCATAATTGCATCCTGGCTGAATGCAAATCGCGTGCCACAAATGAAGAGACACCAATGAATTCTCATTAGCGGCCGTTATTGTCACCACTTATGCCTCACGTACGCTGCAAATTCCCTTTTTCTAGTTCAAGAAGGGAGCGGACCTTGAATGGCAGTCAATTAGGACAGACGCCTGGGCTTCGTTCTCTTTGGTCAATGCTCCTGCTTTACGGGATTTTATGTTGATTAGGGAATCAGAGACTGCAATCTGTTTGGGAGGCTGACAACATGCTCTTGCCGTAGATGTTGCTGCTTTTTCTATTCAATTAGGCAACTCGCTTGTGTTTCACGGAGTGCAAAAACAAGCAACTTGGATACTTTTTCTTTCTCTAGGATAAGCTTCAAAGCCGGGAGCACCTGCTTTCAGGAACTAAGAGACACAGATGCTCTACCACTAGAAGAGGAGATTACGCTACAAATTTCATTTGCTGCATGAGATCTGCTGGATGTGGGAATGGTGTTGCTATTTTATGTGTGACAGTGTTGAGGACCAAATTATTTTCTGTGATGAAATACAAAGTAAGGGTGCAGTCAATCCAGCTACATGGAGAGGGGCTTCTAATGAGCCAAAATAAACACAACAACACTTTTTTTCTTCTATGAAGAACAGCTAAGCTAGCTTTTTCATTTCAGTGGCACAATGATACAATGTGACCCATTTCATGCAAGTCATAACAAAGGGTTTCTGTTAACAGTTCTCCATTTTTAAGGTAAAAGTTTTTTTCTCTGAGCCATTTAAAACTTTCAGTAAGGATGATGTCATTTATTAGTAAAATGATACCTGTGAGGAAAAATAGGACAAAGATGGTGACCAATATAGTGTGGTACTTCCTCTGCCTGTGAAGTATGAGATTGAGTTTGAATTCTGGGTAAATACAAAAAATGGTGACCTCAGTAGAGGAAAGATTTGGGATAATCCAGAGGCTTACCCATCCTCCTCAACTGCACCGATCCAGTGTGGGGGCCATCCAAACCCATTTAAGAAGAGCTTTCTGGATATGTTCTTGCAGCTGCACAGGTGCCAGTAGGGATTACACCTGGGCAGTAGCACAAAGCTGCTTGTGCATGGCTTTGTGCTATTGAAGCTTTCCACTATTGCGCAGGCACAAACCCTACTGGCATCTACAGAGTGCGGCTGCACAACTACATGTACAGGAACGTGGCTGTGAAGGAAAAGAGGGTTTGGGAAGTGGCGGTGGGGTTGTGAAGGACATAGGAAGCCTCTTGTTCATCCAGAGGCTTCCCACTACTTGCGTAACTAATTTCTAATCTAATCTAATTGATTAAAGCAAACTAAGGTTTGCTTTAAATGTATATATTGTACAAGCAATCTTTTCAAATCCTTTAGTTTTTTTTCTCAGAACTGAATCCTTAAAATGCCATTCTTACTAAAGTGAAAGTTTAGCTGTATATAATTATGAACTTTGAAGTAAGGATGATGCCATTTATTGTCTATCTCAATAGTCCAGTGCGTTTGGTCCACCCCCATGCACAAAACGTAATTCATATGATCCTGCAGTAAAGTGCGCCGACAGGGGCTCTTGTTGCCCTTCGCCATGTGACATATGTATGTCCTGGGTTTCCCCATCATATTACCATTGTTCTGTGCATGTGTGCCGCACTGCTGGCACCAACCTATTTAAAATTTCTGCTTCACCCATTTACTTTAATTACTTCTGCCACTGCTGCATTGGTACAGAAAGTCAGATGTCAATGCACTGTTGACGTTGCGGCGGCTCGACGTCCTATCGGGCACTACCGGCATGACACGGTAAGTGTGCTAGGCCCCATTGCCTTGCATTGTCGCTTGGTTACCCTGATGTAAAACAGGGTAATGCAACACAACGCTTACAAGGCAAGTGTAAAAGGCTGAAGATGTCCTATGAAAAAAATCAGCAAATGGGCTCTGTTGTGCTATGCGCTGGGGCTCAGTTAGGATGCCAAGTTGCATACACATTAGTATGTTTCCAGTGCAGTGGGTGCGGGGTGAGCTGAATGATGGGGGCGTTAAATACTATCCCCCCTCCGAGTCGTAGCAACTTGGAGGGAGGAGTAATTTGGAGTTCAGCGATCACTAGAATCCCGAATTACCCTTAAGCTCCCCACACAGTATAGCATTGCTGCTACGGCGGCACCAAGTTTCGGCACTGAGCACCGTGCGTCGGAACCACCTGCTTCCTACCGAGGTGTCTGCTGTCATCACTTGTCACATTCAGAGGGGCAGTATACATCCAGATGATATCCATCATCATCCAGGGAGTAAGGTGTTGTTTCACTTGGTTTGCTATAGTAAAGGAACCAGGATTGTTCAACGTGTTAACATTTTATTAAAACTAATGCATTAAGCTTAACTAACAGCGCAAAATGCTACAAAGCCTATTTGCTGATTTTTGACCTTGACATTTGCAGCAAACAGAACAGTGAGCTTATCATTATATCATCATCACTTATGTAAAGGCTGATACATGTATTTTCACATCGGGGTGTTTTTTCTCTTCCCCGATCCCCCTTTTTTTATTTGACTAGATGCCAAAAATCAAGCTGCAAAACATTTGTCTTACTAAAGCTTTATATAGAGACATGACTTAATCTTTTTTCCTTGCTGCTATGTCTTTTTAAATACTAACAAAGACACTGCTAGCTTTACGTACTGCTAATTGCTGTTACATACTGTTATGTAAACAACATGTAAAAATAGACCTGTTGGGGCAACATATGTGAAAAACTAAATGAACATACTGTTGTACCTTTGCCAGTCTGTTATCTCTTATACTTCCTTGTACAAGTTTCACTGCATATATTGGAATGACAAGCAAAGTGAGTGCCCCCCTTGCTTTCTGCACAGGTAAACTGAGAACAAATGTGATTCAATTGGATAGTACACACTTTAATGTGTTTTTCACATGCGGATAAAAACAGCAGTGAAGCACTGCACACATTTTCTCTATCATTTACATTCGCTTCAGTGATAAAACATGCAGTTTTTCAAGTATTCGGACACACATGGTGTGCAGAAAATGCATACAGAAAACTGACAGACTTGTGTGCTCCCAGCCTCAGCTTATTGCATTCACTCTGTCAATCTCTAATGGAGGAGAACTAGCTCTGCAGACTCATCCAGCAACACTACAGGACACAGCACTTTGGAATGCGGTAGAGAGGCTGGGAGCTGGGCGCTGTACACAAGACCCTGCTGCGCACTGAATAGGGGCTGTCTATAACTCTTCGTCTACAAAACTTTGTATGATTCGTTATCAGTGGCTGAGCAGATGCAGTTATTAGAACAATTGTGGGAGAGCAGAAAGCTTTTCCTCTCAGTGCCCTTAGTTGTCAGTGTCTTAGGACAGGGAAAATAAACTTCTCCCCTCATGGCTTCTGGGCCTCCCTGCAGCTGCATCCCTTGCAGGTTTTATTGTTACACCCCTGCCGTTAACCCAACCCGGTGGTGCCTAACCCTTAACCTTCCCAGTGGTGCCTGAATCTCCCCACAGAGGTAGTGGGGTGTGGGTGTAAGGGCATTCTCTAGAAAAAGGCGCAGGAGACAAAAAGGGAGCCCAATGGTGCAGTACGTCAAAGTAAAATGGTAAATGTAAAAGTAAAAAAACTACTTACAAAGGTGGGTTGCAGAGGAGCAACTGACCACAGGAAGCAGATGGAGAGAATGAACCCGACTCCACTCTCGGAGGTCGCCGGGGACCTGGATACGGTCGTTCTCTTTGAGAAAAGAAGGGAAACAGATTTCCACCGTGGTGAAACCACGGGTACTCTGTCTCCACCCCTCCAACGGGTGGCATATGGGGGTATGGAATGCACTAATTAGGTAGAAGAGGCGCCCTGGTGTATAACAAAACCATTTAAGAACAGTTTAAAATTGACAAAAGATTGTGGTAGCTTACCTCAGAGACAAAAAATCTTTGTAAACAAAAGATTTTATTAGTGGTAACACATAGGCAATACATTTCACGGTCTGAGCCCGCTTCCTCAGGCCAATATCAGTGCCAAACTAAGCAAAAAGTTTAGCATAGGGAGCCTCTCAAAGGAGGCTCAAACGCGTTGCCTGTGCTACCACTAATAAAATCTTTTGTTTACCCAAACCTTTTCGTCTCTGAGGTAAACTATCTCAATCTTTTGTCGATTTTAAAATGTTATTAAATGCTTTTATCATACACCAGGGCGCCTCTTCTACCTAATTAGTGCTCCCCACAGAGGGTATGCCACGATTAGTGGCAATGAATGGAAATTGAGGCACCTTATAAAATAGCGCGTTGACCTCCGGGCACCCAAATTTTCATTCTCTGCCATTAATTTCGGCTTATACCATTGCCGCCTATAGTGGCACCCTTTATTCCGCACACTTCTTACCGGTTTTACAGGGACAGAGCTGCTGCTATAGTAGGTACTGCCTTGCAACTGCAGGGGGTCCCAGTACTGGGAAGAACCCCAACTAGTTATTATCCCTCCCTCCAACCCCTTAAGAGAAGGTGTTGCTGTGGCAAACAGGACTGGCCCCCAGACTGTGCAGGTCACCAAGGGGGGAGATAGAAAATGTTGTGAACGTTTGGGGGGGGGGGGGGGGATTCTTAATGGGAAGTCTAATGACTTGTTGTTACACCACTGGTCAGGTATCGTTATAGGGGATTATTGTAGAAGTCTTACATTTAATGCTGTTGCTGTGTACCAGGACTTTTCCTACTAAAACATGATTTGGTATTGTATAAGGGAAGATGCTGAGAGCCCTGTATAGTGTAGTATGTACTGTAAATTGGGTATGAATAGTAAGTATAGGTAGGTTATACTCACAAACAAGGGTTACCGTCCAAACCACTATGAAGGGAGGTGAGGAGATTAGACCTGTCCCCACTCAGGATTAAGAAGTCACTCTCTGTGGACAATATTGAAAAGAGAGCGACTGGCACTAGATGTGAGTGACAGGATGCTGGGTTCCCCGGATTGCGTACTCCATGCTTCAACGTGCTACTCAGAGACAGTCAATGCAGTTGTGAAGGGAAAAGAAAAAGAGGCACTGTTGTTGTAAAACAAAAAGAGGTACCTTTTAATCCACAGTGTGCAGACACATCAGGGTAGCCCCCCCCCCCCCTCACCCCCACTGTATACCCTGATGTGTCTGCACGCCGCGGATAGGTACCTTGCTCTCTGTGGATCGGGAAAAAGGAAGAATTCCCCCTCCACCAGGGGTGGAAAACAACTGCAATAGTAGTACCGAGGCGCCAACAGGGTAAAAACAATATTTCTTTAAAATGGATGAAATGAAGTAGGTGGCGGTGGACTTACCCCTCCAAAACAGACAGAAAAAAATGCCATTTTGAGCAAAAATCAGAGTATGTACCTACTTAATTTTATCCATTTTAAAGAAATATTGTGTTTACCCTGTTGGCGCCTCTGTACTACTATTGCATGAGATTTGGTATTGGTGCAGTTAATACCAATGAACCATGTCTCTTGTAAATGGAGCCACAGTTTAATTCATACACTTTTGCACAGGGCAGTAAACATATTGCAAATTATATAAAAAAGATGGCATTTTTCTTCCCTTCTATAAACCTTGAAAATGCTTTATGCACATCCAGCTCTTGCACAGATCGGCAGCCCCACGGACAGCTTCCCGGGATTAGCTAGGTTGACAATACTGTTATATAAGCACGGATAAACAGGCAAGAAAGAGTCGACTGTGCTTCCCAACAGGATTAACGAAACTTGATCCTGAAAGTATAGGAGACAAAGTGAGGAACACCATGGCTTTCTCCTCCTTACCTACACTCCAGATAAATGGATTTCACTCGCAGCTCTATTGATCTGACTTCTTTTATGAACAGTAAATCCCACACCCAAAAAAAAAGTTGGAAAAGGTTACATTCAAAAACGCTTTAATTCAGGGCCATGTCTTGAAAAGTAAAAGACACAAAGAGACTTTTTCATTTGATTATCTGGAGAGAGCTATGGGTTTAAGGAATTACATCTGTTGTAGAGAGATTTTCTCATTTAATGGAGTGGCAATAGGATAGTGACTTGGGCCGGGGAAGGTGAGAGATTGTCAAACACAGTCTACAAGTACTGAAGAAAGTTTAATTCTCAATTTAGAAACAAGCTAGGGGGAATGGTGTCATGTCACAGGAATACACTAAAATGGTAAAAGGTCTATCAAATCTGAAATGGAGAAACCGCTACTCTATATAGTACTCTTTCTTTTCTTTTAATACTTTAACCACTTGAGGACCCTGGGCTTAAACCCCTCCCCCCTCCATTGACCACTGCAGCTTTAAGGCCTCACTGCAGGGCCGTACCACTCAGCACTCAAGTGATCCCCCCCCCACCCTGCCCTGTTGTTCCACCAATGTTTGTTTATTGTTACAAATATTTATTTGTTTATTATAATAATGTTGTATTTTTTATTTTATTTTATTATCCCCCCGCCTCCCCCCCCCACCAGCCAGTCAGCGCAATAGGCTGTCAGAGGCTTCCTTGCTGCCCAGGGTGGACAGCCGTGTCACATGGATGTCCCCAGTACAGTGCTGCCGTAAATCGCAGCGTTGTACAGAGTAAATAGACAACGGTTTTACCATCTAACAGTCTCCTAGTGGCGATCGCCGCTGGGAGACTGATGGAGGAGCAGAGCTCCGTCATTCAAGCGGAGATGCGCACGCAATCTCCTGCAATTCCCCGCACCAGGACTTGGCACCAATTGGCGTTAGGTGGTCCTGGGGTTGCCGCGACGCTCATGTCCATTTGCGTGAGGCGGTGGTTTAGGAGTTAGTGTACCTGAAAAAAATTAACAATGCAAAAATTCACTAACAAGTTAGATACTTGCCTCCTTCTGCAGCTCCTCTTTGTTCTACAGCTTGTTCTACTGCTGGAACTCTTTAAAGGATACCCGAACTGATAGGTGACATAATGAGATAGACATGTGTATGTACAGTGCCTAGCACACAAATAACTATGCTGTGTTCCTTTTTTTCTTTCTCTGCCTGGAAGAGTTCAATATCTGGTATCTAAGTGGCTGACTCAGCCCTGACTCAGACAGGAAGTGACTACAGTGTGACCCTCACTGATAAAAAATTCCCCTTTTTACCTCTTTCTTGCTCTCAGAAACCATTTTCTGCTAGGAAAGTGTTTTATAGTTGGAATTTCTTATCAGTGAGGGTCACACTGTAGTCACTTCCTGTCTGAGTCAGGGCTGAGTCAGCCACTTAGATACCATATATTTAACTCTTCCAGGCAGAGAGAGAAAAAAAAGGAACACAGCATAGTTATTTGTGTGCTAGGCACTGTACATACACATGTCTATCTCATTATGTCACATGTCAGTTTGGGTATCCTTTAAACATATCCAATAAGAGCTTGTCAAATATGTTCCGTGTTGCGGCACGCTCTGTGTACAAGTGTATCTGTACAGGGCATCCCGAAGTAAGGTCTGCACGCGCCCAGTAGTTTGAAGCTGCTTGTGCACGGCTTTTTTTCCTTTGTTTCACCATTCTGTCCAATGCCATAGGACTAATAAGGATTCTTTCTTGTCCTTTAAAAGAGTATCTTTAACCCAATATTGAAATTCATCCCAATTAGTCATTGATACCCCTTTTCCCACAAGAAATCTTTAGTTTTTGTGTAAAGGTTCTCCAGAGACATCTGTGTGGCTGATATTCATGTGAAACCCCTCCTACAGAATATTTTAGCCTTGGCTATGACAGCTTCCTTTAGTCATGACAGTTTCCTGGCTGTTTAACTTCACATTGTGGCAGATAACCCAAAGGTGCCCATTAATAGTAAAATCACTAGGATTGGATTGAGCAGAGTTAGTGGTGCCAATTCCATTTACGACTGATGATCCTTTGATGCGTTTTCTTGAGCGATCCCACCGATTGGAAACGGATTGGATTGTACCATTATTAGGCACCTTTAGGCAACAATGCATATTGTTACCAGAAATTTCCAAATACAGAATATGGGCTCTTGTATTTGTATAGCTGCCCCTCTGGTCTATCCATCTGATTTACTGGAAAGCTGTTTTCAAGCGTTAAGTTCTGTAAAAAATTCCTTAAAGAGAATCTGTATTGTTAAAATCGCACAAAAGTAAACATACCAGTGCGTTAGGGGACATCTCCTATTCCCCTCTGTCACAATTTCGCCGCTCCTCACCGCATTAAAAGTGGTTAAAAACAGTTTTAAAAAGTGTGTTTATAAACAAACAAAATGGCCACCAAAACAGGAAGTAGGTTGATGTACAGTATGTCCACACATAGAAAATACATTCATACACAAGCAGGCTGTATACACCCTTCCTTTTGTATCTCAAGAGATCATTATACACAGGCACTGTGCATAGAGGGGCCAGGAAAGGGGAGATGCATCACAGAACCACAACACTGAAGAACTTGGCAGCCTTCCAGACACAGGCTGACAAGTCTGACAAGAGAGAGATAAGTTGATTTATTACAGAGACAGTGATAGTATAAAGTGCTGCAGTAAACCAGAACACATTAGAATAGCTTTTGGAACTTGTAGGATGATAAAAAACAGGATGCAATTTTTGTTACGGAGTCTCTTTAACAATAAATCTCTAATAAAAGCCGTGCAAAAATGTCTCAGATGTAATTTTAAAACTATAAATGTTCCTAAATTAAGAAAGAAATGTTGATGCTTCAGTAAGTGAAGAATCATTTAAAAATAAATATTATGGGTAAGTGCTGATGCTAAAAGTAATACATTTACATAAAGTGACAGAAGACACCGTAATCACTTTAGAAAGGCATGATTATTATTGCTTCAACATCTTCATATTTGATTATTAATACCGAAGCCTGCAACAGTGCACAAATAAATACATTCTACAATTGCTGATCTGCATCATCTTTAATGGTAGATGCACTTTACTGGAAAATAGTGCAGCCATTGCATGGACCATATCAGGACATGTCAATGGCTAGCGACCTTTAAATGCGTGACGTGCAATTTTTTGGTCCAATGCAGCCATATTTGCTGACACCTCCATAAGTAACACTTGCAGTGTTGGTTTTGTATACTATGCTTGCCCCTAAAGATGTGTTTTATGCAATCCTTTCAAGGATTTCATGATGGTGGCAACTGTACAAGGCTGTATACTATAAGAGCCTTGTTAACTTCGCAGAGCAGGCTGCTGCCACCAATGAGTGTTTGGCTGGTTTTTCTGGTTCTAAAGCTCAGACACGCCTCTTCCTGGGCGAAGATTTAGTAGTCAAGTCAGTCAAGTCCTCAGTCAAATTCTCAAGTTCTTGGCTAAACCGATGGCTGAAGTGATGCGCCAGGCTGATCATTGTCCAAGTGGTTGAAAGGGGTCGGTGGTTGCTGTACACATGCAGAATTCTCTGCAGAGGCAGCCGTTATTGGCCCCCTCTGCCAAGTGTTATCTAGTGTGTGTACACTGCTTTAGGGATTATTTGCATTAATATTCCACTAGCACTATGCACCACTGTCATGCATGTTCGGGCTTTGTTTGTGCACAGCATTTACCCAGTGTAAAGAATCAAGGTAGCTGCAAGCAAATGTGTTTCAAACTATATAAAATTAGTCTCCAGTCTTGGTGGCATCTTTATAAAGAAGTTTGGGAAGTAATTTTCATAATGCTATATTTCTAAGAAGAGGATCAAATGTATAATTGTAGCCATATCACACTGTGAGTAACTTAGATTGGCAATTTGCAACTCCATTCATTTGAATCAAAGATTCGTAGGGTTATCATACAGCATAGTACTTATGATCGAGTGACCATACCCTCAGTTCAGAAGTTGTTCTTTAAAAAAATTAAAAAAACAAAAAATATAGAAACTCCATGTTCCCAGATTAAATTAAATGTTTTCCCCATTCTTACTCTAGGCCCGATCCCATTCTCTTTTTGTGCTATGTTTTCTCCTAGGAGATCATTTTCAACTTCTGTTTAAAATGACTTTCCAGCACTCTGCAATTGCGTAAGTACCAAAAAGTAGGTGAAAAGGTACTTTATTATTCTGAGTATTTTTTTGTTTGCTGGTGACTTACAAGGCATTATATTGATGAGATGTGAAATATCTCCCAGGAGAAAACTTAGGATAAAAGTTATAATTGACAAAATTTGGTAATCGGACATCCCATTTGGTCTTGTAGGAAAACGACTACTACTTTCCAGAATGTCAAATTTAATAAATAATACAGAAATGAGAAAAGAAAAATATCACACTACCACCCCCTAAGACCACAGTGTTGTCAGCATTCTTCAGTCATTTTGCCTTCATGTTTCCTCCACATCAAAATAATTCAGACACATTCACTCAGTATTCCTGCCCAGTCCGGATCCTTCAGCAGTTCACATCAAAGGTCTGCAGAAGTTGCATTGCTGTAAAGGTCAGACAGAGTGTAGATTATATTTATGAGACATTTTCCCATGTCCAAGTCTATTAACCATATTTCCGACACAGTGAATCGATTTACCAATCTCTAACTTTTATATATAGATGCCTTCTCTTGGAATTAAACTTTTTTTTTCCTTGTATTGTTAGAAATATGAAGCAGCATAGCACATTTTATTAAAACAATCCATTGTGGTATGTTTACAGTCTCCCGGAGCTGCAGAAGTCTAAAGACCGGCTGCAGCTGTCAATTTGGGAAACAAGCTTTTACATAAAAGAATTACAAATAAAAAAGGGCAGTTCTGTATGTATATATATTTAGAGCAGGTGCAGAGACGAGCTACAAAATTGATACGTGGGATGGAAGGTCTCGCTTACCAAGAAAGGTTAGATAAACTGGGTTTATTTAGTCTAGCGAAAAGACGCCTTAGAGGAGATCTAATTAACATGTATAAATACATCAGAGGGCAATATAATAGCTTGGCGGATGAGCTTTTTGTCCCTAGGCCTTCTCAAAGGACTAGAGGACATGAGCTGCGCATGGAGGAAAAACGTTTTAGCCATTTATTTAGGAAAGGGTTCTTTACAGTAAGAGTGATTAAGATGTGGAATGCATTGCCACAGGAAGTCGTTATGGCAAACTCTATACCTGTATTTAAAGGGGGCTTAGATGCTTTCCTTGCGTTGAAAGACATCCATGGCTACAATTACTAGGTTATGCCTAATGATGTTGATCCAGGGATTTTATCTGATTGCCATCTGGAGTCGGGAAGGAATTTTTCCCTTTAGGGGCTAATTGGACCATGCCTTGTGGGGGTTTTTTCGCCTTCCTCTGGATCAACAGGGGTATGTGGGGGACGGGCTGGAGTTGTACTTTGTACTGGTTGAACTCGATGGACGTATGTCTTTTTTCAACCAAAATAAAAATAAATAACTATATATATATATATATATATATATATATATATATATATATATATATATATATATATATATATATATATATATATATAATGTGTGTGAGTATATATATATATTAGGTCAAGTAAGAATAGGCAGACTTTGTGCAGTCGGCAGGAGATGAACTTTCTGCTCTACTTGGTTTGCATTGATTAGTAGGTACCTCTCTTGCCTGCATACAAATCCATGTATTAGTGTAAAGAAACAAGTGAAGTATAGATAGGGCATTTTTCTCTTCCGTATACACAGCCTTTCTGAACTGGTTTTTATATAAAAAAAAAAACAACCTATTTTATGTAGTTGTACGGTATTCTTTGGTTTCCAACCATAAATAAGGTTTCCTTTTTATCCTTCTTTTGGTGCATAAATAATAATTTTTGTTCATTTTTAATTTATCACTAAGTTTAGTTCTAAATATGTTAGGCCCGATCCAATCCACCTTTTCTCCTAAATTTTCTTCTAGGAGATAATTTTTCAATTAAGGGAACCTTAACTAAGAGGGATATGGATGTTTCCTTTTAAACAATAACAGTTTGCTTTGCAGTCCTGCTGATCTCTTTGGCTGCAGTAGTAGCTGAATCACACACCTGAAAAAACATGCAGCTAATCCAGTCTGACTTCAGTCAGAGCACCTGATCTGCATGCTTGTTGAGGGGCTGTGGCTAAAAGTATTAGAGCCACAAGATCAGCAGGAGAGTCAGGCAACTGGTATTATTTAATATGTTTCTGAACTCTGCAATTCAATATACCAAAAAGTAGGTGAAAAAGTACTGCCAAAAATTTATTTTGTCTGCTGGTGGTTTACAAAGCATTTTTGATAAGATGTGAAACCATCACCTAAAAGAAAACTTAGGGAAAAAATGTGAAGTGGATTGAGCCCATTTTTTTATAATCAGGAAAATATTAAACATCATAAATTAAAACAGATTTGTTTATCTTGGCTGCTATAGGCAATATACAGTAACTTCAAAGGGAAAAATAGGACCATCGTTGTCAAGGTAGACGAGAGAGTGACTACTACCTACTACCAAAGGTCCTCAACTACTGATGGCTTGATTTTACATGCTAATTATATGTAAAATATAGGAGTAGTGCTGTTTGTTTTTACCAATAACCCTTCATTTTGTATTAAAAAAAAAAAATCACAGAAATAAATTCTGCATTGAATACAACTTAAAGAGGAACTCCAGCCTAAACAAATATACTGTCATTAAGGTACATTAGTTATGTTAATTAAAATAGATGGGTAATATAATCGTACCCACCCTGTTTTAAAAGAACAGGCAAATGATATTGATTTTATGGGGGAAGCCAACTTTTTGGTTGAAAGGAGGTGACAGGGAGCATGAGACATAGTTCCAACTGTCCTGTGTCCTGATCACCCCTCCCAGCTGCACGCACTAGGCAACAAGAACATCAGAAATCGCATCATGATTTGCACAGCATCAGGGGAAAAATGCCCAGGCAGATTTCTTTGATGGGGTAGAGCTTAGCTTCTGTGCAGCTAAAAATGAGGCTTGGGTAAGAAAAACAAAGTTCTGATGCTTTGAAACTGTTAAAGAAACACCAAGCCTTTTCAGTGCTGCTGAGTAGATTTTTAGCCTGGAGGTTCACTTTAATAGGACCTAGATAGATTAGCCATGACTGGAAGCTTTTCTCTTGTAACGATAGAGAACAGAAGTAGAAGAAAGGCAAAGAATGTTAAAGTGACCCTCTCTCCTGGTTACATCAACCTACCAGATAGAGCTTAAAGAGACTCTGTAACATCAAAAACGTCCCCTGGGGGGTACTCACCTCGGGTGGGGGAAGCCTCAGGATCCTAATGAGGCTTCCCACGCCGTCCTCTGTCCCACGGAGGTCTCGCTGCAGCCCTCCGAACAGCCGGCGACAGGCCCGACTGTTCAATTCAATATTTACCTTTGCAGGCTCCAGCGGGGGCGCTGTGGCTGCTTTCGCTCCGAAGGAGGCGGAAATACCCGATCTCAGTCGGGTCCGCTCTACTGCGCAGGCGCTGGAGACTTGCGCCTGCGCAGTAGAGCAGACCCAACGGCGATCGGGTATTTCCACCTCCTTCGGAGCCGACAGCCGCCAGATTGCCTGCGCAGGAGCCAGGAAGGTAAATATTAAGTCACCGCTGTACGGAGGGCTACAGCGAGACTGAGGCTTCCCCCATCCGAGGTGAGTACCCCCCAGGGGACGTTTTGTCGTTACAGATTCTCTTTAAGGTGTTTGTGTGTGTGTGCGCGTGCGTGCGTGTGTATGTGTGTGTGTGCGTGCGACTACCTGCTGCTGCTGTTTGTGTTAGATTGAAAACACTCTAATTGTATTTAGGATCTGACTAGTGTTGGGCGAACATCTAGATGTTCGGGTTTGGGCCGAACAGGCCGAACATGGCCGCGATGTTCGGGTGTTCGACCCGAACTCCGAACATAATGGAAGTCAATGGGGACTCGAACTTTTGTGCTTTGTAAAGCCTCCTTACATGCTACATACCCCAAATTTACAGGGTATGTGCACCTTGGGAGTGGGTACAAGAGGAAAACAAATTTAGCAAAAAGAGCTTATAGTTTTTGAGAAAATCGATTTTAAAGTTTCAAAGGGAAAACTGTCTTTTAAATGCGGGAAATGTCTGTTTTCTTTGCACAGGTAACATGCTTTTTGTCGGCATGCAGTCATAAATGTAATACATATAAGAGGTTCCAGGAAAAGGGACCGGTAACGCTAACCCAGCAGCAGCACACGTGATGGAACAGGAGGAGGGTGGCGCAGGAGGAGAAGGCCACGCTTTGTGAGACACAACAACCCAGGCCTTGCATGAGGACAAGAAGCGTGCGGATAGCATGCTTTGTACCGCCATGCAGTCATAAATGTAATAAAGATAAGTGGTTCAATAAACAGGGACCACGCGGCAACGCTAACCCAGCAGCAGCAGACGTGATAGAACAGGAGGAGGCGCAGGAGGAGAAGGCCACGCTTTGTGAGACACAACAACCCAGGCCTTGCATGAGGTACCGCCATGCAGTCATAAATGTAATAAAGATAAGTGGTTCAATAAACAGGGACCACGCGGCAACGCTAACCCAGCAGCAGCAGACGTGATGGAACAGGAGGAGGCGCAGGAGGAGAAGGCCACGCTTTGTGAGACACAACAACCCAGGCCTTGCATGAGGTACCGCCATGCAGTCATAAATGTAATAAAGATAAGTGGTTCAATAAACAGGGACCACGCGGCAACGCTAACCCAGCAGCAGCAGACGTGATGGAACAGGAGGAGGCGCAGGAGGAGAAGGCCATGCTTTTTGAGACACAACAACCCAGGCCTTGCATGAGGACAAAAAGCGTGCGGATATAGGAGCAATGCTTTTTGCCGCCATGCAGTCATAAATGTAATACAGATGAGAGGTTCAATAAACAGGGACCGGAAACGCTACACCATCCCAGATG
Source organism: Hyperolius riggenbachi (assembly GCF_040937935.1). NCBI lineage: Eukaryota > Metazoa > Chordata > Amphibia > Anura > Hyperoliidae > Hyperolius > Hyperolius riggenbachi. The sequence goes on along the minus strand of NC_090656.1, from coordinate 103,466,454 downwards.
CTCATTGGTCATGTTACTTGGTTGGGGTCCTGGAGTGTTGCGTAGTCATTTCCAATCCAGGATTGATTCATTTTAATTTGAGTCAGACGGTCTGCATTTTCTGTGGAGAGGCGGATACGCCGATCTGTGACGATGCCTCCGGCAGCACTGAAACAGCGTTCCGACATAACGCTGGCTGCCGGGCAAGCCAGCACCTCTATTGCGCACATTGCCAGTTCGTGCTAGGTGTCTAGCTTCGATACCCAATAGTTGAAGGGTGCAGATGGATTGTTCGACACAGCTACGTCATCTGACATGTAGTCCTTGACCATCTTCTCCAGGCGATCGGTGTTGGAGGTGGATCTGCACGCTTGCTGTTCAGTGGGCTGCTGCTGCATGGGTGTCAGAAAATTTTCCCACTCCAAGGACACTGCCGATACCATTCCCTTTTGGGCACTAGCTGCGGCTTGCATTGTTTGCTGCCCTCCTGGTCGTCCTGGGTTTGCGGAAGTCAGTCTGTCGGCGTACAACTGGCTAGAGGAGGGGGAGGATGTCAATCTCCTCTCTAAAGTCTCCACAAGGGCCTGCTGGTATTCTTCCATTTTGACCTGTCTGACTCTTTCTTCAAGCAGTTTTGGAACATTGTGTTTGTACCGTGGATCCAGAAGGGTATAAACCCAGTAATTGGTGTTGTCCAGAATGCGCACAATGCGTGGGTCGCGTTCAATGCAGTCTAGCATGAATTGAGCCATGTGTGCCAGAGTCCTACCAGAATCCTCATCATCCTCTTGTGAGCGTTGTGATAGTTGTTGTGATGCATCATAGTCGTCACCTTCCTCCTGGTCTGCTTCTGCTGACCATTCGCGCTGAATTGTGGAAGTCCAACGTGCACCGCTCTGGCCCTCGTCAGTGGTGGCATGAAATTCCTGCTCCAACTCCAGCTGTTCCTCCTCCTCTTCTTCGTCATAGCTGCTGGGGCCAGCGTTCCCTGAGGCGGATGGCCTGATGTTGGTACCATCACGCTGATCGTTTTCTCCTTCAGATTCCCCCAGTTGCATCATGACAGCTGTTTCCTTGATTTTCAACATTGACCTCTTCAGTAAACACAGCAGTGGTATGGTAATGCTGACTGAAGAGTTGTCACTGCTCACAAGCAACGTGGATTGCTCAAAATTTTGGAGGACTTGGCAGAGGTCCAACATGTTGGCCCAATCGGATCCACAGAAGCTTGGCAGCTGTCCGGATGCGCCTCGGTACTGCGCCGTCATGTACTGGACCACTGCACTCTTCTGCTCACAAAAGCGTGCTAGCATGTGCAGCGTAGAATTCCAGCGCGTAGGGACATCACACAGCAAGCGATGGTGGGGGAGATTGAAGCGCTCCTGCATCTTGGCGAGTGCCCCCGAAGCAGTACTGGAATTTCTACAATGTTTGGCCACTCGACGCACCTTCAACAGAAGATTGGCCACGCCTGGGTATGTCCTCAGGAACCGCTGAACTACTAGGTTCATCACGTGCGCCAGGCAAGGGATGTGTGTCAGCTTAGCCAACCTTAAAGCGCGAATGAGATTACTCCCATTATCACACACAACCATGCCCGGTTTCAGGTCCAGCGGTGCCAGCCACAAATCATTCTGTTCCTTTATTCCCTTCCAAATTTCCTCCCCTGTGTGCTGCTTATCCCCAAGGCAGATCAGCTTCAGCAACGCTTGCTGACGCATGCCAACAGCTGTGCTGCACTGCTTCCACGATCCTACTGCTGCTGGGTTAGCGTTTCCGGATGAGGTACAGCTTTGAGATGCGTTGGAGGAGAAGGAGTCAGAGAGGTAGGTGCTGCTGTTGTTATCCAGTGGGAGGGACGGCGGTGCAGCTGTTTGCGGTGTGGGCAACACCCGCGCCGTAGCAGGTGAGGAATCGCTGCCAGGCTCCACAAGGTTCACCCAGTGCGCGGTAAGGGAGATGTATCGACCCTGTCCGAACGCACTCGTCCAAGTGTCAGTGGTGAGGTGAACCTTGCAGGCAACGGCATTCTTCAAGCTTCGGGTTATTTTGCTGACCACGTGCTCATGCAACTCAGGCACTGCAGAGCGCGCAAAGTGGTAGCGGCTGGGAACCACGTAACGTGGGATGGCCACTGACATCATGCCCTTGAAGCTGTTTGTCTCCACCACTCGATATGGCAGCATTTCGCAGGCCAGAAGCTTGGCTATGCTGGTTGTTACTGCCACGGCCCGGGGGTCATTTGCTGGCAATTTCCTCTTGCGCTCAAACATCTCCGACACAGACAACTGAACCGTAGCGCTGCACACGGAAGGGCTGTTGGTTGTTGTGTTTGATGAACACTGGGAGACCTCAAGAGCACTACTCCGGAAAGTGACAGTGTCAGCGTCGTCTGATGTTTGTGAATGTTGTGATTCACGCAATGGCTGAGCTACTGCTGCTGCTGAGGCGGGTCTGGTGGTGAGTCTGGTGAACCCAAGGGAGGCAGTGTTGCTGGTACCCTGTCCTGCCGCGTTTGCCCACAGAGTGGGATGTTTGGATAGCATGTGGCGGCTCATGCTGGTGGTGGAGAGGTTGTTAATACTTTTCCCCCTGCTCAGGCGGGTCTTGCACACCTTGCAAATCGCCATGGTAACATCCTCAGTGCAGTCTTCAAAGAAAGCCCAGACTTTGGAGCACCTGCCTCCTTGCTGGCGATTTCTGTTTGCTCCTCTTTTGCCTCTCACTTGAACTTCCACGCTTGTGGTGCCTGAAATTGCGCGCCGCCTACCTTGTGGCACAAGGCGAACTCGTGCAGCAGTGGGTTCTTCAACAGACTCATCTGTGCTGCTGCTACGACGGCGATGTTTTCGTTCACAAACAAAATCTGGGTCTATGTCCACATTGTCCATACCCTCCTCTTCCATCTCCTCAAACTCGTCATATGTCATTGTGGAGGGCCGCCGCCGTGGAGTAGAGCTCCCCAGAACAACCTCTGCGCAGCTCACTCCAACGTCGTCTTCCAGATCTTGTCGGCCGACCTCCTGCAATTGCAACCCCTCCTGCCCCACTTGCTCTGGGATTTGGGTTTCCGAGTCCTCCTCGGACTCGCCTTGTATTTCAGTGCGCGGTGCATTTCCCACAGTTAATGGTTGTGAATCCGGGCACAACATTTCTGGCTGTTCCTCCATTGACCTTTGAAAGGTGGAAGTTTGTTGGGCTGGGAATAGCTCCTGCGAATACCCCACTGTGTCCTGAGGTAATTCATCGGACTGGTTATCTGGCAGTTGTGTGCGTGGTGTCGCTGCCGGTTGTGTCAGCTTTGTGCCCACTGGCTCCTTGTAACTGGCTGAGGACTCGGACCTCGTGCGTGATGTGCTGGTGCTGCTTAACCCACTGCTGGACGCTTGAGAGGTCATCCAAGTAATTATCTGGTCCTGTTCTTTTGGATCTGTGAGGGTTGTTGTCCTGGACAACATGGGCGGTATTGAGTGGGTTTTCTTGGGTGCTCCCCTGTGGCCTGTACATGAACCGTCAGGGGAAACACCTCTTCCCTTGCCCCTTCCTCTTTCACCGGATTTCTTCCTCATTTCACTTATCCTTATAGTACACGCTGACTGGCAGCAGTACAGTGGCAGTACAGAAATGCTATACAGTACCACTATTCCCAGCAGCGACACAGAGAACAATGCTATACAGTGGCGGGTGAGCGGTGTACCACTATTCCCAGCAGCGACACAGAGCACAATGCTATACAGTGGCAGGTGAGCGGTGTACTACTGTTCCCAGGCCCAGCAGACACAGAGTGGAAGTAAACACAATGCTATATAGTCTGGCTGAGCGGTGTACACAGAGTGGCAGTACACACAATGCTATATAGTCTGGCTGAGCGGTGTACACAGAGTGGCAGTACACAATGCTATATAGTCTGGCTGAGCCGTGTACACAGAGTGTCAGTAAACAATGCTATATATAGCGTGGCTGAGCGAGGTACACAGTGGCAGTACACACAATGCTATATAGTCTGGCTGAGCAGTGTACACACAGTGTCAGTAAACAATGGTATATAGTCTGGCTGAGCGGTGTACACAGAGTGTCAGTAAACAATGGTATATAGTCTGGCTGAGCGGTGTACACAGACTGGCAGTACACACAATGCTATATAGTCTGGCTGAGCGGTGTACACAAAGTGGCAGTACACACAATGATATATAGTCTGGCTGAGCCGTGTACACAGAGTGGCAGTACACACAATGCTATATAGTCTGGCTGAGCGGTGTACACACAGTGTCAGTAAACAATGCTATATATACCGTGGCTGAGCGAGGTACACAGTGGCAGTACACACAATGCTATATAGTCAGGCTGAGCCGTGTACACAGAGTGTCAGTAAACAATGGTATATAGTCTGGCTGAGCAGTGTACACAGAGTGGCAGTAAACACAATGCTATATATAGCGTGGCTGAGCGAGGTGCACAGTGGCAGTACACACAATGCTATATAGTCAGGCTGAGCCGTGTACACAGAGTGGCAGTAAACACAATGCTATATATAGCGTGGCTGAGCGAGGTGCACAGTGGCAGTACACACAATGCTATATAGTCAGGCTGAGCCGTGTACACAGAGTGTCAGTAAACAATGGTATATAGTCTGGCTGAGCGGTGTACACAGAGTGTCAGTAAACAATGGTATATAGTCTGGCTGAGCGGTGTACACAGAGTGGCAGTAAACACAGTGCTATATATAGCGTGGCTGAGCGAGGTGCACAGTGGCAGTACACACAATGCTATATAGTCAGGCTAAGCCGTGTACACAGAGTGTCAGAAAACACAATGCTATATATAGCGTGGCTGAGCGAGGTGCACAGTGGCAGTACACACAATGCTATATAGTCAGGCTAAGCCGTGTACACAGAGTGTCAGAAAACACAATGCTATATATAGCGTGGCTGAGCGAGGTGCACAGTGGCAGTACACACAATGCTATATAGCCAGGCTAAGCCGTGTACACAGAGTGTCAGAAAACACAATGCTATATATAGCGTGGCTGAGCGAGGTACACAGTGGCAGTAAACAATGCTATATATATAGTGTGGCTGAGCGAGCGGTGTACTACTGTTCCCAGCAGCGACACACAATGACTGGGGGGGACCCTGGCTAGCGTGGCTGGAGAGAGAACTACCCTGCCTGCCTACCCAAAGCTAAACCCACAGAGAAATGGCGGAGATATGACGTGGTTCGGGTATTTATTTACCCGAACCACGTGACCGTTCGGCCAATCAGAGCGCGTTTGGGCCCGAACCACGTGACCCGTTCGGCCAATCACAGCGCTAGCCGAACGTTCGGGGAACGTTCGGCCATGCGCTCTTAGTTCGGCCATGTGGCCGAACGGTTTGGCCGAGCACCGTCAGGTGTTCGGCCGAACTCGAACATCACCCGAACAGGGTGATGTTCTGCAGAACCCGAACAGTGGCGAACACTGTTCGCCCAACACTAGATCTGACCTATGTGGTTATGACCTCTCTGGAGTTTATTAATAATGATCAACGATTGGGTCTGCTGTAGATGTGATATACTAAGACTTTGAAAAAGACCTTCAGAACTATTCCACAGCCTGGTGAAGAAGTTGGGAATGCAAAGACTGGGAAGAATCTAAATGCATGGATAAGTAGCTGATAAGTTGTTGGGCAAAAAGCAAAGAGTTCTGGTCAATGGATCAGAATCGATCTGGGTGACTGTTAGCAGTGGGGTCCCCCAGAGGACGGTACTGAGCCCAGTAATCTTTAATTTATCTGGATTAACAGATGCATTTATTTGGATCAACTGAGATATGTGAGGGTGCAATCTATTGTGATACTATATTTTCTGGTTGAACTTGATGAACGTATATCCTTTTTTCAACTCAACTATAGAGATGGGCAGAACCTCCGATTTTTGGTTTGCGTACACTGTTTGTGAACTTTCGTGGAAAGTTCGGTTCGCGCGCACTTTCGTGGAAGGTTCGGTTTGCGCGAACTTTCGCGAACCGCAATTGACTTCAATGGGGAGGCGAACTTCAAAATTTAAAAAAATTTCTGCTGACTGGAAAAATGATAGAAAAAATGTTTCATGGGGTCTAATACCTAGAGGAAGACATGGTTGAGTAAAGTGCACATCAAAAGTCCCAGAAAAAGATCTGGATTGAATACAAAGCAGTGTTTTAAGGTCAGAAATCTCATTGAATTCAATTGCAGGCCTACACTGCTTTATGACATCAGGAATCTCCCTCTCCTTCCTTCCTCCCTCTCTCCCTCTCTCCGGAGGGAAGAGGGTCTCATCTTCCAGGGAATTGTAGTATTTCAAAAGCCAGCTTACATACCATGGATAGGAATTGAACCCAGGCTGGGCTGGGAATTGAACCCAGGTCTCAGTGTGCAGTAGGTAACTCCTTTAACCACTATACCACCAACCACACTACATGCTGAAGCCAGCCTAGCATGTACCATTATGATCAATCCAAGAGAAAAATTAGCTTGCTTAAGCCACGGAATTGTACTATATCAAAAGCCAGCTTACATACCGTAGCTGGGAATTGAACCCAGGCTGGGCTGGGAATTGAACCCAGGTCTCAGTGTGCAGTAGGTAACTCATTTAACCACTATACCACCAACCACACTACATGCTGAAGCCAGGCTAGCATGTACCATTGTGATATACCCAAGAGAAAAATGATCTCTCTCTCTCTCTCTCTCTCTCTCTCTCTCTCTCTCTCTCTCTCTCTCTAGAGGTCTTGATGCCATTGCCATTGAAGTGAATTTTCAGCTTAAAACCATCAACGGATACCGGCAGAATTTCACAGGCAATTTCGGAATTCCGCTAGATTGAAAAAGCAATTCCGTTCCGACCAAATGTAATGGAATGACCAATTTCCACCTAAAATTGCAGAAAATACAATTCCGCGGAAAGCGGTGACCATCCCTACTAGAGGGAGAGAGAGATGAATCTACCTGGCTATCTGGGGGTCTCTTCGGACAACTGTTGAACACAAAAGGCAAGGCCATGCCTGGGTGGGCTTGAACCACCAACCTTGCAGTTAACAGCCAAACGCACTAACCAATTGTGCCACACAGACTGTGTACCACAAAGACTGTGTATGCAGTTGCTGTTGAATGATTTTATGGGGATGTATGTGTGTCTTTTGGAGGGAGGAAGTAAGTCTGCTCAAAGAAGTTTCAGCATGTAGTGTTGTTGGTGGTATAGTGGTTAAATGAGTTACCTACCACACACTGAGACCTGGATTCAATTCCCAGCCACGGTATTTAAGATGGCTTTTGATATAGTACAATTCCGTGGATTAAGCAAGCTAATTTTTCTCGTGTATTGATCATAATGGTACATGTTAGGCTGGCTTCAGCATGTAGTGTGGTTAGTGGTATAGTGGTTAAATGAGTTACCTACTGCACACTGAGACCTGGGTTAAATGCCCAGCCTGGGTTCAATTCCCAGCCACGGAATGTAAGCTGGCTTTTGAAATACTACAATTCCTTGGAAGATGAGACCCTCCTCCCTGCGGGAGGAGGGAGTGAGGGAGGAGGGAGAGAGGGATAGATATAAGGAATAACAATCAGCTAGGAACAAACCTACACAATCCTAACTAAACTCTCCCTAGCAGAGTCTGTCAGCAGCTGTCCCTTAACTAATTACTGGAGGCAGATGAGTGAGTAAAATGACTGCAGAACCTTGCCTTTTATAAGGGGGGTGGGGCTCCAAGAGTGAGTGCAGTCTGATTGGTGACAATGTGCCTGCTGACTGTGATGTAAAGGGTCAAAGTTCTGCTTAATAGAGCATTATGGGGCGAATCGAACTTCCACAAAAGTTCGCCTTCGCCGCCGAAAGCGAACCACCTAAAGTTCGCCTGGGACCGTTCGCCCCATCTCTACTCAATTATGTAGCTATGACAAAGACGATCAGAAATAGCTCACCGCTGCATCCCAAACTTTTATCACCAGGGAGTCAAGTCACCGCCCCTTATCCACCAAAGGGTAATCTCCAATGCAATACCACAGTGCGGGGCAGAGCACAACGTTTCGACCCCAAGGCCTTTTCAAGTGCTCTGCACTGTGGTATTTGCAATAAACTGGCCAATCTGGCCTAAAATCCAGGTGGAGACCCGGTCTTTCTTACTTTTTGCTAAGACAAAGACCACAACTAACAGAGAAGTCTTGACATAGGCCTCTTGGTTTTATGCTATATGTAATGATGATGTGAGCAAACAATTTCTTTGCTCTTAATTATAATTACAGACAGGTACTCTTGCTGACTTTTGGGGCTTGATTCACAAAAGAGTGCTGTTAGCATGGCCGTTTTCACATGAATTTTCGCGTTTGTACGCAATCATGAATTTTCGCGCGCGATTACATGGTTTTGCGCGCAAACGCGATTTTTGGCGTGAAATCATTATCGATTTCATGTGAAAATTCGCGTTGCGTGCGAAAACGTTAAAATGCACGTGAAAATTCACGAACGCGCGCAACCAACGGCCGTGCTAACAGTTAGCACTCTTTTGTGAATCAAGCCCATGGGAGGCTATGCTTCATGGTGAACTTGGTTAAAGGCCCTTACTCTATTTATCCGGCTACTACTAGATATAATCTGGTCTGAGCAGATGGACATGTGACATAATGAGATATATGTAGCTATATATTGTACTAGACCTAATAAGGAATTGTCTGTAGTCCCTTTCTCTTTTCCTGAACAGCAAGTGTTAAAAAAGAGTTGTATCTATACAAATGATTTTTAAGAGTAGGGATGAGCTCCGCAGTGCTCTGGCATTTGGATTTCAAATTACGGATAAAACTTTTGGGCCACAGCAGGATGCAGAAACGTACCCTTGTCTGCTCCTATATCAGATGTGCTCCATGTCACTTTCTACGCCCCTGTAATAGTTCCACCTTCTGGGTTTGAAAGAGGAAGCATTCAAGAGACTAAACGATGGAGCGTGGCGCGAAGTGCATCAGCTATAGTTGGTAACAAGGGTAAGTTAATGAACACCCTGACACGGCCCACACGTTTTATTCGGATTTTGGAATCTTAATGCTCACGAGTCAGGACTAGTTTGGTAGAGTGACAATAAAAGATGTGTTATTTTATCGATGTATATCTACTATCCGTTTTAGCCAGTGCCCAATAGTAGAAAAGCCGCTTCACCTGGTGCCCTATTTCAGCGTACGCATGGAAAGTGCCTGATGGCGTTTGGTGCTACAGGGACACAGCCACTTTCTATGAACCACAGCCATTTGTAAAAATCATGTTTACCATAAAGAAAATTTTAATAATTCCCCTGTGCCTTCAGGCCTGATGCAGTATACTGAATGATGCCTTTCATTCAGTAAACCAGATGACCTTCAGTAAAGTTACTAGCCCAGGAGAAACATCAGACATTAACCCATAAGCACCACAAGCATGACTGCGGTAATTTGCTTTTCTCTGCATGTTACCAGAGCAACATACAAGTTAACCTCGTAATGGGCGTGGTGCTGATGGGTTAGCAATCTGGTGCACCCCCTATGCTAGTAACGGTAAAATTGTCCTGTGCTCCCTGCACACAGCAACTTTACCTGAGTTTACAACATCAGGCCTTCTGCCACTTATTTAAATAATTTATTCTTGATGACAGATTTCCCTTTACTTTCCTTCAAATCTTTTTAAACCTTTTTAAATTCTGAGAGTTTTTTCCCCCCCGTCACCAATATCGCTGGTTTCAATAGTCTTTTATGTCCTCCTAGAAGTCAGTTGTTTGGATTTGATAAACAAAACTCCGGGAGTGGAAAGTGGAGTTAGAATTATTAAGCACGTTTCCCCATGAGGTTCAGCAATAAGAAAGAGCACTCCAGGGAGAGCATCTAAGTAACACCTTGGTGAAATATCAGAGGATACTGATGAGAAGGGAACTTGGCCGAGTCCTTATTAAACTTGTATCACTGTAGCTGCTCCATCATTTTATAGGGCGCTCCAATGAAAAGAACCACAGGGGTCTCAAAAATGGGATTGGGAGCTTAAATAAGGCATTAGTAAGGAAACAGGAACCAAGCAGACTTTCAGAAAAGCTTTGCTTTCTTTACTATAGACACTGTAATAACCAACATTGTATATTCCTCATTGTAAACATTCAGATACCCTGCCATGCTTTATGAACAAAGTGTTGCCACACTACAGGAGATGCCTTTACAAGCTGCACAAGAAATAGAAAAACAGATTTTCTTGCAGCATAGCTAATAAGCACATAATGTTCTTTACTATTTCACGTTTCATAAGCATGTATGCATTTTTCCAGGGTTTTTTGAAGTTTGGTTTGCTCATCATTTTTTTCTTTCAAGTTTCTTTTATGATTTTTATTTTTCTCAAAGAAGTCTTTGTGACTTTGCTAAAACATTTTCTTTGAATGCAGTGACCGTTATGTTAGTGATTTTGTAGATTTGAAATAGAAACATCTTGAAAATGTTGGCTTGTGGGTGATCATTTGTAGGGATCTGTTTTGGTTGGATTTCTAAGATTTAAGAGAACTGGAGAACACTGAAGAAAATAATTGATCCAACATACCTAGACTCATTTGCAATTAACGTCGTTCTCCTTAGTTTTCTCCAAGGTGATAGTTTCAAACTTGCCAATAAAATTCCCTTTAAACCACCAGCAAGCAAAAGAATACTCAAAATAATTTTCGATTGTACCTTTTAACCAACTTTCTGGTACTTTTTCCATTGCAAAGTGCTAAAAAGTCCTAAATTGGAGATGATTACTGTCATTATCTCCTAGGAGAACATTCAGGAGAAAAAGTTAATTGCGTATGGTTTATTGGGTGCCATATGATCTTTAGTTTTGAAGAGCCTTAGTAAATAGAGGCCTCTATGCGATTCACTTTTTCTCCTAAGTTTTCTCCTTCATACCGCAACAAAATGTTTTTTTTAAGCCACCAGTAAGCAATACAATATTCAAAATAATTTTTACAGTCCCTTCCACTTACTTTATGTCCTTTTTCAGTTGCAAAGTGCTAAAAAGTTTATTTAAACAGAAGATAAATAATTATCTCCTAGATGAAAACTTAGGAGAAACAGTGAATAGAATAAGAGCCTGGGCCAATATGAAATCCTTTTTTTTCCTCTTGAGTTATCTCCAAGGAAATACTTTTCATATTCTCTTTAAAATAACTTTTAAGCATTTTAAAATTGAAAAAAGTACCTGAAAGTTAGTGAAAAAGTACTATAAACATAATTTTGTGAATGCTCTTGCTTGCTGGTGGTTTCAAAGGCGTCTCTTATACATGTTACTTTATTTCTCAAAGGATCATTTGTGATGCGTATAAAATCCCAAACTATTATTGGAGGTTGTGAGAATGGTGGTTGGGAGAACCAGGGTTGATGGGTAATTATTTAGTGACTGAGTGTGGCATCTTTTACCTAGTTTCCGAAGTGTTTTTCTTACTATGTCTGCTCCTAGGTGTTAAAAGGTTGCAGTCCTAACTTAAGTCATTTCTGGTAGAGGCATAATGTTTGTTTGTAGGTGAATTTGGTACAAAACTGGCAATATCCCTATTTGGAAAATTTATGTCAGAGAAATTCATATGTATGCTAAGGCCAGCTTCACACTACCAACTGGCGTTGGGATGCAATGCAGTGTGTCCATCGCACTGCCAAAAAAAGGCCTCTGGGGGTCTCCATGTTAATACCCAGTAATCCCTGTTCTGGCATCAGGGCAAGCAGGAAGTGGGGCTCTCTAACGCTTGCTTCCTGCAGCTGAAAAGACAAATTTCCCTCACATCAGCGTGCAGCAAAAAAAAAATAAATAAAAAAAATCACTTCCATCGCATCACATTGCACGGTCCCGGTATGAAAGGCTCCATAGACTCATTGGTGTTGTGTTACCCAGAACTAAAAACAGGGTAACACAATGTCCCAATGTGAAAGGGGCCTTAGGTAAATGTGTAATTTCTAGGCTGAAATATTTACTTTTTTCTATTTTACACAATGAAAAGCATGTTTATTGCAGTAAAGAAGGGATTACACTTGTGTCTGTAGGAAATGCAGAAAATTTCTTCCAAGGAAAAAAAAATTCAGAGCACTTTACTCTGGGACAAACGAACAGTCCTGTGTTCAATTGCAGAACAACACAATGGCCTCAATTCACTAAGCTTATCTCCTGTCTTTAATAACTCTTCTAGAGTTGTTACCATGGTGATAAGGCATGTAGTATTCAGGAAACATTTTACCTCAGGCAAACCTAAAGTTAACTCTTCAGTCTTTAAGTTAACTCTTTAATCCTTAAAATAACTCCAGAGTTAAAGACGGGCTGTTCATTAACTGCATGTGAAAATAACTACAGAGGAGGTAACTTAACTACAGAGGAGGTAAATTGACTACAGAAGAGGTAACGTAAGGAATGAAGAGATGAGATAACTCTCTTACTGTGTGGAGGTAAGTTTTCTCTTGCCTTATTATCTCCAGCATGATCTTAGTGAATTGAGGCCATTAACATCAATAACAATTTAAAATGTTGCCATACACAGTAAAACCTATGCAAATAAAAGCGATAGGTGAGTCTCGCGGTCAATTCCACATATAAACTTTATTTCCACCTCTCAATTTTTTTTTCTGCTGCCCCCTTTTGACGTCTGTAGTGAAGTAAAGCCATAACCATAGACTGTGCTGTTCACTCTCTGCTTGGCCTTGTCATGTCCCTCTAGCAAAATACCAACACTCTCCTTTCAGGGGAATTTAGAGGACACCATATACCTTTAGTGTCTATAGCAAGTGTTAAATGTTGCTTAGAATAAAAGGCTCTGCAGGTAATATCATTTTAACCTCTAGCAGTATGGTTACTTCTGGATTTTATGGTCGAAAGGCAGTGCATTTTTTTTTACAGGCCTCTATGCTCCGTCTACACGGAGCGATGTTACAGCAATGTTACTTATCAATCGAGCCGCTGATGCGGCTCGATTGATAAGATCCGTCAGGTCGGATTTCGCCACCGCCGATTCCCTGCTCGTTCCCCACGAGGGGACAATGGCAGGGAATCGAGCGGAAGATAAGCGGCGCCGGCGGGGACGAGCGGGGGATCGAATCGGACGCACGGGCGAACGAGGACGTGGCGGGTACGCATGTGGATGCGGAAGAGGCGATCCGGCGGCTAATCGAGCTGCCAGATCGCCTCGTGTTGATGGGGCTTTAGATGCTAAAAGCAGGGAAAAAATTCATACCGCTATGTAGATCTGCAGCAGCCCTGCACATTACTCGACTCCTCTGGATCCAGTGCTGCAATTTTCCTTCCATCCACCGGGCACTCTATCCCTATAGCGAGATCACCATCTATCATCATGACGACAGACGGTAATATCACTACAGGGATCAAGAGCCTCCGAGGACCAGAAGAATAATGGCTGCCAACGTCTGGATCTCAGGGGAAGTGAGTTGCAAACGCTCACTGCACAAAGACTCTGCATATGCCTCCTGGCGGCTACCACAAGTCAGATTCAGGGTTGCCACTCTGAGTTGCAGATTTCCAGCCCAGGTTACTTCTTAGGAGGTTCAATTTGCTGTTAGCAAGATGGCAGCAGGTTCTGGAGTGTTGGCCAGCAAGGTGACATGACATAACGCAGTGTTATTTAGGTATGAAGAACATGGGAAAGATGAGAGCACGTGTAAGGAAGTCTACTTAAAATTTTATGTTGTTCCCAATGTAGAGATAAAAGAACATTTTAATAGAAATCACCAGTGTACCAGCTATCGCTGAATTTTTGCATTTACTCCTCTTTTGTGTCTAGAAGGGATTAGGTGTGTCATAAGCCAATGCAGGGAGTTTTAACAATACAATTCTGCAGTCTCTGTGCCAATACTAACCAGCGTGGAAGTCTTGGCACCGATAATTCACACGGATTGTTTGTAACCCTTAACTTAGTTCATCTTGGACTTGGTAGATCTCACCACAGAGCCTCAGGCACCACATCTATTCCTATGGAGCACCAGAAATCGATGATGAGATGATACAGGGCCAAATCATCCTGTTTCACTGTAGGGAGCTAAACTACAAAACAGAAATAGGTACAACTCCTGTAGAGCTTGCTGAAATACTTAGCAGTGTACATCATTTGGTTTGTCACACAATGATCGGAGGAAGATTCTTTGCTCTGTGATGCAGTAAATAGTAGTGTACTACAAGCCACTTCTGTTATGACAAGTGTGTTTTTAATATAAATTTTGTTTGTTTTTAAGCATAAAAAAATAAACAAAACCTAATATTCCAGAAACAAAAAGTGCAGCCAAACTCCAGGACTCAGATTTGTTAGTGTGGACAGAAGTCTTAACTTGATATCTCTTGTCATGCAAATCTCTGTAGGCAACTGAAGTGGGAGGGAAATTGATCTTGGATGTTTTGATTTCTGTCGAAGTCTGCAGAATCGGTAATCGACATTTGCAGAAATCAACATTTTTGCAGAATCGGAAATCTCCATTTCCTACCATCCCTAGAGTGAAGATTTGGTGTCAGACTGTGATAGGGTTAGGGTGAAGTGAAAACTATTATGAAACCAAACAAGTTGCTTTGAATTCACTCCTAGGCCACATGGAAAGTGGTTTGCGTGTGCATGTAAACCCAGAGGTTTGCGGAGTTTATCAAATGCAAGTGAGGACCTTGCAGTGACAGCATCTCAATTTCATAGTGATAGCTGTGTGGCTTTGGCTAACCCAATTATTTGGTAATAGAACATACTCCCTGACGGTATGATTATTTCCGTATTTTAGGGTCTTTTTAAAATGTTTCAAACCCTAAAATCAGGAAAAAATCTCCCCTGCTCTCACTTACCTCCCTGGGCTCGGTGACGGTGATCTCACCAGAGTGATTCAGAGCCTCAGAGGAAAGGAAGGAAAATGGCTACCGGCGCCTGGTCCCCCTGTGAGGTGAGTAAAAGCGCCCGCTGTGCGCTATACTCTGCATTGAGCTCCCGGCGGCTAGCCTGATTACACTTGGGATTACCACCAAGGAGGTTATAGGACAACTGAAGTGAAATAAATATGGAGGCTGCCATATTTATTTCCTTTATATTAATACAAGTTGCCTGACAGCCCAGCTGATCTATTTAGCTGCCGAAGTGTCTAAATCATACAAGAAACAAGCATGCAGCTAATCTTGTCAGACGATAACGTCTGAAACACATGATCTGCTGCATGCCTGTTCAGGGTCTATGGCTAAAAGTATTAGAGGCAGAGGATCAGCAGGCTAGCCAGGCAATGAGTATTGCTTAAAAGGAAATAAATATGCCAAGTTCCATGTCCCTCTCTTCAGTTGTCCTTTACATAGTTCATCTCATTAGATGTTTTGGCTCCATTACCCTATAGAAATACGTCTTGATAGATTTGGGATTGAACCATTATCTGGATAGATTGTAGCAGCATTATGTTACAATGTAACATTGTTTCTGACATAACAAGACATGAACATACATTTATATTACTAAGCGCATTCATGCATGTATACCTTTGGGGGAAAGACATCAAAATTCATCAGAGCAAAGCTGATATATGGCATAGTAAATAAATGTGTATTTTCGTTAGGCAAAAGAAATATATTAAAAAATCATGATTTAAAAGCATAGCCTGAACGGCCGAGGTAGAGAATTGCCAATATACAGCATTGTATGGCTGTAAATGTCAAAGGAAAATATATATGGTTGGATTATTTATGCAGATCAACGACCTTTAAGAACAGCATAGACATCTATTACGTCTATGAATCTAAGTCTTTCTATGGCTGTTTTACACCAGCGGCAATGCGATTTCATTTCAGTACAGTTGTATTAAATGTGATAACTTTATTTACTTTGCCTGCCTCTTGGATCCCGGTAATAATTATAGCAAGCATGCCATTTTCTGATTTGTTATTCATTATAACTTTATTAGAAGCTTTGAACTGTGCTGCTAGAACTAATGAAATTGGCAGAACACAAGCTAAGACGTGGGCCTTTCTGTTCCTTTTCATGATTTCCTTCTACTTTTCCAGCCTGCTTTAAAGCTAACACCCTGGCAAACAGCATGGTGCCGTAGCTGAAAATAAATTGCATGTTAAAGTGCATGGACTCTTTCCCAGTTTCTGCTGCCTCTATTTTGTAACCAAGACAAATAAAGCATGTTGGAAAATAAATAAAATTGTTTTCTAACTCACAATCACAATTTTTTGATGTCACCTAAACTCGGCAAAAGTCAGTCAAACGATGACTGGGTAGGACTTGACTTCACAGCCAGTTTTCCTCTATTTTATCACTGTTTGCCATCAACACAGCTAGGCCCGGATTAACCTCACAGGAGCCAATAGGTAAAGATGTCCTGGCACCTTAGATTTTGTCTTCTGTGAACCTACAAACCCCCACTGAACCACACTGCAAGTGTGCTGGCTGGCCCAGATGTCACTTTCCTTTACTTCCCTTGCCTGCTGTCACAGCCTAGGTAGCTACAGTACCCTTAGTACCGTATTGGGTACCCAGAATACCCTCAATATTAAGTAGATAGAGTTGCCCCTAGTATTAGGTGGCTAGAAGAACCTCAGAATTATGTAACTTTGTAAGTGCTAAGTGCAAGTATACAGTAATTGAAAGTATATAATTGCTCACTTCTCCAAATCCCATGAAGGTTTCGGCCTTCCGTCCCCGCCAGGGGATATTTTTCATAGGTTGTCAATCAGTAGGTTGGGCCAAAGCAACCAATCACAACCGTTTTTTAACACGAGTTTAAACCAAACCTGTCTTGACCTTGCTTTAGCATCTGTCACGATGCAATCTCTTAAATTACTTTTAAAACTAACCTTTAACCAAACCTTTTTTCTATCATAGATTTTTGATGTCACCCTTGTCACTAGAGTTTTTTTTGGTTTTTTTGTGTGTCTTTTACCAGGAATGACCCTGGCTTAAGATAAAAAAAGGCTTTCTATGTAGTTTGACACTGATCTCAATTAATACTGAGAGAAGAGAAGTACATGCAAAGGCCAAACAAGTCCCCCTGGCAATGATAACCTTACTTTGTTGCAATTTGATCCAGATTCATACGGTAATACATTATTTTAACCCTTAGGATAGGTGCACAGTGAGTGTTGTGTGCCAATCCCTGTGATGGCAGGAACGCAACGCAATGTATTGGGAAAGCAGCATTGCACATTATACTCAGGTTGCCTTGGGTACAGTGAAGCATACAGTGAATGAAAAGTATGCTTCGCATCTCCTGTTAACATGCAAATTTACTGGTAATGCACAACACACCTGCCACACTGTGAACATCGCATAGGTGATGCATTGCTGTAAGGTAAGCCACATTACAATGCAGCCGTTAAACTGAAACACAACGCAACACTGTGAGCATGGCCTGACTTCCAGCTATTTTTCTGTTAAGTTGCACACCAGTGCATTTTCAGTGTTTGCCATAGGCTCTATATTATCCAGATACGCCCCTGAATATGGGGAGACATATACGCCTATGAATGCCTGCAGCAGGTACAGGCGCAAGTACTTCTGTACTAATATGTCTTTAGACATCCATGGCATACTGTATTGATGCAGAAACACAGCAACACTAAAAGACGACCGAGACAGTCAGCCCCGGGCCGCCCCTGAGGCGGGGTGAGGCAGGTTCCTCAGGCGGTGGAAGTGGGTGGGGGGCCACCGAGCCGGAGGGGGCAGCGCGGGTACAGTGGTGGATAGAGGGGCCAGACCCAGTGGCATAGCCAAGGAGCTATGGGCCCCAGTGCAAGTTTCATATGCCCCCCCCCCCAAGCACTCTATACATACCAATTTATACGGAGCACCAAAACCTGCCAGGGACAGCTACAGTGTCAGAGGTGCAAGAAGGGGATAGGGAACAGCTTGTTAATGAAGTATTTATAGAAGGGATCATTACAAGCACAGGACCAATAAAGAGCTAAAACTGTTGTTGAGGGAGAGCCGTATGGGGCTCCTCTGAGCCAAGGGCCCCGGTGCGGTCACAACCTCTGCAACCCCTATCGCTATGCCGCTGGTCAGACCCCCCCCCCCCCTCACCTGGGTCCCTTGTCCCTCTCCCCCTCTAGCTATGTGCGCAGCATGTCAGGCAGCAGGTGGGGGAAGTAATTACTCACCTCTTCCTTCTGCGTTCCAGCATTGCGTACCACCGCTCGTCACTTCTTGCAATGTCACGCACTGTACTAGCGTAAGTACAGTGGGCGGCATTGCAGGAAGTGACAAACGGTGGTACGCAATGCTGGAACGCAGAAGGAAGAGGTGAGTAATTACTTCCCCCACCTGCTGCCTGACACATACACAGCGCTAATAGCTGGAGGGGGGAGAGTGGACGGGGGACCAAGGTGAGGGAGGGGGGGGGGGAAGTTGGACCCCCCGTGCCCACTGCCCCCCTTCCTGGCTACTACCCCCTCCAGGCTAACTATACTGGGGACAATTTTACTACCTAATGGGGGTCGCAAAAAGTCTAAAATCGACCCTGGAGACAGCCAAAGGGTTTATAAATTATTATTTTAAAGTAATCCTGTAAGGGTTACTTACCTAGAGAGGGGTGCCAGAGCTGGATTCCCTAAGCTAAAGAGGACAGGGAAGCATCATTAGGATCCAGAGGCTTTCCCCCTCCCCAGGTAAGTACCCCAAAGAATACATTTTTTTCCTAAAATGTTTACTTTAATAAATGTCTGTTTGCGACAGGCTCACTTTAACTAGTACATTGAACAAAGGAGATGATTTTTACTGACTGCAAATTACCTGCTTCAAATCTCTCCAGTCCAGATCAAATCACCACCTTTTTAATTAAAAAGAAAATTCGGCCAAAAGATATTTACACAAAACCACAAACTGCTCATAAAAAGAACATGCATTACCATATTGTAAAAGCCTTCTTTTTTCCACACTTCCTCCCCTTTAAAAACATAAATAAAAAGAAAATATGAAAAAAAAGCCTCTTGTGTATCCTGACGCATTGGCTGCAGGGCCAGGTTAAAAGAGAAAGCTTCTAAGCATCGGGCACCCTGGCATCTTTGTAATCTGTTTCCCTTTTATTCCGTTTTTTGACAGGTGAATGAAGGCAAGATGAATGGTCACATAGAAATTATTAATCTCTATGGACAGCATTCGATATATGAGCATGCAAGTGGAGGGTGGAAAGCAGGGAAGGAAAAGATACAGAAAATTCCCTTCCCTCTTATCCCTGCTCCATCAACTACTTTGTCAAAATTTCTCCAGGCTTTGCTCCTGTCTGTCTCGCTGAAAGACCAGTCATTCTTTTATTTGTCAAAAAGAATCAAAAGGTGAGGAAGATTACAGCTATACTCAGGAGTGCAGGTTAAGAAAACGTGTTGTACATCTTCAAACCTCAAATAAACAAGCTATATAATTTCTCAAAATAGGGATTTTTGTGGGAAAAAGTGTTTAAGTAAGTGAAGCACTACATGAGTTTTGGGACATCTCTGAGGGCTGGGAAAATTGCACACTGCCGTATAGACAATATATATGATAAGCTAGGTAGCTCCTTGGCACAAGCTGAAATATTTATATGGAGGCACTCAGTTATTGTATAAGCGATTGTTGTATAACAGTGTACAATTGAGCACACAACCGCTATATAATAACCCAGCACTGGCACCCAGTCATACTAGCTGCTGACGAAGATAATAGATGGCGACTAGAGTGGATAAAGGGTAGGGATGGCAGAACACCTTCACAAACGATGCAGGCCATTCACGCCCACCCTGTACTTTCCATTTTGTGTACTCTTCACCAGGGCCGGGCCGAGGCATAGGCTGGAGAGGCTCCAGCCTCAGGGCGCAGTGTAGGAGGGGGTGCACAATTCATTCAGCTGTCATTCCTAATTGTGTTTGAAGCAGAAAGGAATAAGAAAAGGAGATACATGGAAGTGAATACAAGCCAGATAACTAGAGATTAAGGTGTTGGGGACCCTGGGGTGCCTCTTAGTCTAAGAGCAATCAGTGTGTAACGGCTGGGATGGAGGGATGGAGGGGCGCACTTTGGTGTCTCAGCCTTGGGTGCTGGAGGACCTAGTCCCGGCTCTGCTCTTCACCCTAAAGTCAGACAGGACAGCCAATCAGACATGCTCACCACTTGGGCCACTTACCCCCCTTGCCCCCCCCCCCCCCAATAAAAGGTACGATCCTGGCAGCCATTTTCATTCAGCATTAGTCAATATAGGGAGAGGAGCTGCTGTTGCAGATAGGACCAGGGCCGGATTTGTACATTTTACCGCCCAAGGCCCTCTGTCAACCCCACCTCACCCTACCCACTGTGTCGCCCCAGTCTTGAGCACTCCCATCCCATGCTCCCCTGTCCCGTGCTTCCCCCCTCCTGAGATGTGCTTGACTGCTCTGCCCTGTGGAAACAGGGCGGTGACGGACCATGAGTGTGACTACTGTGGTTTACATCCTTGGCAGTTTAACTTCCTGAGTGTGCCAGTCCACTTCCCACCCCTTGCTTCATGGTGCCCTAGGCCATGGCCTTTGTGGCCTTGCCCCCCCCCCCCCCCCCAATAGTCTTTTTGAAGACTCTTCCTGACCACAAAATTAATGTTGAGGACTGACCGTGAAATCTGCCCTTCTGTGTACTTATTTGCGCTAAAGTGATTTAGTGTGTCACCATTTTGTGATTCGCTGCATGCTGATTTGCCTGACTGTACTGACTGTTACCGTGTCACTTTAACACCTTTGTGACCCTACTGTGTGTTCTAGGTGATTTCTGTGTGCCCCCCCCCCCCCCAAACAAAAATAGATTTGTGGTAAAGGCAATACCCCTTTGCTTGTCACTGCTTTCTGTGCAATCCAAAAGTCCTGACTGTTAAGGTACCCACACATCTAGACCAAGAAACAGATTTCTCTCTGAATTTGGATTAGAACCACAGGCCGATTCTCAATCGATTTTCAGCATGAAATCTTGAGGGAATCAGCCTTGTGACGCAGCCTTGCCACCCCCTGCTGCTGTCCCTCTGTTTTAAGTCCCTTCCCCGTGGTGCCCCTCACAGTTATACTTTACCTCCCACCGCCATCCCCATACTTCTGGATTTGCGCCCAAACATGGTTGTCTGCATTATAGCACATGGGGCGCAGATGTGACATCACACACACTCCCCACGTGCTATATGCCGGTAGTCACGTGGGGCCAGAAAGTGGAAGTATGGTGTGACAGGTAAAGTATAACTGCACGGGGCAGCAGAGGGACATACAACATTGCATTTATAGTAAAAAAAAATATAGTTGAACAGTGATTTACAATACATATATATTTATAAATATTCATAGAATTTACATTCAATGCTTTTTCAGGCATGATGAGAATTGTTAGCTTCCTTTTCTAGAAGGAGACGCTAGCTGTGCCCTATGAGTCATTTTGTCACAATAAAAGTAGTTGTTGAATGTAATGTCTGACTTCTAGCAGGCTATTTTCTATTCACGTTACTACAAGATTTAAAGTGTAACTGCATTTCTGACAAGAAAACAGTCCTCACCAGACAAACTTTGTACATATCAGAGATTGTAGCATGGAACTAAAGGCAACACATGTCCTAGCAAAAATTACCTTGTAAAGAATATAGTAAATACATATATAAATAAATAAGAGTCCGGACACTCCAGGCTGGCATTTTTTGGCCATGACCATCTTTATTGGTTAAACTTATTAAAAGGTTGAGGTCCAATAAATTACTCATGAAATAACTTTATTAAAACCAAACAAAAAACTCATTTTTTGATCCACCACTACGGTTCGGACCACCAAAATTAAAACAACTCCAGTAGGACCCCAACATAATGACTCGTCCACACCTTCTGGGCGTGACCTCTTCCAATAAAGATTTGACCACGACAAAGTCTTCTTAACAAACAGGGAATGGCAAGTGAGGAGCTCGCCCAGACTGCTTCAGGAACAAAGGCAGCTAACCTGGCTATGGACCTTACTTTTATACACTTACGTTGCCTGCCATTGGTTGTTGCAACAATGTTTGACCCCAGCAACACATGGCAGAATTCTCCTCAGTACATGTGCCGACCAATCAACGCCCACATTGAAACACCACCTTTCTGCAGCAGTTCTTTAACCAATCAGCAACCTAGCTACCTCACAGAGGTAAAATCAAATAGACCCAAAATTTACCTCAGGAACGGTTGCCACAGTTCCATGTAGGGCCTATTATTCATTGCGGCCCTTTTCACTCTTCACTGAACACCTTTATTTTGGTTGGAGATGGTGATATGAGTCATGACAGTAATTTCCTGAGTGGGAGTGAGCAGTAATTACAAATGAATAATACAACACCCCATGCAAATGAAAGACTCTTTGCTCATAACCTCTCTTTCGGTATCTGTTGTTGTGACACACCAACCAAGTATTTAGTAACCCACACCCCTTATTTACCATAGTGTCCCATAATGTGTTGACACTTCATAAATAAATGAGACTATAGCTATGAATAGAAAACGGTGCTGGGTATGTCTGAAATGTTACTCTCTGCTTGCTTTGGATTTCTGGAAAACCGCTAAACCAGCAATACAGCCAAAGGGATGTCTCCTGGCTAAATGATCAACTGCCAACTAACTGATCAGCAGCTACTGGCTGTAATCTCTTTTGTTACGCTATGACCCACATAAGCAGTCATCTGAAACACCACCACCTGGTGGTGAAAGTGTTGAATTACATGTCTAGACATTGCATGCTGACTTGGAACTTACAGTTAAAGGACAACTATTGCAAAAAAAATTGTCAAAGTTAAAATACATACAAATACATTTACATTTCAACTCAAAGTAAATGACTGTTGACTGTTTTCCTGTGTCGCTGCCACTTCCAGTATGTAGTAACAATCTGACAGATCTTTCAGATTTTGGCCTAGTCCATCTCCTCATGGAGGATTCTCAGTTATTTCTTTCTTCCAACTGCCAAAGTAGTGTGCAAATACGTAAGGAAGCTGACTGACATCTTTGTATAGATTCTTTCCAGTTAACGCTGAGAATCTCCCATGAGATGTACCAGTCCAAAATCTGCCAGCTATAGGGTTTTTTTATTTGATGACTCCTGTAAGGGCGAAGAATATGTAGGTGAGAAGTAGGGAGAGACTGGGAGCCCAATGGTGCAGTATCGTTAGGTATAGAGAGGATAAACTGATATAAATATATACTCACAAAGGTGGGTTGCAGTTCCTACAGCCACCGTATAGGCCTGCAGGGAATTAACTGTCCCTGCTCGGTACTCCAGGTCCTGCTGGATACTGGATGGTCGCTCTTCTGTAGTATGATAGACTTTCCAGAAAAACTGCAAATCCATTATCTCCAAAGGAGGTCTGACTGGTAGTGGGTAGGATGGAGGTGCCCAATGTGCGTTCTATTTTAGTGTTTTTAAATATAAATGAAAAAATTATATAATAAAAAGAGTGGTAATCACTTACCTCTCCAGAATATATAGACAGTTCAACTGGAAAAAAAGTTTTTATTCAAAAAGCAATCTGACAACGCGTTTCTTGGGTCATGGCCTGCTTCCTCAGGTCAGTTTAAAATGCCTTGATAGCATAGGAGATAGAGTGTAGGCGCCTCTAATGTCTTTGTTTTATTTGTATTTAAAAATACTAAAGTAGAACGCACAGTGGGCGCCTCCATCCTACCCAGTACAAAATCTGTGAGATCTGTCAATTTTTTTAAACCTGAAGAAAGTGACAGCAACATTGGAAACATAAATTTACAGTGCATTTTACTCTGGTTGAAATGCGCATTTGGTATGAATGTGTTTTACAATTTTAAATGTTTTTAATGGCATTGGGTAAGTGTATGCCTTACATGGGGGTCACTTCTAACTGACATCTGTGCTTAAAACACAACTGAAGTGAAAAGAATATGGTAGCTGCCATATGTATTTCATTTTAAGCAATACCAGTTACCTGCCAGCCCTGCTGGTCTATTTGGCTGCAGTAGTGCGTGAACACCACCAGAAACAAGCATACAGCTCATCTTGTAAGATCTGACAAAAATGTCAAACACCTGATCTGCTGCATGCTTGTTCAGGGTCTACAGCTAAATGTATTAGAGGCAGAGGATCAGCAGGATAGCCAGGTAACTGGTATTGCTTAGAAAGGAATAATAATGGCAGCCTTCATTTACCTCTCACTGCAGTTGCCCTTTAAATATGTTTTCCTTTGCATTTATTTGAATTCCATTCCATTTAATTTACATTTGAATATTGTTTGTTACTAGCTACTTAGGGATGATCGGAACCAGCAAATTCCATTCCGCCGGAAATCACGGATTCCGTCTCTGTTAAATTCCGTCGCTATGAAAATTCTGCCGGATTTGTACGAAATTCCACGGAATTCCGGATTCCGTCGGAAAAAATCATCCATCTCTCTCTCTCTCTCTCTCTCTCCTCCCTGAGGGAGGAGGGTCTCATCTTCCAGGGAATTGTAGTTTTTCAAAAGCCAGCTTACATACCATGGCTGGGAATTGAACCCAGGTCTCAGTGTGTGGTAGGCAACTGACTTAACCGCTATACCACCAACAACACTACATGCTGAAGCCAGCCTAGCATGTACCATTATGATCAATCCAAGAGAAAAAGTAGCATGCTTAAGGATTTGTAGCCAGGCATGGCCTTGCCTTTTGTGTTCAACAGTTGTCCAAAGAGAACCCCAGATAGCCAGGTAGATTCATCTCTCTCTCTCTCTCTCTCTAGTAGGGATGGTCACCGCTTTCAGCGGAATTGTATTTTCCGGATTTTTTAGGCGGAAATTGCTCATTCCGTTTGGTCGAAACGGAATTGCTTTTTCAATCTGGCAGAATTCCGTAAAGATGCCTGTGAAATTCTGCTGGTATCCGTTGATGGTTTTAAGCTGAAAATTCAGTTCAATGGCATCAAGTCCTAGAAAGAGAGAAAGAGAGAGAGAGAGAGATAGAGAGAGAGAGCTCGTTTTTCTCTTTCTCCTATTTATCTCTTGGGAGGTAATTTACCTCCTGTGATATCTCCAAATAGCAATTCTCCAGAAGTATAGGGGAAAATATCGACAGAGAGAAATGCAAGAGATAAACGTGAGATAAGTATGAGATAAATAAGTGATAGTTAGCTTTTCTCCAAATCACAATTCACCAGGGAAGAAAGGGGGTGTGGCCATTCGTTATTTTTTTCATCTCTTTATCCCCTGAATGAACCTGGAGATATCGTGGTTTTCACACAGCAGCTGCTGCTGTGGAAGATGGAGCCTTTTGAGCTTACTCTGTTAGGCCTGGTGCACACCAAAACTGCTAGCTGATCCGCAAAATGCTAGCAGATTTTGAAACGCTTTTTCTTATTTTTCTGTAGCGTTTCAGCTAGCATTTTGCAGTTTTGTGAAGCGTTTTTGGTGTTGTAGATTTCATGTATTGTTACAGTAAAGCTGTTACTGAACAGCTACTGTATCAAAAAACGCCTGGCAAACCGCTCTGAAGTGCCGTTTTTCAGAGCGGTTTGCGTTTTTCCTATACTTAACATTGAGGCAGAAATGCCTCCGCAATCCAAAATCTGCAGCAGCCCGGGAGTATGCGTTTCTGCATACTTCGTCTCTCGCTCTGGTGTGCACCAGCCCATTGAAATACATTACCCAAGCGTATCCGCAGCCGCAAGCGGATCGCAAAACGCAGCCGAACTGCTCTGGTGTGCACTAGGCCTTAGAGCTTGCTTCTATTATGAGGAGACGAAGGCGCAGGAGGAGGGTCTGTTTAATCGCCCCTCTTATTTGTCGTGAGAGAACAGTTCTTGATAATTTTACTGAGACAGAAGTGGTGAAGAAGTTCAGACTCACTCGTGATATGATTTATGATATGATCCGGCAGTAAAAGGCGGGAATACTCTGGTCACGTAGTGGTAAAACTCCGCCTCCTACCCACAATGCTTCACTTTCAAGCTTACAGAGAGGAAAAGGATCCCAAGTAAATCATTAATACCGATTACCTAACTCTCTGCTTTCTCACACTTTTTTCATGCATATCTCTCCATTATCCCCTGCTATCGAACACTTTTCTCTCTGTTTTCTCACACTGGTGAATTGACTCCAGAGTGTTAAAATACCTCATGAGATAAACTACCTACCTTTTTTCTCTTAGTAAATCCTCTCTGGTGAATTGACGCCAATGGTACATGCTAGGCTGGCTTCAGCATGTAGTGTTTTTGGTGGTATAGCGGTTAAGTCAGTTACCTACCACACACTGAGACCTGGGTTCAATTCCCAGCCTGGGTTCAATTCCCAGCCACGGTAAGTTGGCTTTTGACATGCTACAAATCCTTAAGCATGATACTTTTTCACTTGGATTGATCATAATGGTACATGCTAGGCTGGCTTCAGCATGTAGTGTTGTTGGTGGTATAGTGGTTAAGTCAGTTGCCTACCACACACTGAGACCTAGGTTCAATATCCAGCCCAGCCTGGGTTCAATTCCCAGCCATGGTATGTAAGCTGGCTTTTGAAAAACTACAATTCCCTGGATTCCGTGGAATTCCGTTTTAGAGGTTTAGCAATTCTGTTCCGACCGCCGGAATCGGAATTAACCTAATTCCGTCCGGAGTCGCGGAATTGAGGAATTCCGCGGAATCCAGCAAGCATCCCTACTAGCTACTCCACATACTCAACATATTAGCAAAGCACTTCAAATGCTGAATAACAGGTCGGGATATATTAAGAAAAAAATTAAGTGCAGTGCAAAGCTTATGGAAATCAATTACAGCTGCGGTGCAACGAAAAAAAAAGTCCTCAGTATTTGTAGGTAGCTAGGGTGCCCCAGTATAGGAGGCCAATTATAAGAGGCCTCAGTATAGCTGGCCAGGTCTAGGGGCCCTCAATATAGGTAGCTACATATAGGTTGCCCCCAATATAAGCTGCGGTGCAATGAAAAAAAAATGTCCTCAGTATTTGTAGGTAGCTAGGGTGCCCCAGTATAGGAGGCCAATTATAAGAGGCCTCAGTATAGCTAGCCAGGTCTAGGGGCCCTCAATATAGGTAGCTACATATAGGTTGCCCCCAATATAAGGTAGCCAGGCATAGGTTGCCCAGTATAGGTTAGCTAGGAATAGGTGCCTCCAGTATAGGTTAGCCAGGTATAGTTGCCACTAGTATAGGTTAGCCAATTAAGTTCCTCCAGTATAGGTAACCAGCTTGTCCTGTCCCCCACTCCCTTCTTGGCTGCAGCTCAATTACCTTCTCGAATGTATTTTTGTTGCCATTACATGAATGACTACACAGCAAGCAGAATGGCACAAGTTTTTGCTATATAGTGCCTTTAATCAGTACTGGAGGTTGGCCGGGAGGGGAGCCAGGCTGTGACTGTGGCGATCAGTGTCCTCTGCATATTAATTTGGAAAACGTCAGTCACAGCCTTTGTCCTTATGTACATTTTTTAAATAAAAACTAATAACCGCACTAGTTTTCATGGATATCAAAACTGAGAATGTTCATTAGTTCTGATCCTCTCTCACTGCAAGAGCACAGGTCCTCCTGATGCAGTTGTGACCCCTGCTGCTATACTCCTGCTAGTGCAGTCTCAGGTCAGGGAAACATAAAAGTGTTAGAACAACCGATTGGCACTTTTTTTTCCAGGTACATGGTTCTGAAAGTGTTATAGCCAGTAGATAATGTTTAGGAGTACATCTTGCGGTGTCTTCGCATCGGTTGGGCGGCGGTTGGTGTCATTCTTAGCGAAATATTGGTAATTTGAATTGCCAATATTTTATTGTGAACTATCAACACCTATTCTATCCTTGATCCTCTGCTATAAGTGCCTAACCCCTCCCACCTAATGTCTAACCCTCAGTTGGGCAGCGGTTGGTGCCGCTATCGGAAAAATATTGGTAATTTAAATTACCAATATTTTATTTGGAACTACGCAACACCCATTATAACCTTGATCCTTTGCTAACCCTAACCCCCCCACCCTATCAAAAAAGACTCTTATTTATGCCTAACCCCCTTATAAGTGCCCAACTTTAACCCCCCACACACCTAATGCCAATCTTAACCTCCCCCACCAACCATTAAGTACAACCACCTAAATACTACATAGCAATTGATATGCTACTAGCCGCAACTGGCGCCAAAATGACCGCCCGGGTGCCTGAATTAGTGTTGGGCGAACAGTGTTCGCCACTGTTCGGGTTCTGCAGAACATCACCCTGTTCAGGTGATGTTCGAGTTCGGCCAAACACCTGATTGTGTTCGGCCAAACCGTTCGGCCACATGGCCGAACTAAGAGCGCATGGCCGAACGTTCCCCGAACATTCGGCTAGCGCTGTGATTGGCCGAACGGGTCACGTGGTTCGGACCCGAACGCGCTCTGATTGGCCGAACTGTCACGTGGTTCGGGTAAATAAATACCCGAACCACGTCATATCTCCGCCATTTGTCTGTGGGTTTAGCTTTGGGTAGGCAGGCAGGGTAGTTCGCGCTCCAGCCACGCTAGCCAGGGTCCCCCGGTCATTGTGTCGCTGCTGGGAATAGTAGTACACCGCTCACTCAGCCACACTATATAGCATTGTGTTTACTGCCACTCTGTGTACCTCGCTCAGCCACACTATATAGCATTGTGTTTACTGCCACTCTGTGTCTGCTGGGAACAGTAGTACACTGCTCGCTCAGCCACACTATATAGCATTGTGTTCTGTGATGGGTTAGCATTGCCGGTCCCTGTTTATTGAACCTCTCATCTTTATTACATTTATGACTGCATGGCGGCAAAAAGCATTGCTATATCCGCACGCTATTTGTCCTCATGCAAGGCCTGGGATGTTGTGTCTCAAAAAGCGTGGCCTTCTCCTCCTGCGCCTCCTCCTGTTCCATCACGTGTGCTGCTGCTGCTGGGTTAGCGTTGCCGGTCCCTGTTTAAGTGTTTATTGAACCTCTCATCTTTATTACATTTATGACTGCATGGCGGCAAAAAGCATTGCTATATCCGCACGCTATTTGTCCTCATGCAAGGCCTGGGATGTTGTGTCTCAAAAAGCGTGGCCTTCTCCTCCTGCGCCTGCTCCTGTTCCATCACGTGTGCTGCTGCTGGTGCTGGGTTAGCGTTACCGGTCCCTTTTCGTGGAACCTCTTCTCTGTATTACATTTATGACTGCATGGCGACAAAAAGCATGTTACCTGTGCAAAGAAACATGACATTTTCCACATTTAAAAGACAGTTTTTCCTTTGAAACTTTACAATCAATTTTCTCAAAAACTATAAGCTCTTTTTCAAATATTTTTTTTTCCTCTTGTACCCACTCCCAAGGTGCACATACCCTGCAAATTTGGGGTATGTAGCATGTAAGGAAGCTTTACAAAGCACGAAAGTTCGGGTCCCCATTGACTTCCATTATGTTCGGAGTTCGGCGCGAACACCCGAACATCGCGGCGATGTTCGGCGAACGTTCGCGAACCCGAACATCTAGGTGTTCGCCCAACACTAGCCTGAATGCCAAAAATGAACACAAGCTTCTCTTAGATCCCTGGCGATTGCGTCACCCTATTAACCAGATCGAAGTATTACAGTCATTATTGGAAGGGAGATTAGGAATGACGGCCTTCTTTTTTTTCTTTCTTCCTAGTGTCCCAGATGTGCCTTTTTGTCCTTTTCTTTAACTGTATCTGCTGTTAGCGCCCTTTCCATGCAGTTATCTGTACCTGTCTGTAATAGGAAACTCTGCTCAGCGGATTCCAGAGGAATGTCATCATACCAGCCTGTGTGTACATATTGTTTGTGTAATGACAATTATTGCAATGCAACCGGCGCAATGAAACTCTAGTAATTAGGTTTCCGCAAAGAGTTATTGCAGCTCAGCGTTGAGGAGAAATAAATGAAAAGCGTTCTGGTAGGGAGAGATTTAATACAAGTTCGGGGTAATACGCTATTCCCATGGGAGCATTACAGAGGAGACTCTGCTTACTATTCATAGAAAACAGCAGCATTGTATTATCTGTCTACTGTATACACACCAGGAGGCTGAGGCATACCTGGTTACCAGGCCCTCTCTTGAGACAAGGAACCAGGGGGAGGTTAGGAGAGGACTATAGCAATAAGAGGCTGGTATTATTGTCACAAGTGTTGACATTTGTTTTTTGTTACAGAGAGAAATATTTCTGTGAAGAGCATAAAGAGATAATTTGCTTATTCAGCAGTGATGCATCATGGGAGATCGCAGTTGCTCACTTAAAGCTGAATTATCACAAACACCTTCTGCAGTGGCGTAGCTAAGGAGCTGTGGGCCCCGATGCAAGTTTTACAATTGGGCCCCCCAAGCACTCCATACATAACAATTGATGCAGCGCACCAAAACAGGAACAGTTTGTTAATGATTACCACGATTCAAAGTATCTATAGAAGTGATTATTATGAGTACAGGACCAATAAAGAACTAATACTGTAGTTGAGGGAGGGCCTTTCGGGGCCCTTATGCCCAAGGGCCCTGATGCGGTTGCTACCTCTGCAACCCTTTTTGCTACGCCCCTGACCTTCTGTTGTAATAAGGCTAATTACACTGAGCATTGCTTTTTAGTAGGAGGGCTTTTCAGTCTTTTAGTCCCCTATACTTTCCTAGTGGTTTTGGTTCACCCCGGGCTGCTTGGCTAGTCTGTTGTTCTGGTCCAAGTCCTCTCCCATCGAGCCAAGCCATATGAATTCCTACCATGCACTGATGAGGTCCAACAGACCGAAACAGGATATCTGCACATTGGGCTGATGTGACTCTGTAAAATGTATAAGCTATAGGCTTGCTATTCACCAGTGATGTACAGAAATCCTGGCTTCAGAGGCATAAAGAGATCCATGTCCATATTCAGTAGCGATGCATTGTGGGTAACCACAGTTGCTCACTTAACCACTTCAGCTTTCAGTGTTTTTTCACCTTATGCATCCGAGCAATTTTTACCTCCCATTCATTTGTCAATCATTTTATCACTGCTTATCACAATAAAATGATCTAGATCTTGTTTTTTTCCGCCACCAATTAGGCTTTCTTTGGGTGGTACATTTTGCTAAGAATTATTTTTTTCGAAATGCATTTTAACAGGAATATTAAGTGTAAAAATGGAAAAAAATTCTCAGTTTTCAGCCATTATAGCTTTAAAATAATAAATGCTACCATAAATAAAACCCACATTTTATTTGCCCATTTGTCCTGGTTATTACACGGTTTAAATTATGTCCCTATCACAATGTATGGCACCAATATTTTACTTGGAAATAAAGTTGCATTTTTTCAGTTTTGTGTCAATCACTATTTACAAGCTTATAATTTAATTTAAAAATAATAGTAATATACCCTCTTGACATGCATATTAAAGTCCAGACCCTTAGGTAACTTTATTTAATTTAATAGTAATTTTTTTAATTCATTTTATTTGGGTATTTTTTGGTGTGGGAGGCAAACCGTTCATTTTAAAAGTTTTATTAAAAAAAAAGTATGTAGATGTAGTTTTACTATTTGGCCACAAGATGGCCTCAGTCATTTTATTATGCATCCTGTAAGCGTAACATATTTGCTTACAGGAAGTGAAGAGGGGATGTAGAACTTAGAATGATTGTGGCTTCTCATAGAAGCCGCCGGTCTTTCTAACTGGGACTTAGATCAATGAATGGGAACTGCATTCTCATTCATTGATCTCCGGGCTAACAGGCGGCTGCACAGGAGTGCGCGTGATCAGCCGCGGGAGCACGCAGCAGACTGGCAGCAGATGCGTCCAAAAGGCTTAAATGGTAAAGCTCAATTATGTCAAATACCTTCTGTTTTAAGAAGGGAAATTGCACTATGAATAACAAGTACAATCTTGCAAGTTCTGCATTTTCTGTAGTGAAATATATTTTCCATATATGTTCAGCTGGTATTTACTGTACATTTGAACATATTAAAACGGAAGAATTGACAGGGTTGTATTTGAGTATAAGTGGGGAAATGCTGAAAAATGCCACTACTGGTGCTTGTACAGGATTTAGTTGGATGCTGACTGGCATTTTACAGCTACTAACTGACACATTTAGCAGGCACTGACTGTCACTGAAAGGAACTGACTGGCATTTTACTGGCACTGGTAGACATATTCTGTTGAGTCCTATAGATGTTAAATCACTAGTTAGCATTGCCAATATGCCCGTAGCAGGTGTTTTAGAAATGCCAGCCAACACCAGACTAGCAAGTATTAAGATCAATGGAGCTTACAATGTCTTAGCATTTTTCTTTTGCTGTAAAGTCTATAAAGTACCAGTTTTGCTAGGAACCATTTGCAGTGTCAGCTAGCCCTAAAGCTAGACACATGGCACACTGCGTATGGTGGTTTTTCCAGGTCTCTGTAATATGGCACAAGGGAGGGTGGATGAGGCACCCAGATGTGATAAAATTTGTAAAAACCAAATAAAAATTCACTGAGCATTTGCACAGCCTCAGCCCAGTTATGTCGCACTAAGGGATTGTATCCCGATCACCGCCCGGTGACATCCATCTAACGTGTGTGGGCCTTTACTCTCCTTGTTATAGGCCTCTTTCTATCTTTATTTATACTGATAAAATACCTATTTGACCAATCAGGACTGAAGATTATCAGTCACATTCTTGGTATATAGCAAATACTAGAGAAAGCAGGCCACAAAAAAGAAGACTTGGAAAAAGTACAGTTACGATAGACTGTAGTATACCTCATCCATGTAGAAGTGTATATCTAGCACCTGTTTCTTTGTTTGGATAGTGTAGGAGGGGTTATGGTTGCCTTTGTCCTCATAGGGGAGATTTTTCCTCACTTCCTGTCATTGTCAAATTTGCCATAAAAAAGAAGCCGAATGAAAGGACCACTATCGCGAAAATCGTAAAATGTAAAATACATGTAAACACATACAAATAAGTATGTTTCTTCCAGAGTAAAATGAGCCATAAATGACTTTTCTCCTATGTTTCTGTCACTTAAAGTAGCTAGTAGAATTTTAACAGGTTTTGAACCTGCCCATCTCCTAATGGGGGATTTTCAGTGTTTTATTTTCAAAAGCATTCAGTGAATGGCAGTTGCTCTGTCCAACTGCCAAAAAAGTGTGCTGCGAGCAGCATCATTGTATAAATCCTTTTCAGGGAATGTCTTTGTAAAGAATAAAATCCTTGCTGAGAATCCCCCATGAAGAGATGGACTAATCCATCAGTTCTGTCAGATTTGTACTACCTACTGTAAGTGACAGCAACATGGTAGAAAAGTAATTTATGGCGCATTTTACTTTGGAAGACACATACTTCTTATTTGTATGTATCTAAACATATTTTACATTTTACCATTTTTTGCGATCGTGGTCCTTTAAGGGTAAACCTCTGATTTACGGAAGGTTATGTGATCATTTGGTCAAATGATTCGTTTGTAAATCTTTACCTGGCTTGTTATGATCATCATGTCTAAATTCTGCTTCTACTCTACACAGGAAGTGACACATAATCACATGACTGACCAGTAGGGATGGTCGTAGTCCGCCAACTTCGCTACGCTGGAACTACACGTAGTTCTATGCAATTACGCTTCGCAAACTACGGTTTCGAAATCAGAAACTTCGCTATGTTTGCATTTCGTAGACTACGAGTTAAAATATGGAAGCTTCGTGTAGTGCGAAGCGTAGAGTATGCGGACGCTTATGCCCTTATGCGGAAAAATTGAACTAATATATGCGTACATTCCACCTTCCAATGCGGAATTGTATACGTATAGAAGGGCAATAATAATTCTGCGCGTGCGCAATGATCCATATAGACGCAGTTAACGCACGCGTAGTTGACTTCGCAATACATACGTCAGCGGGTGAAGCTTCGAATGGCGGTACTACGACTATGTGGAAATACGTATGCAATGTTTTTAAACTTTGTCTATGAACTACGATGCGTAGTTGCGGACTACGACCTGTAGATTCGCACTGGCGTAGTTTACAAGCAACCTTGCTGACCAGCCAAATGAAATCCCACACATCATTCACCTGGTTCAATGTTCACATACATATTAATTTATTTTCCTGAAGAAACTATATGCAGGAGAAATTGATTGACTTTCACTTTGTATTAATAAGGGGGTGCGGGGGGGGAGGGGGGGGGGTCATGGCACCCTAAGACAACAGGGTACAGGAGACCAAACGGGACTGGTTGCAAGGGGCAACCGACCACAGGAGGTAAGTGGAGACAACAAACCCAACTTCATTTGGGGTGGTCCAGCTGGACCTCAATGCTGTCGTTGTTATTATGAAAAATTATGGCAGTAACCCTCTATGGAATGACTACAGATGTTCTGTCTGAACCCCTGCAACAGGGAATGTTGAGGGGTACCTGAAGCACAATTAAGGGAGAGAGGCGTCCTGGCATGTAAAACAAGTTTAAAAATGAAAAAAAGTGAGTTGGCTTACCTCAATAACGAAATTCTTGTGTGAACAAAGAATTTCATTTAGCACAGGTAACGCGTTTCGCGGGACTAAGCCCGCTTCCTCAGGCCAATCACAGTGTCTAAT
Organism: Hyperolius riggenbachi; assembly: GCF_040937935.1. Lineage (NCBI taxonomy): Eukaryota > Metazoa > Chordata > Amphibia > Anura > Hyperoliidae > Hyperolius > Hyperolius riggenbachi. The sequence continues at coordinate 103,432,008 of NC_090656.1, read as the reverse complement.
TAGCACTGTGATTGGCCTGAGGAAGCGGGCTTACACCTGCGAAACGCGTTATCTGTGATAAATAAAATTCTTCACACAAAAATTTAATTATTGAGGTAAGTCACCTCCTTTTTTTTGTTTTAAACTTGTTTTAATCCATTATATACATGGCAGGGCACCTCTTTCCCTTAATTTAGTACGTAAAAATCAAGGGAATGAGGGGGTTTAAGGGCATGTAAAACAAAACTTGTCTTTCCCTTAGTTGTGCTTCATTTTGTATTGTCTGTTTTTATTTTAAATCATGTCTTGTAGCAAATATACAAAAAGCTACAGATGCAGTGACATTCTGACTAGTGCTAAAAAACCAAAACACTTTGGCTCATGTTCCACTTTAAATGGCTAGATCTCTTTGTTTGGTTTTATTGAGCTGAAATGAGTGTTTTGCAACATATGGATGTTATATAAATAGCAATAAAACCTATATAAATAGCCAAGAGCACGGGCATATTAACAGATGGTGAAGACTGTGCTGCCTGTTCCCGCTGTACACAAAAGTGTTTTATGAAAAAGCCCAAGGCAAATACTATATATATATATTTCTCATACAATCCTAAACGTAGATTTCAGTACATAATGCCCTAGTGCTGAATGGCTCATGGCTCCTTATTACAACAATAGTGAACTTTAGGATAGAACAATAGGAGTCAATCAAATCCAAAAAAAACACCTGTTTTCATAAAAAAAAAAAAATCAAAATTTATTATTAAATCACAAATGCAAAATTAACAAACATACAAAAATGCAGGACGGCCCTCCAGTGCACACGCAGCACAGCCACAACAGTCGCCACTCAACACCACGCACACTGGAGTGAGGTCCAGGTGGTAACACTGACCAGCAGATGGTTAGTTATCAATATCCTGGAGAACAGTCCAATAGCAGTTAGTAAGGCCAATTTATATGGAGACACATCGGTCCTCATTATAACATCCTGGACTTACAGTATACATTGTATCAAAAAAGTAAAGAATGCTATTCTAAAAAAGAAATAGGGTTCAGTGCAACAGTGCAACTATAGATCTTTGAAGCCCACATTCTGATAATGATTTTTCTAATCACCTTTCCTAGGCTTGTGTGGGACACCTTGTTTCTATCATGGCAGACCAGTGCTGGTCGTAATGGAGAAAGCTACGCTTACGGATCATTACGCGTAATTTTACGCTATTACGCATTACGAAATTACGCTTACGGCATAGACAGTCAATTTCGGTCCATGTCTATAATTACGCATAGCACTTATGCAATTACGCGTAAGTATACCGTAATTCAGGTTATTAGGTTATAGCTGTACACGTAAAATCCTACTAGCAATTAATGCGTAAGGTCATGCTGCCAAGCGGAAAAGTTGACGCATGGATCAATGTTAGGTAGCCGCCGACTTTAAGGGTTAATAGCAAAGCCCCCTTAAGTGCTAAGAGCCTCAAATTTGGAGAATATATTAAGGAGATCAGAAGGAATAAGAGGAAAAATTTTTTTTTCAAAAAGACCTTATAGTTTTTGAGAAAATCGATGTTAAAGTTTCAAAGGAAAAATATATACATTTAAAAACCCGCTGACTTTAACGGTTAATAGCAAAGCCTGCTTAAAATTTAGGAACACCAAATTCACAGAGTATATAAAGGGGATCAGTGGGAATAAGAGGGAAATTTTTTTTTTCAAAAAGACCTTATAGTTTTTGAGAAAATCGATTTTTAAGTTTCAAGGGCGAAAATGTCTTTTAAATGCGGAAAATGTCAGTTTTTTTTGCACAGGTAACATTAGTGTTTTATTTTCATAGATTCCCCCAAGTGGGAAGAGTTTTACTTACTTCGTTCTGAGTGTGGAAAATATAAAAAAAAAACGACGTGGGGTCCCCCCTCCCAGACCTCTTTAACCCCTTGTCCCCCATGCAGACTGGGTTAGCCAGAATGCGGAGCACCGGCCGCGTGGGGCTCCGCACCCTGACTATACCAGCCCACATGGTCCATGGATTGGGGGGTCTCGGAAGGGGAGGGGCAGCCAAGCTTTCCCCTCCCCCTCCGAGCCCTTGTCCAATCCAAGGACAAGGGGCTCTTCTCCACCTCCGATGGGCGGTGGAGGTGGAGGCCGCGATTTCCTGGGGAGGGGTTCATGGTGGCATCTGGGAGTCCCCTTTAAAAAGGGGTCCCCCAGATGCCCACCCCCCTCCCAGGAAAAATGAGTATAGAGGTACTTGTAGTACCCCTTACCCATTTCCTTTAAGAGTTAAAAGTAAATAAACACACAAACACATAGAAAAAGTATTTTAATTGAACAAAAAACATAACCACGAAAAAAGTCCTTTAATATTCTTAATTAACCATTAATACTTACCTGTCCCTTTAAAAGCCAGTTCCCACGCAATATCCTCGGAAATATACTAATCAGTTACAATGTAACAAAGTTATTACAATGTAACAACTTTGTTACTTTGTAACACCACCGCACCCGACGTCACTCGCCGCTCACCCGCCGGCCGCCGCATACACGCTAGTCCCCGCCGGCTCCCGCCGTCCACTCCGCCCACACCTGTCACTCATATACATGCTGGCACCCATGGGTGCCAGCATGTATATAGGTGACATGTGGGAGAGGCGGGGAGGGCAGCGGAGCCGGCGGGGACTTAGCGTCCCTTCACCCGACAGAGCTCTGAGCTATATTAGCTCAGAGCTCTCGAAAGCATCTTTGTATTTGGGCTCCAAGGAGCCCCATTGGTCCTTAGCAGACCAATGGGGTTCCTTCAAATCAGAAGGAACCCCATTGGTCTGCTAAGGACCAATGGGGCTCCTTGGAGCCCAAATACAAAGATGCTTAGAGAGCTCTGAGCTATAGCTCAGAGCTCTGTCGGGTCCTGCAGAACAGATGCGGTGGCGGCGGCGGCGGTGAGTGACGTCGGGTGCGGCGTAGTTACAATGTAACAAAGTTGTTACATTGTAATAACTTTGTTACATTGTAACTGATTAGTATATTTCCGAGGATATTGCGTGGGAACTGGCTTTTAAAGGGACAGGTAAGTATTAATGGTTAATTAAGAATATTAAAGGACTTTTTTCGTGGTTATGTTTTTTGTTCAATTAAAATACTTTTTCTATGTGTTTGTGTGTTTATTTACTTTTAACTCTTAAAGGAAATGGGTAAGGGGTACTACAAGTACCTCTATACTCATTTCTCCTGGGAGGGGGGTGGGCATCTGGGGGACCCCTTTTTAAAGGGGACTCCCAGATGCCACCATGAACCCCTCCCCAGGAAATCGCGGCCTCCACCTCCACCGCCCATCGGAGGTGGAGAAGAGCCCCTTGTCCTTGGATTGGACAAGGGCTCGGAGGGGGAGGGGAAAGCTTGGCTGCCCCTCCCCTTCCAAGACCCCTCAATCCATGGACCATGCGGGCTGGTATAGTTAGGGTGCGGAGCCCCACGCGGCCGGTGCTCCGCATTCTGGCTATCCCAGTCTGCATGGGGGACAAGGGGTTAAAGAGGTCTGGGAGGGGGGACCCCACGTCGTTTTTTTTTTATATTTCCCACACTCAGAACGAAGTAAGTAAAACTCTTCCCACTTGGGGGAATCTATGAAAATAAAACACTATTGTTACCTGTGCAAAAAAAACGGACATTTTCCGCATTTAAAAGACATTTTCGCCCTTGAAACTTAAAAATCGATTTTCTCAAAAACTATAAGGTCTTTTTGAAAAAAAATTTTTCCTCTTATTCCCACTGATCCCCTTAATATACCCTGTGAATTTGGTGTTCCTAAATTTTAAGCAGGCTTTGCTATTAACCGTTAAAGTCGGCGGGTTTTTAAATGTATATATTTTTCCTTTGAAACTTTAACATCGATTTTCTCAAAAACTATAAGGTCTTTTTGAAAAAAAATTTTTTCCTCTTATTCCTTCCGATCTCCTTAATATATTCTCCAAATTTGAGGCTCTTAGCACTTAAGGGGGCTTTGCTATTAACCCTTAAAGTCGGCGGCTTTTTTATATTATACGGGAGCGTAATATTACGCGATTACGGCAGACTGTGTAATTTCAATGGGAGTTTACTGTCTTACGCGTAATTTGTTACGCGTAAAACGTAACCCTACGGTCTACGCGTAATTAATTACGCGTAATACCGTAACCTTACACGTAACGCTTACGGTGCATTTGTAGTGAATTACGATGCGTAATTACGCTAATGCGTAATTTCGGCCCAGCACTGTGGCAGACATCCCAATGTCCTGTGTAAGCACTATAACCGCACCCCCTCTACCAGTTGTATACTGTACATTGTAAGTTGTTCTGTTGAAATGTGCAGAGTTAGTTTCCCCGGGGCTATAAGAATGTGTCCTCTTACCACTCAACCTTATATCGGCAAGTGTGTTCCACCGTGTGGTGGTAAATGTTAGGGGCGTAACTAAAGGGAAACAGCCCCTGTGACTCCAGGGGGGACCAGAGCTGATAGGTGGTCCCAAATACTACTTCAGTTCTTCCAATAAAGGGGTCCCTGCTTCAAATCCGCTTTTTTTGTGGGCATACTTGTTATAGGTGTCAAGATTATGATGTCCACATATGTTTTATGACCATCACACGATGGGCCTCCAGGCTGTGAGGATCACCAGTTGCAGGCAAGGGAAACTATGAGAACATTGGGGGTGGGGTGGGGTATCATGGTTTGTAGTGTTATGCCCCTGGTATGCCCCTAGCCAATGTGTTTGTCACCCACAGTCAGTTGCTAAGTTTCCAACACATTTCTGCACAGTGGAACACATTTACTACCTCACAGTGGAACACATTTGCCACGGTACAGTGGAACACACATACGGATATAAGATTGGGTGGTAAGGCGACACATTCTTATAGCATCGGGGAAACAAACTTTATACATTTGAACTCTTTCCACTGAACATAAGAGATTGGTTTGGCTGTCCCCAAGGCAGCACATCATCTAGTGCAGGTATTCACCTATTTGGCTTGAACCTGTTGGTGTATTGAGTAAGCATTGTTGTACTTTTCATATCTTTAGGGGCAGGTGCTATTGCACAGCTGTGCCAAGGGCTGGGAATCTCTAAAAATGTTTTGCAATGTAGTACGATGATTTGTAGCGATGTCCAGGAGCATTAACATAGCCCCTATGACTACCGCAGTTGTGCGGGGGTTCTGTGGTGCAGAGTAGCGTGACATTGCACATTGGAGCTTTATACTGTACGTTGTTCTGGACAGTTAAGTTAAATATGCCCTGGGGTGCTGAAGATTGAAATGGAGTGTAATTTTACATGACAATATACATGCTTCCCGGCAAACACGTCAAGCACGCAGGAGATTTGGGCGCAGCCGGCGCCACCATAGACCGTAAGCAGCGCTCAGGGAGTAACTTTGGCGCTGTCAGAAGACGGAGCTGAAGTTACTTTTAAAACACTGTAAAATGGCTGTTAGTAATCGCTGGAAGCCACATGACTTAATTCCCCTTCATCCATGTGGACATGAAGGGGGAATAGTAATTAACGCTGCCGGGACTTGTACAGGAGCAGAGTAAGCCGTATATCAGCTGTATCCTGCGCCCAAGTCTCCCGTCAGCAATTTCACTCGTATGGGCTTCCCTGGCCTCCCTCCCAGCTTATCATTTCACCACGCAATTGGTCTGTCCCTACTTGGGGCACTTTACACCCCTTTTTCATTGGAGCAGATTTGGGGGAGGGGGTGCATTGGCCAGTTTTTCTTTTCAAAAGAACTCAGCAAATGCAGCTTTTTTTTTTTGCGTGCGTGTGCATAATCCTCACCCATGCATCTACATGTACCACAGCACAGGAACTATAATAGGGTGAGAGGGCCACATGAGGAGTGGGGAACATCACACCATAGACAATAAGTATGCCTTAGTGTCCCAAAAAAATACAAACCATCATTTCAGCCCCAGTTCAGTGCTGCTTGTGTAGATATTGCATACACATTTTCGTATTTATATAGCGCCAACATCTTCCACAGGACTTTTTAGAGTATACAGTCTTGTCACTAACTGTCCCACAAAGTGGCTCACAATCTAATACCGAACATAGTCATAAGTCCACCATAGTCTAGGGCCAAATTTAGGGGTAAACTACCGGTAAACGAAGAGTGCAACACTCACTGCTGTTTAAACGGCTTTCAATAGATTCTCTGCTGGAATCTATTAAAAATCGGTGTGCTGTGTGTGATAGGAATAGATTCGTTCCTGAAAGGAATGGATCCATTTTGAACATTTGGAGGGAATTTGTCACCGTGCCAGGATCCTGCGGCGTTTCCGAACCTGTTCTGTTGTACGCACGAGCGGAGGTTCCATGGGACTGCTTTGTTTATTTCCTGGTCGGCGGTATCTGGCGTCACGCTGCAGGTGCATGCGCCAAAAAGGTCACACCAATGTGTGCGCCAAAAAGGTCGCATCAGCGCATGTACAAAAAATTAGCGTGAATTTCCAACATGCTGATTGGGTCTCCACAGTATAATGACAGTGCTGCTCATTCTGACAGCTAGGCGTAAGCCCCGTGGTGATTTTACTGCTTCCTGTTGCTACTCTGATTGACTCCTGGTTTGACCCTTGGCTTGTGCCCCGAACGTCCGTTGATTGCTACCTGCCCCGACTCCTGGCTTGTGACCTGACTATGATGATCGCCGCCTGTCCCGGACCCCTGGCTACTGTCTGACTACTGGTGGCTGGATAGTGTAATGGTTAAGGGCTCTGCCTCTGACACAGGAGACCAGGGTTCGAATCTTGGCTCTGCCTGTCCAGTCAGCCAGCACCTATTCAGCAGGAGACCTTAGGCAAGTCTCCCTAACACTGCTACTGCCTATAGAGCGCATCCTAGTGGCTGCAGCTCTGGCGCTTTGAGTCCACCGGGAGAAAAGTGCTATATAAGTGTTTGTCTTTGTCTTCTCCTTCTTACATATTAGTGTCACTGTTCTCCCAACCACTAGCTGAGATTATCCCAGTAGTGACCTGGTGGGCACTATGCAGCAAAGTTCTGCACTTCCCTCAAGGGGGTGTAGTCCTGCACTCCCCTCAAGGGGGTGTGGGTGAAGACCCGTGGTCACTTAGATCCCACTACTGGGTAACCCGTCTTCTATCAGTGGAAGGGTCAACTTTGTCTGAAGATAACTGGCCGAAGATGACAGAATTACTATTTAGTATTTTCAGCTGACATCTTCCGCAGCGCTGTACAGAGTAGATTGTCTTGTTGCTTGACTGTCCCTCAGAAGGGCTCACAATCTAATCTCTACCATACTCATATGACTGTATTGTGTTGTGTATGTATAATAGTCTAGGGGCAATTTAGGCAGGACCGGCCCTTGACTTTTTGCTGCCTGAGGCAAACTTGGGAGAAATTGCCGCCCCCCCCCCAAGCCATGGATGGGGGCCACTGAGCAGGAGGGGTAGCGGGCAGGAAGGGGGTATTAGGCACAGCGGTGGGGAGGGAGTCGGGGATGCTGAAGCCTCTTTCGCCTCTGCCCAGCCCTGGTTTTTGGAACGTGGGAAAAAAACGGCGTGCACGGAGGAAACGCACGCAGACATGGGGAGAACATACAAACTCTATGCAGATATTGCCCTGGCTGGGGTTTACACTGGGGTGCTACAAGGTGATAGTGCTAACCACTACGCCACCGTGCTGCCTAACTTTGGAGCCTGACCATACACGGCAGCAGGAGGCCATCTCAATTAGTCAAAAAAAAATGCAGATTTATCACTTAATACGTGCAAACTTGACAGATTATAGAAAATACAAGTGGATTAATCCCTTTTGAACATTACTTTTTGCATTATGCAGAAAGCCTGAAAGTCATAAAGGTTTTTTTTTTTTTTTTTTTTTAAATAAGCCTGGTGAATGCAATGAAAATAATAAAATGATTATATTACACTGTAAGAGGGGGAAAAACCCGCTTGATCTTCCAGATAAAAAATACTCCACTTCTCTACCTGCTGCGAAGGTTTAGCCTCTTTAACACTTGTCCTTCTTACATATTCATTAGTGTTGAAGTTTATCCAAAGCCTTTGAATTTACTTTTTCTTTGGCAGTCTCTTTTTCCTCTGAGGGCAATTTATGGAATACCGCAGACAGCCAGCACAGAGGAATTTGTTAACCTTCTTAAAAGAAAATATAATTAAATTATGTAAATTTGTTGCAGAAATGTTAAAATCACTCTTGCTGTTAATAATATTACTGCTTAATATTACTGCTTCTACCGCTGCTTTTTGTTAGTATCGGCTCTTCCTCTCACTATTAAATAGCAAGTTATGCGTTTCAAAAACCAACGCCTGGGAAAGAAAATAACATTTTTTTTTAGCTTTGTATACTTTAGCAGAGGGAAAGGAACCTCTTCCAGATTACTTACTGTTGTCTGTGTTCCTAATGGACATGTTTTCTCTTGCTTTTCAATCTCTTAGATCTCCACGGCTTTAATATGAACCCTAGTGATTCTGGAGAGAAGTGAAACACATACATCGAAAAATAATAGAAGCTCTAACTTCTCCATTCCACAAAACAGTTGTATTTGTAAGGGCTCTTTCAAACGGTCAGCTGAAGGCAGTGAATTCACCACCTGTCAGCTCAGCTGCTCTCTTGCCCTGGCTGGATGCTTGTTAGCACTCTGTTCTGGCATTGGACAGGCAACACCCCTATGGAATCACATCTAAGCGGGCCACAGCCGTGCTTAGATTTGACATGTTGTGGCTCTCTGCCATCCATCAGATAACACCTCCACGTGTCATGCACTGACATGTGGTGTTACAAACAATAAAACTGCATTTTAATGGACTCCAGTACATGTAAGTGTAGTTAGTACATGCAGTGGTGTCACATATTACAGGTGTCCCTGGCGGCCATGGAGAAAGAGGCGGAACACAGGGGAAGATTTACCAGTGGCCAAGTGAGCCTGCAACACTTGCCACAGGCCTGGGGGTTACACATTCCCAACAACCAATGTAACTCTGGGGATAGGCCAGAGGTCTGTTTGGTTGTCAGGACATCGAACACAGCAGCCACCACACGCCTTACTCACCTTGTGAGTGAAATATTTACAGCATGCCAGACCAATAATTTTGATCAATATCAGCCAAATTGCAGCATAGATTTCTGCTAGATTTGATGATTATGATCGAAACCGCTTTATATCGATGCTGACAACAAGTAATGTATCGACCCCTTCAGGCACACTTAGTTATAGGATGACACTGTACACTGTTTACAAGTGAAGAGGTGAAGTGGAGGTGGTGAGGACAGGCAGTGAGGTACACCAACTAGAACTGTAGATCAAGACCTACAAAGCCCTAAATACTTTTTTTAAGCACTGTGGGAAACAAAAGGGCCTTAGTACAGCATGTGCAAGTATTAGACCACGTATTCCGGTTAAAAGCTCCCAAATCCAGGTGTAGCAATAAGCCATGCAAGGTTTCATAACTTGAAAAACAAAAGCAGTCCTACTCCTCAAGATTATTATTCAAGACATCCTGTTATATTGTAATATAACAATGATTGGCTGGGAAAATGTAACCTAGAGGATCACAAATTCCTCAAATAATTATGGTTCAAGAGTACAGGCAAGTTTAGTTTAGACATTGGCCATAGGAGCAGTCAATAGGAGACCACCTGGGAGGTCTAGTGGAGCAGGGGGCCCAAGCGCTGACTTTGCTTTGTTTGGGGGAGGCTGGTAGGGGGGCACAAGTTGTGTTTGTCCCACAAATGACCTCTCTTTTCACACCTTGGCCCATATGCAATTCACTTTTTCTCCTAGGTGATATTTTTTAAGACTTGTCAATAAAATCCCCTTCAAACCACCAGCAAGCAAAAAAAAAATACTCAAAATCATTTTGATAGTACTTTTTACCTACTTTTTGATACTTTTTTCCATTGCAAAGTGCTACAAAGTTATTTTAAATCAAAAATGAAATTTTTTTCTCCTAGGAGAAAACTCAGGTGAAAAGGTGAATTGCATATGGCCCCTTATCTCTAAAATTATGGTTTACCACTTTCCAAGTCACAGTTTCTCATTAGCTTATCTTTATCACACTTTTAGTACTTTTTTTTTGGCTTATTGAGTGCTTAAAAGGTTTTATACAGATAAGCTGAAAAATAGATAAGGTGAGATGATTCATAAGATAAGTTTTGCAAACCAACCCATTGTCACGGAGACAAGTGTCTCCATAGTAACACATTTCCTCTGTTCTTGTTTCAGTGACAATCATGGAATTTTGGAGATCTTCTCACATTCTGCCCTGGTGCCAACTGTCATCTGGGAAGGAAATGAGGAGAAATCATCGTACCTAGAAAATAGGCAGTATTGATAGTCAATGAAATGCTAATGACAAATGTTACAGGAAACTTTTAGTGAGGGGAATATAGAGGCTGCCATCTTTATTCAGTTTTATAGAGAAACTTAAATCAAGGATTGAATTTCATTCCAACAAGTAGCTGATACCCATTTACCACGATAAATCGTTACCTTTTCTCAAATAAATCATCAGGGGGGGTCTGTATAACTGATATTGTGGTGAAACCCCTCCCACAGTGTGATGTCATCATGACTAGGGACCACCCAGCCTAGGAGAACTCATGGAGAAGCATGTGATCAGTTTGATCAGCTGATAGATTTGTAAGCCTCTGATTTGCTGGTCATGGTCATGTGTTAAACCAGGAAGTCATCACAGCAAATCAGAGGCTTACAAATATATCAGCTGATCAAACCAATCATGTGCTTCTCCATGAGTCCTCCTAGGCTGAGTCATCCCTAGTCATGACCAGGGTCCTGACAGTTTGCTGTCTGTGAACCTTGTTGCATTGTGGGAAAAAACATCTTTCTCCCTCTGCATGGAACTCGGTAATGAACATTCCATACAGATCACCTGTCAGGACTAAAGATGTTGTCACCAGTGATAAATTTCAGAGTGTAAATCAAGGAGAGGAAATATTTTACCATGGGCAAACACTTACTAAATCTATCAATTAATATTATAAACAATAAGCAGTTTTATGCATTGTTATTTTCATTGCAGTTTCTCTTTAAAGATGCCAGTTTCCTTGCCATCATGCCAGCCTTTTGATTTCGGTAGTGTTTGGGTCACACATGAAACAAGCATGCAGCTGGAATCAGACTTGGGTATCTCTTCACCTGCTTAAAGGAATACTATCAAACTTCATCAATTTCTGGCAGTAGCATAAATCAAAATTCAATCAACAGTCTGATGGAACACAGCATATCTTTTTGCTGTGCAGTGTCTTATTTATTTTACCTTATAGATTGCGTCCCCTGAGAAACTGACGGCGACGGGGATTGGGGCAGCTCATTATATGAGAGGGGATTCTTCTATGACAGTGTAGCAGTGCCTATCCTACTTTCCCCACATCATAGCGCATTATTCAGCGCATGACCCGCCTAAGTAGCCTGCTATGAGGAGCGAGAGACAAGACAACCTCTCTCGCTCCTACTCTGCCTAGCCAAACTGCCCCAGGAGGCTTCTGTATGTCGGGCTTGGGCTGCCGCCGCCGCATCGTCATTGCTGTTTGTACGGAATAGCAAACACATTAGCTGGAGGAGGGCGTGTCATTGCTCCTGAAAGCATTGGAAGCAGGAGCGGAAGGGGAGGAAGGCTTATGACGCGCCCTCCTCCAGCTACTGTGTTTGCCGTTCCATAGCAAACAGCAATGACGATGCGGCGGTGGCAGCCCGAGCCCGACACACAGAAGCCTCCTGGGGCAGATTGGCTGGGCAGAGTAGGAGCGAGAGAGGTTGTCTTGTCTCTCGCTCCTCATAGCAGGCTACTTAGGCGGGTCATGCGCTGAATAATGCGCTATGATGTGGGGAAAGTAGGATAGGCACTGCTACACTGTCATAGAGGAATCCCCTCTCATATAATGAGCTGCCCCATTCCCCGTCGCCGTCAGTTTCTCAGGGGACGCAATCTATAAGGTAAAATAAATAAAATAAGACACTGCACAGCAAAAAGATATGCTGTGTTCCATCAGACTGTTGATTGAATTTTGATTTATGCTACTGCCAGAAATTGATGAAGTTTGATAGTATTCCTTTAATTGTTTTGGGTCTGGAGCTTCGAAAGAGTGTTATTGCAGACAATCAGTGTAACAGCTAGAGATGAGCGTAATGACCTAATTACGATTTCGCGTAATTAGTGTAATTACGATTATGGCCGTAAGTACATAATCGTAATGAAGAAGAATTTCGCGAAATTTCGCGTAAGCGTAATTTTCGCGTAATTTTCGCATTACAATGGTTATTTGTTCATGCCGTAATTTAGCATTAAACGCTACCGTAATTTCGCGTTAAACCGTAACGCTCCGTATAATATAAAAAAGCCGCCGACTTTAAGAGTTAATAGCAAAGCCCCCTTAAATGCTAAGAGCCTCAAATTTGGAGAATATATTAAGGAGATCAGGAGGAATAAGAGGAAAAATTTTTAAAAAAAGACCTTATAGTTTTTGAGAAAATCGATGTTAAAGTTTCAAAGTAAAAATGTATACATTTAAAAACCCGCCGACTTTAACGGTTAATAGCAAAGCCTGCTTAAAGTTTAGGAACACCAAATTCCCCAAAATTTTTTTTCAAAAAGACCTTATAGTTTTTGAGAAAATCGATTTTTAAGTTTCAAGGGCAAAAATGTCTTTTAAATGCGGAAAATGTCAGTTTTTTTTGCACAGGTAACAATAGTGTATTATTTTCATAGATTCCCCCAAGTGGGAAGAGTTTTACTTACTTCGTTCTGAGTGTGGGAAATATAAAAAAAAACGACGTGGGGTCCCCCCTCCCAGACCTCTTTAACCCCTTGTCCCCCATGCAGGCTGGGATAGCCAGAATGCGGAGCATCGGCCGCGTGGGGCTCCGCACCCTAACTATACCAGCCCGCATGGTCCATGGATTGGGGGGTCTCGGAAGGGGAGGGGCCGCCAAGCTTTCCCCTCCCCCTCCGAGCCCTTGTCCAATCCAAGGACAAGGGGCTCTTCTCCACCTCCGATGGGCGGTGGAGGTGGAGGCCGCGATTTCCTGGGTGGGGGGTTCATGGTGGAATCTGGGAGTCCCCTTTAAAAAGGGGTCCCCCAGATGCCCACCCCCCCTCCCAGGAGAAATGAGTATAGAGGTACTTGTACCCCTTACCCATTTCCTTTAAGAGTTAAAAGTAAATAAACACACAAACACATAGAAAAAGTATTTTAATTGAACAAAAAACATAACCACGAAAAAAGTCCTTTAATATTCTTAATTAACCATTAATACTTACCTGTCCCTTTAAATAAATGATCCCACGCAATATCCTCGGAAATGTTCTATCAGTTACAATGTAACAAAGTTATTACAATGTAACAACTTTGTTACATTGTAACTACGCCGCACCCGACGTCACTCGCCGCTCACCCGCCGCATACACTTACGCGTCCTTGCAGGACGCTAAGTCCCCGCCGGCTCCCGCTGTCCACCCCGCCCACATCTGTCACCCACATGTCACCCACATGTGGGTGACATGTGGGTGACATGTGGGAGAGGCGGGGAGGGCAGCAGAGCCGGCGGGGACTTAGCGTCCTGCACGGACCCGACAGAGCTCTGAGCTATAGCTCAGAGCTCTGAGAAGCATCTTTGTATTTGGGCTCCAAGGAGCCCCATTGGTCCTTAGCAGACCAATGGGGTTCCTTCAAATCAGAAGGAACCCCATTGGTCTGCTAAGGACCAATGGGGCTCCTTGGAGCCCAAATACAAAGATGCTTTCGAGAGCTCTGAGCTATAGCTCAGAGCTCTGTCGGGTCCTGCAGCACAGACGCTGCGGCGGCGGTGAGTGACGTCGGGTGCGGCGTAGTTACAATGTAACAAAGTTGTTACATTGTAATAACTTTGTTACATTGTAACTGATAGAACATTTCCGAGGATATTGCGTGGGATCATTTATTTAAAGGGACAGGTAAGTATTAATGGTTAATTAAGAATATTAAAGGACTTTTTTCGTGGTTATGTTTTTTGTTCAATTAAAATACTTTTTCTATGTGTTTGTGTGTTTATTTACTTTTAACTCTTAAAGGAAATGGGTAAGGGGTACAAGTACCTCTATACTCATTTCTCCTGGGAGGGGGGGTGGGCATCTGGGGGACCCCTTTTTAAAGGGGACTCCCAGATTCCACCATGAACCCCCCACCCAGGAAATCGCGGCCTCCACCTCCACCGCCCATCGGAGGTGGAGAAGAGCCCCTTGTCCTTGGGTTGGACAAGGGCTCGGAGGGGGAGGGGAAAGCTTGGCTGCCCCTCCCCTTCCGAGACCCCCCAATCCATGGACCATGCGGGCTGGTATAGTCAGGGTGCGGAGCCCCACGCGGCCGGTGCTCCGCATTCTGGCTATCCCAGCCTGCATGGGGGACAAGGGGTTAAAGAGGTCTGGGAGGGGGGACCCCACGTCGTTTTTTTTTTATATTTCCCACACTCAGAACGAAGTAAGTAAAACTCTTCCCACTTGGGGGAATCTATGAAAATAATACACTATTGTTACCTGTGCAAAAAAAACTGACATTTTCCGCATTTAAAAGACATTTTTGCCCTTGAAACTTAAAAATCGATTTTCTCAAAAACTATAAGGTCTTTTTGAAAAAAAAGTTTTTCCTCTTATTCCCACTGATCCCCTTAATATACCCTGGGAATTTGGTGTTCCTAAACTTTAAGCAGGCTTTGCTATTAACCGTTAAAGTCGGCGGGTTTTTAAATGTATACATTTTTACTTTGAAACTTTAACATAGATTTTCTCAAAAACTATAAGGTCTTTTTGAAAAAAAAATTTTCCTCTTATTCCTCCTGATCTCCTTAATATATTCTCCAAATTTGAGGCTCTTAGCATTTAAGGGGGCTTTGCTATTAACCCTTAAAGTCGGCGGCTTTTTTATATTATACGGAGCGTTACGGTTTAACGCGAAATTACGGTAGCGTTTAATGCGAAATTACGGCATGAACGAAACGCGAAATTTCGCGTTGAAAATTACGCTTACGGTATTTTCAATTATGATTTTAATGGCAATTTCGCTACGCTAATTTCGCATCGTAATCGCAAATTTCGCATGCGTAATTATAGTAATGCGAAATTACGAAAATTTCAGCTCAACTCTAGTAACAGCCAGTCAAATAATCCTCTATAATAAAACCCCTGTGTCCCTGCGTAGCGCTGTCTATGTTTAGCTGGGTCCGTGCTTTTTGCTTTTGCGCATGTGCGCAGCACAGACCTGGAACGCAGACGGGGCCAATGAGCTGGGCGGGGAGAACGGGTGTGCGTGCAAGCGCACAAGAGCAGTGTGTGTGCGCGCATGCAAAGTTAAAAGAAAAACTACAGCCCATTTTTAAATGGGTGGCTTGGGTCTACTAGTGTACATATATTTTTAAAGGGTACCTGAACTAAAGTTTGGCATTTTAAAGTAGACATGTTGATGTTTTGTATTACATTGCTGCAATGTCTGTTTTCTTTCTCTTACTAGATTTTTGTATTTGACTGCTCAACAGTCAACTGTATTACTCCCAAATGAGGCTTTCTTATGCCTGGAATACACGGGTCGCCGGATCGACTCTCGCAGCGTCCCCGCTCGTCCGCGTGTCCCCACGGATCGATTACCGCTTGTCCCGGGATCGAGCGGGCGGGGGTCGAGCAGCGTGATTGGACCAGCTGAATATTATGAGCTGGCCGGATCAGCTGCTCGATACACGGTACAGAAACGTACCGTGTATCCCCAGCATAAACCGCGCTACTGCCCCTTCCCTATGATGGTTGTCTGCCTACTGCTACGCTTGAGCACAACTATAATGAGCATGTGCCAGCACACGATCCGCACATGCCCAGTGTAAGAAAATGCTCATGCACAGGATCTTTCAGTGCACAAGGGATTCTTTAAACTGGGCAAGTGCAGGTTGTACATTTATGCATGCTCCGAACAGATGCATAGCGCAAAACAGTGGATAATCAGACCTCATTACATACAGGAGACATACAGGAACAACTCTGAATTACATGCACGGAGCACCAACCTGGAAATCCTGCTAGGTCGCCCCACTTTAACTACCTAAAGACTGTGTCACGCCATTGAGCGTGACTGCGGTGGCAGCCACAGGACCGCCTAATGCCAATTGGTGTCAAGTCCTGGGGCCGGCTACTGCAGGAGATCACGCGGACGCTGCGCATGCATATCTTGCTTGGGAGGTGGAGCTCTTCCCCACCTTCAGTCTCCCAGTGGTGATCGCCGCTCAGGAGACTGTTAGATGGTGAAGCCACAATATTTTTACTGGGTACAACGCTGCGATCTGAGGCAGCGCTGTACTGGGGACAGCCATATGACTCGGCTATCCCCCTGGGGCACAAGAGAGCGATCGGCAGTGATAGGCTGGCCGAGGGAGGGAGGGGCCGAAAAAAGTTTAAAAAAAAGACAATAAATATTTGTAAAAAAAAACAAAACTGGAGGGCAATCAGACCCCAGACCCCACCAACAGAAAACTCTGTTGGTGGGGAGAAAAGGTGGGGGGGGGGGGAATAGAGATGGCCCGAATGGTTCCCGGTCAAACGTTTCCCGGCGAACTTCCGTGGTTCGCGATCGCTGCGAACCGGGAACTTTTCCAGAAGTTTGGTTCTTCCCCATAGTGCATCATGAGGGTCAACTTTGACCCTCTACATTACAGTAAGCAGGCAAATTGTAGACAATTAGGCTACACTCCCTCCTGGAGCCCTGCCCCTTATAAAAGGCAGGCAGCGTCAGGCAGTGGACTCACTCGTGTGTCTGCAGTAATTAGTGAAGGGATAGCTGCTGCAGACTCTCATTGGGAAAGCTTAGTTAGGCTCTTGTAGGCTTGTTAGCTTGCTCCTGGCTGATTGTTATTGCTAAAAAAGCACCCCTCAACAGCTCTTTTGAGAGCTAATCTTGTTCTTGTGATCTATTTTTTTTTGTGTGGCCCACTTGCATTATATACAGCCCTGTCAGTCAGTGTCACTGTGCCTGTCTGTGTGTGACAGGTGCACATGTAATATGCATCACTGCATATACCTACTACCTGTTGTGTTCACTTCAGTGCACCCACCCACCTACCTACATGAGTGCACGCAGTGTGACTGCACAATGTATTAGTCAAGTCAGTGCATACCTTTCACTTCATCCCCCCCCCAATATGGACAAAACAAAAGGCAGAGGCAGACCACCTGGCAGGTCTGTTCGAGGTCGCACTGTCGTGATTTTGTGCGGCCCGCGACCAAAGTACAGTGTTCAGAAGAAGGCACGTGCCATCAACCCCCAATATTGTCAGGACGTAGTTGACTATTTAACACAGAACACCTCATCTTTCTCAGCTTCCACACAGAAGCGTGACATATCTTCCTCCTCCTGCTCTGATTCTGGCACTCCACTTAACACTCAGTCGGCCGCCACCACCAAAGTGCCATCACCCCCAGGGCTCAGCGTAGCATGTACCATTATGATCAATAAAAGAGAAAAATTAGCTTGCTTAAGGATTGGTAGCATGTCAAAAGCCAACTCACATTGGCTGGGAATAGAACCCAGGTCTGAGTGTGTGGTAGGTAACTCACTTAACGACATTGGCCAGGAATTGAACCCAGGTCTAGTGCTCGGTAGGCTGCTATCCTAACCATTATACCACCAACACAACACACTACAATGCTACATGCTGAAGCTGGCCTACCATGTACCATTGTGACATACCCAAGAGAAAAATGAGCTCTCTCTCTAGGACTTGATGCCATTGAACTGAATTTTCAGCTTAAAACCAATAACGGATACCGGCAGAATTTCACAGGCAATTTCGGAATTCCACCAGATTGAAAAAGCAATTCCGTTCCAACCAAACGGAATGACCAATTTCACCTAAAATTGCGGAAAATACAATTCCGTGGAAATCGGTGACCATCACTACTCGAGAGAGAGCGAGAGAGAGAGAGATGAGTCTACCTGGCTATCTGGGGTTCTCTTCGGACAACTGTTGAACACAAAAGGCAAGGCCATGCCTGGGTGGGCTTAAACCCCCAACCTTGCAGTTAACAGCCAAACGCACTAACCAATTGTGCCACACAGACTGTGTACCACAAAGTCTGTGCATGCAGTTGCTATTGAATGATTTTATGGGGATGTATGTGTGTCTTTTGGAGGGAGGAAGTAAGTCTGCTCCAAGAAGTTTCAGCATGTAGTGTTGGTGGTATAATGGTTAGGATAGCAGCCTACAGAGTGGTAGTCCTGGGTTCTATTTCCAGCCAATGTGAGTTGGCTTTTGACATGCTACAAATCCTTAAGCTAATTTTTCTCGTGGATTGATCATAGTGGTACATGCTAGGCTGGCTTCAGCATGTAGTGTTGATGGTGGTATAGAGGTGAAGTGAGTTACCTACCACACACTGAGACCTGGGTTCAATTCCCAGCCACGGTATGTAAGCTGGCTTTTGAAATACTACAATTCCCTGGAAGATGATATTCTCTTCCCTCCGGGAGGGACTTCCAGTCCGATGCAGATCGTAGCCGGTAGCTGCAGATCACACAAGGTAACTTAGTTCAGCGCTAGATTTGGATCTTCCGGTGCAGCGTACCGCAACGTGGTAAGTATGAACTTCCCCATAGGGTTTAGTTAGGCTGCGGTGGCAGTAAATCAGTTTTCGGCACTGCACCGCGGAAGTGTGAAAGGGCCCTAAGTCTCTCTTTACTGCAGCGTGGCAAAAATTGGTTAGTTCAATAGAAAACAGTGCCTCGGTATCGATGGCAAAGTCTGGAGACATTGCTTTTGTAAAATGAAACATTTCTGTGCTTTGCATTTTTACCAACAAAACAAGTGAGTGGAGCTCCAAAAACAGAACCTTTTTTATTATTTCATTAAAGATCTATTTCAAAGAATAACATTTTAGTGCCCTGCTACGCAAATATAATTAGATAAAAATGCCAAAACATAATACTTATATGATTTCATGAAAAGGAACCATCTCAGGTGTGGAGTATATTGAATTGGGAAGTCTTATACTTCTACTTTATTGCATGGGGTATTCTTTGCTTATTAATATGCAAATTAAGGATCAGGAAGTCTTCTGTGGATAATCAAACTGAATGAGACTTAAGTGTTCCTAAAGGATCATCATAAAATAGACATATAGCTGCAGAGGAAATGACTGGGAATTACCACGACTCCTGTTTACTGAGTGACAGCTGATCAGCCAGACGTTGGCCTTGCACAGGAGACCTCTGACCAATAATTTCTGATTGGTTATCAATTTCTGTATTTATTATATGCAGCTTTAAAATTTATTTTTTATTGACTTTGGAATGGATTGTTGCCCTGTCTGTTTGTTTTTTCTTTAACCAGAGTAATCCAATCAATTGTTATTCTTGATCAAATAAATTGAAAAATCTAACCAATGTACCCGACACTTAATATACATTTTTCCAAACATTAAAAATAAAACAAAATGTTTGAATAAATAATTTAGATTTAACATTTTTTAATTAGATTTTTCCAACGTATTGAGTCAGATATTTATCAATAAAAGTATTCAGATAAAAAATGCTCATTACACTCACTCTGTCCACCTCTGATGGAGCAGAACTGGCTCTGTAAACGCATCCAGCATCACTACAGTACACACTTGGGGACGGGTAGAAAGGCTGGGCGTAGAGCAGCACTATACACAAGACCCTGCTGCACACTGAATAGGGACTGTCTACAAATCTTTTTCTGTAAAACTTTGTATGATTCCTTATCAATGGCTGAGCAGATGCAGTCATTAGAACAATTGTGCAGAGAGCAGAAAGTTTTTTTTATTTCTCTCCGTGCCCTTAGTTGTCCGTCTCTCAGGACAGGGAAATGAAACTTATCCCACCATGGAGCCCCCTGCAGATTCTGGGGCCCCCTGTGGCTGCATCCCTTGCAGGGTCTTTTGTTACGCCCCTGGGCAGAGATGCATTGTGCTGGATGCTATTAAAATAATGATTCACCATAGAAGTCCTTGGGAACATCTCACAACCTCCAGTGCTGGGCACATTCAACCATTCATTGTTTGTGTACGGTCAGGGCTGGTTCTAGTAACAATGGGGCCCCCAGGCAAGATTAACCTGGCCCCCCCCCCCCCCAAAAGACCTCCCCTTACCAAAAAGCGGCATTAGGGGCCAGAGCCAGAATCAAAGCTCAGAGACCTGTAAGCACAGGCATTCTGGCACCCTAAACCCTGCCCCTCAACTCAGGCCACAATCCCATATTATGTAAGCATCCCTACTCCCCTGACTAGTTAGCTAGATTTTCCCCAATATTTGTTAGCCAGATGCGCCCTCACCTCAGTATTAAGCATCCCTCCCCAATAATTAGCAAGACATTTAAAGTAAGGGAGCTGCCTCTTCTACATAAGATGCCTGTAGGCATGAGCCTAAAGTGCCTTGCGGGGTTAATTCCACCTTGTAAAGGGCCCTTTGTGGCAGCTTAATTCCCCCCCCCCCCCCCCCGGGTACCTGAGCAAGCTCCCCCGCTCCCCTAGATCACACCCTAACTTAACCAGCCGGGCGGTATGGACGAGCTCAGCTCGTCCATCACCGCCGGAGGCTGCCGCTCAGGCCCTGCTGGGCCGATTTTCATCAAATAAAGAGCAGCACACGCAGCCGGCACTTTGCCAGCCGCGTGTGCTGCCCAATCGCCGGCGAAAGAGGGTCCCCCCAGCCGCCTGAGCCCAGCGTAGCCGGAACAAAAAGTTCCGGCCAGCGCTAAGGGCTGGATCGGAGGCGGCTGACGTCAGGACGTTGGCTGACGTCCATGACGTCACTCCGTTCATCGCTATGGCGACGATGTAAGCAAAACAAGAAAGGCCGCTCATTGCGGCCTTCCTTGTTTATTCTGGGCGCCGGAGGCGATTGGAAGAACGCCTCCGGAGCGCCCTCTAGTGGGCTTTCATGCAGCCAACTTTCAGTTGGCTGCATGAAATAGTTTTTTTTTATTTCAAAAAAACCCTCCCGCAGCTGCCCTGGCGATCTTAATAGAATGCCAGGGTGGTTAACTGTGCTCTCAGGGGCCCTTGCGATGTCTTTGGCAAAGTAGTGTCTTGTCTTTCCCAGCAGTTGCGCTCCTCTGTCAGTCTTTCATTGCCCTATTGCAGGGTCCCCGGCAAGTACAGGTAAGTTGGGGGGACACCTTGGGGTGCCCCTACAGGCTCTGGGGCCCAGGGTCAATTTCCCCCTTTGCCTCTATGGAAGCTCCGGCCCTGTGTACGGTGCAGTAGCTCCAGCATTTCACAGCCCTCACTGGTGCTCTGCAAGTACCTGGGAGATGGGGGGAGGTTTGGGGTAACAAGTCCACTTTGGGTTTGGGTTTGGGGTAACAAGACCAAGAACACTTTTGTAGAAATGTATTGTGTTTTTGGTCAAATTTCACAATTTTGTTTTTGTGAAACACTTTAAAGTCAATTGGACATTAGAAAGTTTTTGCAAAATTACCCCTTTCCACTAACATTCATATTATGCAACAATTCAATGTTCAAAAAAAGCATTGATCAAAATGACCACACTCTGAAGTCATAAAAATATTAACTTTAATCTAATGCATAAAGGCAATTAAAGCATATCTGAAGCTGGTTTGTTCTAAATGGCGCATACAGGCATGTTCCTTTATTATTCATGTTCCCTTTGCCCCATCTAAAGACCACCCCATTGCTCGTAATCCACAGTTTTAATATATTTAACAACAAGCAGGTCAAATAAAGCAAGAAGCAGGTAAAATATAGCAAACAGGAAGGCGTGTGATTAGCTGCCAAGGGACACCCAATACATACCCATTGCAGCATAAATCATTCCTTGTCCATGCCTGCAGCAGACAATTAAGTGTGCCCTGAACGCAGATGACGTGTACTAGAGTGCATGAGAGGATAAAAAGAACAAGTTCAGACCTCCGGTCCTATCATGCATGTTGCCTGGGGAATGTGCATGTAGTATGTACACAGAGCAAGGACCCAGAAGTCATTCCAGTGTTGCAACCGTCTTCTTTGAAAGCATAGAAATTTAAAACCATCAAAAATCACAAAAGGAGTGTAAAAGAGCAAAGATGGGGAGGGGGTTCTGCTCAAAATATTTTTACTTGAACACTTTTGGAACTCACAGGGGGCTTTAAACAATATATCCCATAGCACAAATTATATAATGTGGCCAAGGTTAGAATTACTTCATCACGCTCCCGCGGCCAGAAGCGCTCTGTGCAGGTGCACTATGTAGTTGTGACATCACCTGGCTGTGGGCGCCTGGCTGTGGGCGCGTGATCGAGGCTCTCAGTTGCGAACACCCTGACCAGGAAGTAAGTTCAGGGGGTCATTGGGCAGTACTGGAGGGGAATGGAGCGGAATGGTTGGGAGCAGTGGGCATGAGGAGAGCCCAATAAACATGCCTGTTCTGCTGTAATTTTAAGCAAAGGTATCCTTTAAGGATCTTGGATTTTGTTCATAAATCAAATTTTCTGGGCTCCCTAGACTTTGCCCTCCATGAACCTACAAACACCCACTGTCCACACAGAAAGTGGCTGGCCCAACTTTTCACCTCCCCCCTACTGCCCTCCATAGGTAGCTACAGATGCCCTTTAATATTGAGGGTTCTTCTTTTTACCTAATACTAAGTAGCTTGAGGTGCCCCCAGTTAAAGTGAGATCTCATCAGTGAAATGCAGAGAACTGGGTAAGTAACCTCTCATTTATGCTCTGCTGGGGACTCTGTATAGGGAAGGAAGGGTGGAAGCACTTGGGGAGGGGAGTGAGCCACCTTTCCATCATCAGGCGCCTGTAGGCATGTGCCTACAGTGCCTTATGGTAAATCCATCCATGATTGTATATCTGAGTACCGAATAAGCACCCTGCTCCCTTTGAAACCATTAGCTAATGCTTGGCTACCTGAAGGTCGATTGATAATGCCCAAACAAAACACCCTGTAAATACCTAATTTAAAACCATTCTATTGCAGCCAAGTTACCTACTTCCGAGTATACTTCCTCCTTGCATGAACAGGTTAAATAACTGTGATTCATTTTTAAAATATTACTTGGCAAAATGGTTTAGCTCATTCTGCATCATCCCAGACCTCCTACCAGCTATTGACAGACAGCAAAATTATTCATAGAATGCAACGCTTCTTCAATTTTTAATTGTGGTGCATCTGCACTAGTCTTCATTTCTTTTTCTAATTTTAGTATACGCTCTGCCCTAGCACGGTTGTTACTCACTATATTCCCCTATTAAATGAGATACCTGGCATCAGCACCTTTTTAAATAATTTAGGGACTGGGTATTACATACTGTCATTGACTGTTATTTCCAGTTATTATTAACTGTAATGACTGCAGGAGAACAGTGCCTATTGCAGGCTGGCTCAGCTGACATCCCAGTAAGCCTGTAATAGTTTTTGACAAATGCAAAATATCGTTTTCTGTGGCTGAAAGCGGATGCCAATAAAAAGTTTACAGCAATCTCAGAAAAAAAAAATTAAATTGCAATTCAAACGTTGAAAAGACATGTCTGGGGAATGTGATCTTTAGTTGCAAGCAATCCTGTCAAAATTAGATGTTGAAGACATTTAGAGGCTTAATTTAGCTGGACAGTTTTGCAGTGGTAGCAGCTGTGCCATGTATAAAACAATTCAGAAGCAATATCCACGTTGTGACATCAGATGGCATCTGAATTTATACAGCGCCCAGATCAATAGATTCAGCGCGGAGACTAAACAAGTGCCGCTACTATGTTCCGGTTGACCTCCACCAATTGGCACGCTGCCATGCTCTGTTGCTTTTCACCTTCATTAATATAAATTCATGCCACGGTCCTAGGCTATTACAAAGTGACATTTTGTATCTTACAGCTTGTCCGGCTAATTTTTTTTTTTTTTCCCTCTTCACTGGTCATAAATTTCAGCTTCTCTGCAGAAAGTTCTGCAAGGAGGACAATTACTGCCATGTCACTTTCATTGCTGTGCAACTAGCCCAAGATGCTAATTCTATTTTTTCTCTGGAGTATTACCGGTATATGCTTATGAAATTACGTTTTACAGTTTGCTAGAGAAATCCTGTCAAAGACACAAAGGGTACATTTTTTTTTTTTAACTGGCTGATTTAAACGATGCCTGTCTAGATGACACCTATCCTAAATTGTCCAGTTAGCCACTCAAAAACCCTGGGAAAGGAACTTTAATAGTGTAATGGTTAAGGGCTCTGCCTCTGACACAGGAGACCAGGGTTCGAATCTCGGCTCTGCCTGTTCAGTAAGCCAGCACCTATTCAGTAGGAGACCTTAGGCAAGGTTCCCTAACACTGCTACTGCCTATAGAGCGCGTCCTAGTGGCTGCAGCTCTGGCGCTTTGAGTCCGCCAGGAGAAAAGCGCTATATAAATGTTCTGTGTTTGTTTGTTTGATTAGTAAAATTATTTTTTATTTATCTTTTTACAATTTTCATTTATGAATGATTTAGTCAGTGTTTGCCCTTTGTAAAATCTTCCCTTACCGTTTTTTTTTAAATCTGAGTTCTAAAGCCAGTAGAAAATATACCTGGTCTCCCAGAATGCTCTGGAAGAAGAATTCCTCATAGCTAAATAGCCAAGGCTAAACCTCACTAGAAAGGTGGGGCTAAATACAATATACAGCAATATATACAAATAGGAAGTGTGCCTGATGCTGAACTCAGGAAAATTATAATAAAAGTGGCATTTCTGAGTATTTCACTGCAGTGCCTTTTTAGTAGAGGCACCAGGTAATGCCGATAGGTAGCATATTAGTAATGTTAAGTTACTGATATTCTACTACTGGCTTTGTGTAGTTTCTTCAAGGTTTTGACACAGTTTCCTATAGATCTCCTATCCCTAAACCAAGCCTTTTTACTTCATAATTCTTAACCCTAACCTGTCCCCTCTTGGCCCCCTTTGCAACCCCAAACACTACCATGATTTACTTCCTGAGTCCTGACGCCTAACCCTTCTCTAAACCCCTTGCTGAACACCTAACCCTAATTTCCTCACTGTGATATCAACTCTATCCTCACCCTAGCCTCTCCCCTAACGCTAACTATCATAAGACCTTTGAGAGCATGAATTCTCCATCCTACCACCATCAAGTTAGGAAAAAGTTCATTCCTCCATATCCGTTTGATATAATTACTGTAAGCTGTTATATAGACTGTCATTTTCCTGTATATTCTCGATTTGGTAGCATCTTTAAAGTATAACCCCTGTTCACACTTCCTGTGCAAAGTGTTACTCACTTGGCCTTTCCTGTACTCCTGCATGTACTACTAACCTGGAGACCACAAGTCAAATGAAGATGCTCAGCTGCTGATCGCTGATGTGATATCATCATCACAGCCAACAGAGGTTATAGAGATACAAAGGAAAGCCTGAAAAGAGCACTGTAAACATACAGTAAATTAGAGTATGGCACTTCAGCCTGGAAAACATGCCAGGAGATATCTCTGCCTGTGTGATGACCTTTGTCTGCCTTATTTCAGACCTTATAACTCTTTACTGTGCTTGTTAAACTAGCTGCTGAGTTTTCCATTTTTAGAAGTACAATATCTCATATGTATACAATGTAAGAAGGCACTAACCATTTTGAATCCCTTGGTTTAGTCCACCGAGATTCTGAACATTTGATTAACTTACCGGTCAAATGAGTAAGGCAATGATATTTTGAATATGTAGCAGAGTTTGTCTTGTTCCAACTAGTAATACTCTTCAATTAAACCGTACACTTTAGCTATAAAATAACCATAAGCAAACATTGGAGCTCCATAAATATTTTTATACTGCAATGTTAGGTTTCCATTTTAGTTTGCAGACAGCCAAGTTTCCAAATATGTTAATAAGAGCAAAAATTACTTTGCAGCCATAATGATACTCTGGATCACAGACTGCCCAAAACTCTCACTGTGTTGTTTAAATAATCAGGGTCATATTTACCAGAGGGGAATAAAGGGCATGTGCCCCAAGGCCTCCTGGGAAGGGGATGGTGCTGTTTTCTTTAGGAAATTGGTTGAATGGATTGATCGGGAATGGCAGAAAGTCTCGTTCCCAAGGGGTTCAATCTGCTGCGTGACGGTATCACGACCAACAGACTCTCGGCCGATGTCCCGTCCCCCCCAACTGCATGTGTCCCCATCATGCTCATGTGCAGTGTTGAAGACTCGCCTATTGGCTGGAGCGCCTCCTGGCCTCCTCCTGTGTCTGGCATCACCATGAGTTCCTGTTCCCTGTGACACTAATACACTTGGGGGCAACCCAGCAGGGGGCAACCCGGCAGGCGGCAACCCAGCAGGTGGCAGCGCTAAGATGATTTTTGATAGATTTTTTTTCCCCCGAAATCTTTTGGAAATTTGTTGTGCAGTGTGTGTGTGTGTGGGGGGGGGGGGGGGGGCAAAATACCCCTCTCTGATCAGATTCCATCAGAGAGTGAACTATTTAATTGAACTGAATTGGGGTGCAATTTTTTACGTTTAAAAGACAATTAACATCCCTAATTCACTAATTTGGATCATGCTTTTTAAAACTTCTTCTTGAACGCCAAATAAAACAGCTGATCCGAGAATTGCTGCCAAGTTAAAGCAGTGTACTAAAAACAATTTCTACTTTACAATAAGATTTTACTGTATTAACTAATTTGTGGACTTCTTGATTACTTGTGAAATAATTGGCTGCTAGCTATATAAAAAGGGAGATGTGCAGGTGCAGACAATTTAGTTTAACATATTTAAATAAGTTAAATTGTACTTGTGATTTCTGTCGATCAAGATGGCAGCTATGAAATGGTGCAGATGTGCAAATTGTCCTGACTTCTTGGTTCAAGTTGATTGGATAATTCGAACATTTTATAGCTCGTTTAAAAAGGATGTGCTCTGTGATAATATGATTGAAATATTTAGATTCCTAGTTAATCCGCAGGTCAATTTAAGGTCAATTTTAACCCGTGCAAATTGTTATAGTGAAACTTTAGGAAAGCCAAAAAGAAAATCATACTAGACAGTTCACATTTCTGGTGCCTGAAGTGGATCTAAAATACAGAAACTAAGCATGCTTGCATGTAACTATTTATTTAATTCCCTCCTAAAATGCTTTAAATTAAAATATCAGTTTTGATGTAATGTGGTGTCAAAAATCTCCCCCGTCTGAAAAGGACGTTTTACATTCATCAGGAAGATGACGAACCCCTTCTGTCCCTGCCCCAGCAGTGATGTGGTGCCCCCCCCCCCCCCCCACACACACACACACACCTTCCCCATTAAGGAAAATGATCAGGGAACCACATGACTGCCTGGGTAGGAATAGGAGGAGCAGCATTGGAGTTGCCTCCTTTTCAGACAAGTAGGAGGTGATTTTAAACACTGCAATTATTAAAAATAGTAATACCTACATTTTTAATGCTAAGGTGCTTTAGTTGGGTATTCGTAGAACTACCTATGGGCATACTTAAATACATAAGTCCAGTTATATGTTTCACCCTAAAGTGTGCCAAAAACTAAATAGGACCTCCCGAATCATACGGGAGAAATGCACCTTACAAAATTTCCGTTGTTGTTGTAGAATGTCCAGGTACAGGGTGTTTTTTTTAGTATAGTGTGTTCCTCTAAATCAAGGGTTTCAAACTCAATAACATAAGGGGACAAAATCTAAAACCTACTCGAAGATGTGGGCCATATTGTTTACTAAGATTTAACATTTATCAAACAGCCTCAAACTAAATGGCGTAACTTAAGCGAACTTGGGAGTAGAGATGGCTCGAACCTCAGATTTTGGATTCGCGGACTGCAGCCGTGAACTTCCGCAAAAATCTGCGAACCAATAAACTCTGGCAAACCAATAAACTCTGGCAAACCGCAGTAGACTTCAATGGGCAGGCGAACTTTAAAACTACAAACACTGTTTCAGGGCACAAAAGTGATGGAAAAGATGTTTCAAGGGGTCGAATACCTGGAGGGAGGGGGGGGGGGGGGTCTTGGCAGACCGGGATACTAAGAGCCCCTGGGGTACATGCCAAAAGTCCCTGGGAAAATTACGGATTTCACACAGGGCAGGGTTATATTTATTTATTGTATTTATAAAGCGCCAACATATTATGCAGCAGATGAAGTTTATTGGAAGAGCAGAGTGAGCGGCTAGGTGTTTACCTCTGAGTAAGATTGGAAATGTAGGTTGGACAGGTTTTGTGGACAGATTTGTAGGTCAGACACAGTATCTTGAATCTGATTATGGACTGGATAGGAAGCCAGTGGAGGGATTCAAGGAGAGGAGCTGCCGTGGTGGAGCGATGGGAGGAGTGGATAATTCTGTCTGCCGCATTGATGGACTGCAGTGAGGCTATTCAGTTCATAAGGAGACCAGACAGAAGGGCATTGCAGTAGTCAAGGTGGGAAATTATGAGGGCATGGATGAGGAGTTTGGTGGTGGCAGAGGTCAGGAAAGGGTGAATCTTACAGATGTTACGAAGGTGGAAGTTGCAGGACTTTGTGAGGTATTGGATGTGGGAAGTGAAGGAGAGTGCGGAGTCCAGGGTGACATCCAGACAGCGAGCTTGAGAGGTAGGGCGAATGGTAGTGTGGTTAACAGTGACATGCACATCTGGGAGGATCAGGGATGGCTGGGGTGGGAAGATCATAAATTCTGTTTTGTCTAGATTTAGTTTCAGGAACCTAGCGGACATCCAGGAGGAGATGGCTGATAGGCAGGAGGAGACCTTGTCCATGGTAGTGGTGGATATGTCAGGGGTGTGGAGGTAGATCTGGGTGTCATCTGCATACAGATGATAGTTAACTTATGGAGGAGATAACCTTGCCAATGGAGGATGTGTATAGGGAGAGCAGTAGGGGGCCAAGGACCAAGCCTTGGGGGACTCCCACCAAGAGGTGGTTGGGGGTGGACGAGGACTCATTGAAGGAGGTCGTGAAGGAGCGGTTGGAGAGGTAGGATGAAAGCCAGGTCAGGGCGTGATCGTGAATGCCCTCTGACTGGAGGCAGAGGTATAACTAAGAGCCCCTGGGCCCCCCTGCAGAAATTCTGAGCGGGCTCAGCCCCACCCCCCCTGGGGCCCACTCGTGGCCGTTTTGGGGGGCTGGAGGGGTCGCAGCATGAGGGGAAAGCTATGGCCACACTCGGCGAGGAGGGAAACATACCTTCCATGCGTCTGGATGCTTCTTGCTCTAGTGACTGACGCAACTTCCTGTTTTATACAAAAAGTCGCGTCAGTCACTAGAGCGAGAAATGTTCGTGCTGGAATGCATGGAAGGTATGTTTGCCTGCCGCTGCCCGCCGCTCCGCTGCACTTATGTAACTATTGAAACTGGAGGGAAGTGCAGAGGGGAAAGCCCAAGGTGAGGGAAGGGAGGGGGGGGGGGGCTCCCCCCCCTTCCCTGCCGAGTGTGGCCATAGCTTTCCTTTCATGCTGCGACCCCTCCAGTCCCCCAAAATGGCCACGAGCGGGCCCAGGGGGGGGGTGTTCCCCCGCAGCGCATGGGCTGCATCCCCTATTGTTACACCCATGACTGGAGGAGTAGGGGATGATCTACTGTGTCAAAAGCTGCTGAAAGGTCGAGGAGGAGGAGAATGGAGTATTTACATTCAGCTTTAGGTAAGGCAAGGTCATTTTGTTGAGAACAGTTTCGGTTGAGTGGGCAGGCCGAAATCCAGATTGCAGTGGGTCTAGCAGTGAGTTGGCATTGAGGTACTGGGTCAGGCGTTTGTGAACCAGACGCTCAAGGAGTTTTGAGGCAAAGGGGAGGAGGGGAGATAGGGCGTTATTTGGAGGGTAGCAAGGGGTCAAGGGAGGGTTTCTTGAGCAGGGGTTGTACAGTGGCCTGCTTGAAGTCTGAGGGGAAGGTGCCTGTGGATAGAGAGAGGTTAAACAGGGTAGTTATAATCCCTAAAGGGCAGAAATTGCATTCCTAAATTGGAGGCATAAAGTGCTTGAAAACATCTTGCGTGTTTATACAGGGATCAGGTAGTGTAAGTAGTGTACTGCTTCACACTGACAGACCAAACTCACAGTTTAACATACTGCTGCGAACAGCCAGGGCTATATCTATTTGCAGCGTCACCCAAAAAGGCAGCTATGTTTTAGTAAGTTAAATCACAAATTCAGTGAAAAGATATGCAATGGTAATACAGAGCGTGCTGGGCCTGACACAGTAGTCGGCAACTAAGCCCAGCTGCGACAGGGCTGTATTTATGCATTGTCTGTGGTCACACACATAAAAAAAAAAAATACATGAGAAGAATATTGGCTCTCAAAAGAGCTTTTTTTGGGGTGCTTTCAGCAACAAAATTCATTGAGGAGCAAGCTAACAGCCTAACTAACACTTTTCCTAGCTCCAAATGTCTCTCCCTGCTCTCACTACAGCAGCATCAGCAGAGTGAGAACATGGCTGACGCTGCAGCGTTTATATAGGGGCTTCCAGGAGGGAGTGCAGCCTGATTGGCTGCCATGTGTCTACCATGCTGACTTTGATGTAGAGGGTCAAAATTTAGCCCAATGTCGAGGTATAGGAGGTGGGTCGAACGCGCTATGTGTCCGCTATCCACCGCGGGTTAGAGCAATGCAGTGGAGCGGTTTAACTGTCCCAGTGCTGCTTTGGCAGAAAAGGATCAAGATGAAATGTGGCTCAAGGCAAGATCCCAGCCCTCACTTCTCACATAGTCTTTGGGTTTACACCACACACAAGGGAGTTTGGTTTCAAAGAGGGTGCCCCGTGTTCATTTTGCTGAGGGGTCATGTGGGTTGTTGCTGCACCTTGGCTCATACTGACAATGTTTCAGCCAGAAACACTGTCACCATCGTGCTCCTCTGGATGGGAAGGCTGTGTGCTGTCGTTCTTTTACTGCTTACAGTGATGCATATTTGAAGCTCTGGAGGGGCACATAAAAAGGCCAAGAAGGGCCGCCTTGTGTTTGACTCCTGTGCTTTAATTCATGTTTGAAACTCAAGTTTTCTCCTAGGAGATGCCTTTTCATCTTATCTACAGTATAACTTTTCGATATCTAACAATTGTTAAAGTACTAAAAAGCCAGTAAAATATCAAACATTAATAAATATTATATGAATTAGCTCTACCTATGGTTGAGGTGAAAGAATTAACGTTCGATAAAAAAAAACTTAGTGAATTAACTCCAATATCACAATTGTTAACTGCTAGCATTGATTGGGTAGGCATCAGGCCACAGTGCCCACACCTTTGTATCCAGGCATCCTGGAGAAGATTTAAGTTTTGTTGTCCTTTAGAGGCACAAAGAGATAAACGTTCTTACTCATTTCTGCCAATGATGCCATCAGCTTCCTTCACAGCCTGTACATCCAACAGTCTGTACATCCCCCAACTTTTTTTTAGATAACAAAGGACATCTTTAAGAGACACCCCAACCACACCATCAATCGCACTCTACCACACACATCATAAAGAATTCATAAGCAAAATATATAGTTTCAAAATTCAACCCATACTGGTCCCTTTTATCACTAGTGTTTCTCTATAGTAGCATTTTAAAGTAGGAGATATGCAAATTTAAAAGATAAGAATACAATTTAGAATCAGTTTAACAAATTTTCCAGAAAGACAAAAAATCTTAGATCTGTACATCCCTTCTGAAAGAGGAACAATTGAGCGTGAAAGAGTGACTGTAATGATCCGCTCAGCTGTCTGCACAGGCAGACAGCTGTTTGACCATTCCTTAAGTCTGAGGGCTGCAGGTCTCTGGAAAAGAGACCTGTCTTTACTTTGCAAGTTTCAGACTTGCTCTGCTACTGAGGAACTTGCATACACTTGGCATGCAAATTGCCTAGCTGCCTCCTTTGAAGGCTTGCAGTATAAATACCATGTTCTCCCAGGATGCTTTGCTGGTCATGATGGTGTGTTACTGCTAAAACACTCCTGGAGTGTCAGCCTTGCTATTGTTTGCTAAAGATTATCTTAGAGTAGCTCCCTGGGACTGCACTAGGCATTCCTTCTAGTGCAGTCAGGTTGCATTACTTGTATTGCCTTGTTCTGTTTCTCTGCCTCGATTGTCTTGTCGCCTGCGGCGGTCGACAGGAAATCGTTTTGTCTGTCTGGGAGTGTAGGCCAGAGCTGCGGTGGCTGCTCCATCTGTCTGGATTGCATTTGCCCTAGTGGTAGCGGCAGTGCTTCCTTCTGTATTCTGCCTTAGGGGTGCTAAGCAGAGCAGCGGTTGCTACTGGTAGCCCCATCTGTTTGTCTGTCTGGATCGCATCCGCTCTAGCGGTAGCAGTGGTGGTTCCTTCTATATTCTGCCTTAGGGGTGCTAGCCAGAGCAGCGGTTGCTATTGGTAGCCCCATCTGTCTGTCTGTCTTGTCTGGTACGAATGATTGCTGTAGGCTCGGTGAGGTATCCATTTAGCAAGCGTTCGCGTTCTCTATTTCACGTTTGTGTACTTTGGTTAGTTAGGGTGGCACGCTTATCACTGGGCGCCTAACTTGCGGTGATCGTGCTTAAACGCGTTCTCTGTTGCGAATGAGTGCGGTGGTCGCGTTTAGCTAGCGTTTATTTTCCTTGATGTTCTTATTGTTGTTGCTTGCTGTGCCTTTTGCTACTCTCTAGCTCTGTCCTGCTCAGTCTTGTGTCTGTTGGCAATCGCCAGTCTGGCGATTGCATTCATACTTTGTTTCTGCTGATGCGTTTTCACCCTCGCTGGGTGGCGACTAGATTGGTGGACACACATTCATTCTGTCCCTGTGCTATTTCTTTATACTTGTGCTCGGTCTAGTTCAGTCTTGTGTCACTATTGGCAATCGCTACACTTGCGATTGCGTTCCCACTTCATTTCCGTTGTTGTGCGTTCCCCGTCGCTGGGTGGCGACTAGACTGGTGGAAATACATACATTCCTTCTCTGTGCTTATTCAGTCTTGTGTCTCTGTTAGCAATCGCCATCTCTTGCGATTGCTTTCCCACTTGGTCTTCACTGTTGTGTGCTCACCGTCGCTGGATGGCGACTAGATTGGTGGACACACATACATCCTTTCTCTGTGCTCTCTCTCTTTAAGGGCTATCTTGCCCTGCATTGCTTCCCCTAGTACAATTCCTATCTGGCATCTGTGGCAGTACAGAGGGGTTGTTCCTCTGTTCTCCACAGCTCCATCTGCCGGCAGGAATTCCCCTCTACAGGTGCATAGCACCATTGCTGGGTTCTCTCCGATTATACGTTTGTGGAGGATTTCCGTAGTGTCAGTGCGCATTCTGTGCACTGACCATGGAAATAATTACACAATCGTTACAGTGACTAAGTGGTTTGGTCCCCAAAGTGGAAATGTCCCACCACAAAGAGGTAATTAGGAGCTATGTCTATGTCACATAACACAAATCCCCGGGAGGATTAGGGAAGGTTGTGGAGACTGAACACACCTCACAGAAAAAAGGACAACACTGCAAGGAGGGGCATAAGTGGGGGTATATTTTTGTATTGTATACGGTTTCCACATGATGGTTATCAGATGACACTGGTTTTGTGAATTGCACAGCTTCCAGTTTGGGATTATTTATTATTTATCCTTTGTTTTTCCCAATTAATATAAATAGAAGGTGACTGTAAGTACAGCGCATTATTGGAAACCTACATCTCAGTAACTGATTAAGAAACTGGGTTTCTTGTATAGAAACAGATAATTACCCCTATTGTCTGCCATCATTTAATAAGTGACATATTGTTGATACACTCATATATACCAGAGCAGACCAAGTCATTAGTTATATGCCATCATTAATTAGTTATTATAAGGCTTTGCATATGGGTGGATTATCTGTATAATTATGGAACTTTCATATTCCTTTTAATGACTGATTCTTTTTAAAGTCTTGTTTATTCTAGTATTAGCATAGTGCAGCCCATAATGTCTTTTCTAGTATTTATGTACGACGTTGGTAACACAATATAACAGCGGCACATGAAGTGGGGAATATAGTGGTGCTGATGCCTTATGAAGAGGCTGAAGGGGGACATATTAAATAGAGCATTGATCTTCCCTGGCAAACGCTGCTGGGAGTAGGGCACTGTGATTATTTTAAAGAGACACTGAAGCAAAAAAAAATATATGATATAATGAATTGGTTGTGTACTATGAATAATTACTAGAAGATTAGCAGCAAAGAAAATATTCTCATATTTTTATTTTCAGGTATATAGTGTTTTTTCCAACATTGCATCATTCTCTAATATGTGCAGATTACACAGCACTCAGCATTCAAAATGATTCTTTCAGAGCAGTCTGTGAACTAATGACCTCTCCTCTGGCAGAGAAAAAGTAAATAGTTAACTAACAGTTGAGATAATAAAAGTCAGAAAACAGCCCTCTCCACGACTTTGAAAGTCGTAGAGTTTAATGGCTTTTTTGCATAGAGATAACAACTGGAGTTTCTTAACTCTTCCTGTACTGGAAATAATTAGACTGATGTATCTGATCTTAATGTTTTATTTCTTAGCTGTACTACACATACAAATCATAATATCATAATTTTTTTTTTCGCTTCAGTGTCTCTTAAGAGCGTTGAATGAAAGCTGCATTCACTTGAATGGAGTAATAGAAGGCATACATGAAATAGAGGCACAGGGAAAATATTGGCGCCAGGTGAAGCGGATAGAAGTCTTAAAGCTAATGGGAATCGGGTTTGTTAAAAAAAAAAGTCAGATACTCACCTAAGGAGAGGGAAGGGTCGGTCCTAATGAGCCATCCCTCTCCTCTCCCGGTGGCCCCGGTACTGCGCTGGCTCCTCCGTTCTCGTCCCACGCCGAGGGGACTTTGGAAGTCTTCGGGAGCCGAGTCCTCCCGAAGACAGGCGGCGCAAATGCGAACGCATCATAGAGGGCGCTGCGCGCATGCGCAGTGTAGAGCGGCCCGTCTTCGGGAGCACTCGGGCTCCCGAAGCATCTCCGAAGCCTCCCTTCGGCCGGGAGACAGCCGGGAGACAGCGGTATTTGACCGAATCGGTCGAATACAGCTACAGGGGTGCCAGGACAGCAGCGGGCACCGGGAGAGGAGAGGGGGTGCTCTATGGGACCCAGAGGGCCAGTTCCCATTAGCTTTAACAATAAATACCTTTGCAAATTGGGTGCAAAATAAAAAAATATTTCCAGTGGTAATGACTATAGTGAAAGGTTACAGAATATTTTACTATAACTAAACCTAACCCTACTCTCGGAACTCTCTCCCTCCGATGCCTAACCTTAAACCTCTCTTCCTGATGCCTAACCCTAAAATCCACCTTCCTGATGTCTAACCTTAAAACCCCCCTTAGTAAGTACAAAAATTGCTTTTACGATAAATTTGAAAAATGATAAATTTAAAAAGGTTACATTTCAAAATAATCCTCAACTATTAAACATTTCAGCTGGACAGGCCTGGCACTCAGCCCGATAGCTGATATTTGCTTTAGCGTCTATAGGGCACCCACATTGACCAGTAGCCGCAAGCGCCCAAATTTCTTGCTTCCACCTGATCATCACTCATGACTGTTAGTTCCCTGTTATTTTACAAGTGGTAATAAGCAGCTCACTGACTTTCATTGATGCCATTTACTACTACATTCTAAAGTAGTAATCCAGGGCAAAAGTGAAAAACAATGTTGAAAAGTGCTGTTTGCATCAGACACTCTGCTACGAACATAGTGGTGAACACCACAGAAAACAGTCCATGTGGCGATAGTTCTGACTGCCACTTTATGAATGTGTCCTTCATCACGAAAGTGGAATTCAATAAAAGAAAAATGGAGACTGCCAAAAATTTAAGCTTGTCACGATTTTTTTTTTTAATCTCTTTTCTAGTCAACGCCACTTAATGCCGAAGTACTGTTGAATCATTCCTGAAGAAATGATTGCATGTTTCTGGTAAACAGACTATTTTGTCATCTTTATTAATAGGGCATTAAAAGTTGATATTACAAAAATATTTGGATGAAGTGAATAGGGATGAAACATGGATTGTCAGGAACTGAACCGGGATGAAACATGGATTGTCAGGAACTGAACCGGGATGAGGTGGGTACAAGAGTATCAGTTGAAAAGAGCGCCAGAGCCATCTGTGTAAAAAGAGTGCCACCAGATCTTTCCATGTTATTTGCTATGATTAGCGGCTATAAGTGGTGAAAGATCACTTGTTGTTTTTATTACAGGTACAGTATATCATTGCAATGTTTGTGGCTACAATACAGGACCTTCTACACTATAAGCCCTTAATTTTGCAGCTACAACAATCTCATTGAGTACCGTTTATATTTTTTACATAAAATACGGTTAAAATAATCACGTCAAATTCTGGTTATATCTTTAATTGCAGCTACAATGATCTCACTGAATACCATTTATATCCTTGATCATAATTGTGTCTACAACGATTTCCCCAAATGCCGGTTATATCCTTCAAAATTGCGGCTACAACGATTGTATTTCATTCTGCGGTTTGAATTATGCATCACTGTGGGTGGGGGGGGGGGGGGTAAGTTTAGGTGCTGAGGAGGGGGTTTAAGGTTAGCACCACCATGGGAGGTTAAAGGAAACCTAAACTGAGAAGGAGATGGATTTTTCCTCTTAAAATAATGCCAGTTGCTTGACATCCTGCTGATCCTGTGTCAATGCTTTTAGCCACAGCCCCTCAACAAGCATGCAGATCAGGTGCTCTGACTGATGTCAGACTGGATTAGCTGCATGCTTGTTTCAGGTGTGCGATTCCGCCACTACTGCAGTTAGAGATCAGCAGGATTGCCAGGTACCTGGTATTGTTTATAAGGAAACGTCCATATGCCTGTCAGTTTAGGTTCCCTTTAAGGTTAGGCAGTACCATGGATGGGGGGGCTAGGTTAGGCACCAGGGAGGTTTAAGGGGTTAGGGTTGTATTCTAATAATGGATGAAATGGAATTGCCCTGATTGGCTACAGGAAGGCACTTTTTTATAAACTAAATCACTTTTATCTGCTACATCTAGGAACCATAATCGAAATTCACATTTATCTGCTACATCTGGTGCCATTTTATAAACAACATCACGTTTATTTTTTCCAGGCGCCTTTTTTACATATACACGTGGGCACAACCTGGAGACAGTAAATCATTGAATGGGAAAATAATTTGTATGACAGTGAACTGAACAAGGGCAGGGCGAGGGCAGTAGAGATTTGAATGAGGTTAGTACAGGGATGGTAGAGAATTGAATTGTAATGGGATTGGGATGATACAGAACTGTGGGACTGTAAAGGATTAAATGAGTAAGTAGTTGTTAGAGAAGTGAATGGTGATGGAGTGAGACAGTGGATAATAGGATGTGGGTGGGAATGATACATAATGGAATGGGGACAGGGTTGGGACAATAATGATTAAATGGAATGGGAATGTGATTGGGGTGATAAAAGCAGGAATGAAGAACTGAATAAGGATGGGATGTGAATAGTAGTAAACAGAATGGGAATGAAGTAGGTGGTAAAGAAGTGGAAGGGAATAGTAAACATCTGAATGTGAACAGGGTGGGGAGGGACATTAATGAATTGATTGTGAATGGGATGTGATATTACAGAATTGAATGGGATGGGGATGACAATATTGAACAGTAAATGGGATGGGGATGACAATATTGAACAGTAATGGGATGGGACATTACAGAATGGAATGGGGAAGGTGATGGTGAAGGACTAAACAGGAATGGAATTGGACAGTGAATGGACGAGGATGGTGTAGAGCTGAACATCATGGGGATGGTAAAAAATTATTTGGGGGCAAACCCCAAAAAATGATTAATATAGGGTGGGGTACAGATTTAAATATAGGGTGGGGTACAGATTTAAATATAGGGTGGGGTACAGATTTAAAGGGAACCTGAAGTAAGAGTGATATGGTGGCTGCCATATGTATTCCCTTTTAAACAATACTAGTTGCCTGGCAGTCCTGTTGATCCTCTGCCTCAGATGTTTCTGACAGAAAAAAATAGCTGCAAGCTTGTCTCAGGTGTTTGATTCATATGCTACTGCAGCCAATTAGATCAGCAGGATAGCCAGGCAACTGGTATTGTTTGAAATAAAATGAATATGGCAGCCTCCATATCTCTTTTGCTTCCCTTTAAGTTCAATGGAGATGGGTGAGCAAAGAGACATCTCTAACGCCTCTTACAGATCAGCTTCTTCTGTTGCTCTGTAGGAGTGCTGAAACCTCTTAGTCAAAGGTGTCTAGCTGAAGCTGCATTATTTGTCTTTGTATATTCTATGACCTAGATGAAACAGAACCTTAATGTGTTTCTAACTTATTACAGTTACACTTAGTAACCCTATTACAAGCATTACTTCTCACATTTTTGAATCCTCTGATCTGAATTTTTATTTTTCTGCGTCTTAAGCCATGTTAAGGACAGGTTTGCATTAAATATCTTCCAAGTTCTGTATTATAAAACTTAAAAGAGAATTTTTTATTCTGAAAATGAACAGCTACTTTAAACATTTATTAAAAGCTCAGGCATCTATGCTTTGCTTCTTATAAAATGTGGGTGTTTGTAAATCAGTACCGCGTTAATAATAATTGCATACTAACATATGAAAGGGCATAGCTTAGCAGGGATATATATAAGTCCGCCGAAGTGATTAATAGAATATTATTAAACGCATAACTGACTGTCAACAGTGCTATAGACAGTCTCAGCCCAAATGATTGTGCCATGAACCATCACGGAACAAAACACCAAGCATTCCCGCTAATATATTCAGCCTCATGCCTTGTTTATTTACTGTTTCCAGAATGTCATATTTGCATAATTTTTAAATTTCCCACTGAAAAAAAAAAATCAAGTCATCCTTGTGTTTGTTCCTTTTATTTTGGAAGAATTAACTTGGCTGGAACAAATTACTCGCAAAGGACAAAAATGGTTATTTATTAACATTGTGGTAGAAAATCAAATAAATGCTATTATTTAGTTTTGCGCATAAAATGTGCCAAATGGGGATTTTCTACAGCAAAGCAATTTCTGTTCTCTCAGTAAATCTGGGCAACAGCACAAGAAGGGTTGTTGTAATGTTAAAGAATTGGTGTAAATTAGTGCATTTCTGGCGTGCGCAATCTGGTGAAACCAGGGCTCATTTCACAATTCTGTGTGTACTGTGCAATTTTACATTTGGCACACTTACAGATTATTTTACTGGCATCACTTCTTTGCTGTTTTTTTTTTTTTTTTTTTTTTTTTCATGTGGTCTTTGATTCTTGACAAACTGCAAGTCCTTTTTTTGTATGAAAAATTATATGCGATTTTGGAGTCAACTAGATACGATTTCAGGTAAATTAACTTAATTAGTATGAATGAAAAAGTCACAATCCAATAATTTCGATAAAAAACCTGCACAAAAATTGCAAAACACAGTTTTGTGCACATGAACAAAAAAATCACAGGAAATTGCATGCAGAATTTCCATGGAGAAGTGAGATAGAAATGGAGTACATTGATGATACTGTATAAGAACTATTTCAAATGTACATATTTAACCACTTGAGGACCACGGTGTTAAACCCCCCTAGTGACTAGGACAGTGATGGCTAACCTTGGCACTCCAGCTGTGACAAAACTACAAATCTTATTATGCCTCTGCCTCCCAACAATTATGCTTAGAGCTGTCAGAGTATTGCAATGCCTCACGGGACTTGTAGTTCCACTGCTGGAGTGCCAAGGTTGGCCATCACTGGACTAGGCAATTTTTTACTAAATGGGCCACTGAAGCTTTAAGGCCTAGCTGCAGGGCCGCACAACTCAGCACACATGCGATTCCCCCCCCCCCCTTTTCTCCCAACCAACAGAGCTCTCTGTTGTTGGAGTATGACCGCTCCCCCAATGTTTTTTTTTTTTATATTTTTAATAATTTATTTTACCTCCCTCCCACCCTCCCTCCGTCAGCCTATCACAATGGATCACTCCTGTGTCCCCCAGGGGAACAGCCGCGTCACATGGCTGTCCCCAGCATAGCGCTTCCTTAGATCGCAGTGCTACACATAGTTATTACACCGTGGTTTCGCCATCTAAAAGTCTCAGAGCAGCAAGTGCCGCTGGGAGACTGAAGGCGGAGTGGAGCTCCGTCATCAGAGTGGAGATGCATGTGCGCTCTCCTGCAAGCCCCATAGGAAGCCACTCAAGCCAATTGGCGTGGAGTCGTTCTGGGGCTGCTGCGCATTCACACCAATTGGCGTGGAGCGGTCGGCAGGTAGTTAAAGCACACTTAATCTGCCCAAACAATCTATTGTTTTTCCTTGACTACTTATTGTCCTTATAGTTATCCTACTAGCTTTCGTTCCAAAGTAATGTGTAAAAATGACAACTTCCAGCACTGTGAACTTCACATAGGTGGTGCATTGCAGTGTGACGAGCCACATTACAAAGCGGCCATTATGCTGCAAGTAATGTGAATGTGGCCTAAAGAAGAAACCTCAACCTAAAGAAGAACTTAAGTATAAAAAATCCCCTCTAAAAATATTGGGGTGCCTATACATTACATAACATTGGGGGTCAATTGACCTTCTTCTAATTCTAATAATGACACGCATCCGGAGCCATACGAAGTATGGTGCAGCACAACAAATGGCTGTAAGGAGAGGACATCGAGCATATCAGCACACCGTTTTAACCACTTGAGGACCCACCCTTTACCCCCCCTTAAGGACCAGCATTGAAGTATGTGATCTGTGCTGGGTGGGCTCTACAGCCCCCAGCACAGATCAGGGTGCAGGCAGAGAGATCAGATCACCCCCTTTTTTCCCCACTAGGGGGATGATGTGCTGGGGGGGTCCGATCTCTCCTGCCTGTGTGTGGCTGGCGGGGGGGGCACCTCAAAGCCCCCCTCCGCGGCGACATTCACCCCCCTCCCTCTCCTACCTGTCCCCCCGGTGATCGGGGCTGCACAGGACGCTATCCGTCCTGTGCAGCCTGTGACAGGACGTCCCCTGTCACATGGCGGCGATCCCCGGCCGCTGATTGGCCGGGGATTGCCGATCTGCCTTACGGCGCTGCTATGCAGCAGCGCCGTACAATGTAAACAAAGCGGATTATTTCCGCTTGTGTTTACATTTAGCCTGCGAGCCGCCATCGGCGGCCCGCAGGCTATTCACGGAGCCCCCCGCCGTGATTTGACAGGAAGCAGCCGCTCGCGCGAGCGGCTGCTTCCTGATTAATCAGCCTGCAGCTGGTGACGCAGTACTGCGTCGCTGGTCCTGCAGCTGCCACTTTGCCGACGCACGGTATAAGCGTGCGGTCGGCAAGTGGTTAAAGCAGCACACTCTTTAGTGAGCCATCAATTTCCACAATAGTAAAACCGACAATTGTTTTGGGGCTGCACAGGGTCCCCCTTTATCAAGGGGACTGTGATAAAGGAGGATACTGTGCGGCCCCCGAAACAATTGTCGGTGTTACTATTGTGGAATCTGATGGCTCAATAAAGAGTGTACTGCTTTAAAACGGTGAGCTAATCTGCTCGATTGCTGTTTATGGAGGTGACTGTGCCTATACCGCGATATAAAGCACCTGGACTTCCTCTGCAGGAGTGCCCATCTGCCGCCAATTGTATGCATGTAAGGAGAGGACGGCGCCACCTGGTTACACTCTGCTGTGCGCTGCTTTGCATAAATGAAATTAAAGAGCGAGGCCAGGCCTGAGGACCAACAGGTCACATGACCAGTGTTTTGGGTATCACATTTTAGGTTTATTACAGGGTGCCTGAAATGATGTGTGGTAGGATGTACTAAACTTGAACAAATAGTACCAATCCTACTTAGAACTTGCCTGTGTTCACTTTTTTTGAAGTTCTTTTACCTTGTCAGGGTTAATAAACCTTAGTGTTGTATCTGTGCAGTCAGACTGTAGTAGCAGCTCTCCTGCAAATTAGAAGTAGTAGAGCTTTTGGATGGTTGTGCAAACACTCATTACAGCATGATAGTGATTAAAGTTCAGTAGGTCATCAGTTCACTGTGTAGATGCTGAATGAACAGTATTCAGTGTATATAAGTGGTTACATTTTAAATTCACCCTAAACTTGTATTTTTTATTGAACATTTGTGTTTTTTTGCACAGTATTCACTCTGTGTAT
Organism: Hyperolius riggenbachi; assembly: GCF_040937935.1. NCBI lineage: Eukaryota > Metazoa > Chordata > Amphibia > Anura > Hyperoliidae > Hyperolius > Hyperolius riggenbachi. The sequence goes on along the minus strand of NC_090656.1, from coordinate 103,389,944 downwards.
GCAGCTTTCTCTCACTGAGATAAATAGGGTTTCCACACAAGTGAAATGACTGGTCTCCTCAATAAATACAGATGTAATTTATGAAACTATTACAGCCCACAAGAAGCAGTCTCGTTCATTATCTTCCTCCGTATGGCATTTCAGAGCACATTCTCAGCAACAACAGCTAATGGTCTGTTTTCCAGAACTCACACTGACATTTGCATGAAGGCCTGATTAACCTCTTGCTCTTTCCTGCTGATCATTTTCTTTGATATAAACAAAATAAAACAATTTTATTATGAAACAAAGTTTCACAAAACAAGACATTTGTAGAAACTCATTAACGTTCAATACTGGCCAAAACTCTTTCATTTTAGTGTTGAATTAAGTGGATAAAGGTCTAAACTACTGGGGAGGGCATCAAAGGCCACTGGACAGAATTCTACACCGGTCCCCAGTAATTTACAGTGTAAATGATCGTATCCTAAGGAGCAATGGCATAAGGACAATTCATAAGGCCCCACAATGAAAATGTGATGGTCCCCCCCCAATGTTCACTCCCCATCCTTCACCTCCCCTTCACATTCTGGGAGCCCATCTCACAGGGGTCATAAAACAAGTGTGGCTATCATAACCTTCTCACCCATAACAAGTGCAGCCAGGAAAACACCTGCTCTGAAGTATAGTCCCCTGTATGAGAGGAATGGAAGGTTAGTAGTTGGGGCCGCCCACAGCTCTGGGACCCCCTGGGATTGCAGGGGCTGCTCCTCTCCAGTTATGCCCCTGCTAAGGAGATCTGTCATGTAATAGTGAGAAGATTTACTTTCTAGGTAGTACATGTGATGGTTGGATTCACCGGCCGAAATGCGCCATCCGCAAAATCATACGGAAAGGAGCACACAAAAATGTAAGTTGGAGTTAATTCATTAGCTGGGTTTTTAGAAAACAGTGTTCGGCCCAGTGCACACCAAAACCGCTAGCAGATCCTCAAAACACTAGAGGTTTTTGGAGCAGATTTCAGAGCGATTCTAGGCATGTTTAGAGAGGTTTTCTAAACATGCCTAGCGTTTTTGGGAGCGTTTTTGTGTAGCAGATTACAAATATTGTTACAGTAAAAGTTGTTACTGAACAGCTCCTGTAACAAAAACGCCAGGAAAACCGCTCTGATCTAGATTTTCCAGAGCAGTGCAATGGGAAAAAAATAATTTCTCTGTTTTTGGCCATTATAGTTTTAAAATAAAATGTTCTACTGTTGATAAAACACACTCATTTTGTTTGCCCATTTGTCCCAGTTATTGCAACGTTTAAAATATTTCCCTAGTACAATGTATGGTGCCAATATTTTATTTGGAAATATTTTTTTTTCAGTTTTGCATCAATCACTAATTAAAAGCACATAATTAAAAAAAATTACAATAATAATATACCCTCATGACATACATGGGGAAAAATGTTCTGCCCTTAAGGTAATTATCTATGTGTTTGTTTGTTTTTTGTCATTTTTTTATGCAAAGTTTTATTTGGGTATTTATGGGAGAGTGTGGGGTGTCAGGAGTTCATTTCAAATTATGTCTAGGTCTTTTTATTGAAATAAATGTATGTAGGTGTAGTTTTACTTTTTGGCCACAAGATGTCCTTGCACATTTCCTTCCTACCATGTACTAATAGTACATGAACAGGAAGTAATGTGTAGACGTGTTACTTTGAGAATAACAATGACCGCAGGCATCTCATTGATGCGGGTGATCATTGACACGGGGACTTAGATTAATGAATGGGAAGTGCGTTCCCATAAATTAAGCTCCCCTCTAACGATCGGTGAAAGTGAGCAAGGGAACAAGGGGTAGTGCGTGGCGGCAAGGGACAAGTATCTACGTCCCTGAGAGCTGTAGAGGGATTTTTCAGGGAGGTAGATATTCGTCCCTGAGGAGGGGGAAATGGTTAAAAGGCATTTTATTGACAAGACTGAAAATATCACTCACAAGCTCAGGAGAAAGCCAGTCCTTTTTACCAGGAGACCAACTGTATTAATTCCAGGTTGGACGCCCCGAGTAGAGTCTGGTTATTGATCTCCAACTGCCTCAAGTGGTTGGTTGCCCCCATTGCAAACCACCTTTGTGGGTATATTTTTGTCTTTTTCACCCATTACCCCCTAACACAACATATTTGGGCTCCTGTTGAGTCTGTATTTTTCAAGGTGTCAAAGCCCCCCACTTTCTCTCAGCATTTATGATCAATGAGATGGTAATGTTTGTGACTTATATGCAAATTTTATGCAAAGTGAAAACTGCTTGGAATTAGTCCAAATCTCCACTAACGCCACTTGTTTGGCCCAATGCCAAGTGGATGCAAATGCAATTTGCATAAAATTAGCATCCATGCGTGGATGCTTATTGTGTGGACAATGACTTATTGTGTGGACAATAAGCATCTGATTGATCATCTCTACTGACAATAAAGAGCTAATGGATGCTGCCAGGAAGGAACTTACTTCAACAAGTACAGATGTGCTACTTACCAAAACATTGTGTTGCTAATTAATGCAAATTTAATATTATAATAAGCATTAGCAATGGGAGGCTGAACTATTGCTTCTAAGCTGGAACATTCCTCCGGAAGTTTCCCTTTAAGGTTCTATAGGGCAAAAACCTATTACAGTCAATTGCAGTTAAAATGGATCCTCTGAAACAATGGTCTTTGTAGCCGTTTCCCAGAATGCACCATCCATCTCCTTTATCATGACATCCTCTTCAAGATCTCGCTTTGTGATTCACTCCAATAGGCATAAGTGTTCATTCCGCAGTATTAAAATGAAGTCTTTTCTTCTGCGGCTAACAAGATGCAATGGAACTCTCCGATCTCTCCAGCTGCATGTTCATAAATTGATATCCTAGTTACTTGATCTAATGCAAAACACTCAATGGTGTTATAACTATTCAAGCTATAGCACTTCATTGTTAAGGTTATTACATGTTAAATAAAATGAATGGAGTTCATAGCTGGGTGTGTATGCACTGTGACTGCATTACAGTCACCGACAGCTTTTGCTTCTTAATAGAGTATTTTCTCTACATCACTTCCCCTCTAAGAAGCAAACGCCTGAATATGACTTCATTCATTTTAAAGTTTGGTATTCTGCAAGGTAGTTCAAGGTCATCCTATATCTTAACACATGAGCATGGTTGAATTTATTCAGAAGCATTTCGTCATCTTCACCACTACTTAAAAAAGTAGGGCAAACAACGCAGTCTGGCATAAAGCAAGGTCGCAGAAATAACAATGCTTCATTTTTTATAGCTATGCTTAAAAACAAACTAAAAGGCGTGGATGGTTTTAGAGCAGAAATAGCACTTTGTAGTAGAGCTCATTCTTTTGTGTCTATTTGTGTTCTCAATAAGCTGATCTCGGGTGAATAGCTCTTAAAGTGGACCTGAACTTTTGCACAGGACAGTCACAAAAGGAAAACATAAAGAAATGCTCCCTGTGTGTATTTAGAGCGTTTAGCCTTCATCTGTGACTAATTGCAGTTTAATTTGATCTCTTAGCTGTGTCAGCTTACTGCCTCGGTAGAGCAGCTAATTTGTAAATACAGGATGTTAACCCTATGTCCGCTTCTATGAAAGCAGGAAGTAGACACACTGCCGATTTATTGCATGAGTGCTATAAGCTGTAACAAAGAAATGTTTCTCTTTAAGGCCTCTTTCCCACCAGGACGTTGCGTTTTAGGGGACGTTATAGGTCGCATAACGTGCCCCTAACGTAAAGCCTGGTGGTGTTGGAGAAGGACGCTACCTAGAGCTGCGTTATGAAGTTCTTGGTGCGCCTTTTTTGTGCTATGTGATGCGGAGACCACGTGATCCGCATCACGTGGTCCCGCCAGCCAATCGCTGCACAGAGTGTCCGCTTCAGGTAGTAAACACTGCACGTCACACAGTGCAGTGGATATTAATTAGCCATGTGGCTGGCCGCGGAGGAGGAGGGGAGACCTCCTCCTCTAACATCACTGAGCATGTGCAAACAGTCTAACGCGGCTTAGCCGCCTATAACGTACTGCATGCAGCACTTTAACTTGACGTGCAGTGTTACAATGTAACGCAACGTGGGCACTGTGAACAGCCCATTGATTTTTCATTGCTGTGAGTTAGGCTGCGTTACAGGCTGCACTAATGTGCGCCTGTAACGTTCCACTGTGAAAGCAACCTAAAGGTTATTATGCTGTTGCTTATTATTTAGAGCAGAGAGGAAGTTCTGAGTTTAAGTCCGCATTAATGAGTCAGTAGCTCCCCCAGACGCCACTTCCTGAACCACAGACTCGTACTAATATAGGCTGCAATCCTTTCAGACAGCTCTGTCTGCACCCCTTCCTCTTGCAGTTCAAATACAAAGGAACCACAGTAAAGCAGCTAAAAGAACTCATAAGAAATGTTCCTGCTTTATTGGGAAGTATGCGAAGTTGGGAAAAGTATGCTTGCAGTAAATTATCTAGGGAAAATGGCACATAGGGCATTCACTGAAACTGGGCCCAAATTAATAATTACTGTTTATTAGTGCGCTAATCCTGGCAGGTGTAGTGAAATATTTTGCAACCTATTAGATTTTGCAACTTTCCCTACAGCGCATGCATGCTTTAAGAACTGGACATTACTCTGCATGCACAGCTTCATTTAACAATAACGTCTGTAATTTTTTACAACCTGGCGACCAACCGCTGGGGTTGCAGCGGGAGGGGGGGTTAAGGTTTGGCATCAGTGGGAGGGAGTTTTAAGGTTTGGTGTTGGTGGGGGATGATTTAAGGTTAGGGGGTTTATTTAAGTTCAGGTATCACTAAAGGAAGGGTTGGCAGGGCCGGCCCGCTCATGAGGCGGGGTGAAACTTTTGCCTCAGGCGGCACATTTCTAGGGGCGGCATTGTCGGTGGGTGAGGGGAGCCGGCCGCCGAGCTGGAGGGGTAGCGGGCAGGACAGGGGTATTGAGCCTAGCGGCGGGGAGGGGGGTCGGACCCCCTCCCTCGCCTGGGTCCCCTGATCTGCGCTCCCCTCCAGCCTTAAATAGATCAGAAGCAGCCGCTACTCGTAAGAGGCACGGGCGGGGAGGACTCACCACTTCCTCGATCCAGCGTGCGCTCCACTGACGTCACTTCCTGCAACGCCGCCCACTGTATTGTAAGGGGGCGGCGTTGCAGGAAGTGACGTCAGTGGAGCGCACGGGAGGCCCCACGGGAGGGGCGGCAGCAATAATTTTTTTAAAAATTTTCCTCAGGCGGCAAAAAGTCTAGGGCCGGCCCTGAGGGTTGGGTTGCATTTTCTGATAGTCATAGCTAAGCGGTCCGGTAACTTCGCAAGTCGGGGCGTACTGCACATGCCTGGCATGGCCACATGCGCACTCCATCACCGGGAGAGTTCTATGCCTGCAAGAGCGCAATGGGGGAGTGCAAATGGCTAGACTGTGCCTGCGCTAACTGGTGCCGACTTGTAAAGTTAATGGGCTACCTAGCGGAGGAACCAGGTGGAGGAGGGCGTCTAGGGAGGGACCAATCCACTTTGAAGTGGGCTGGAGGAAGTCCCAGGTATGTATACACTTTTTTTTCTTTTTTTCCCTTATCTAGTCAATTTTTCTGCCTAATTGTAACATTTCAAAAGTCTGACCAAAGTACCACACACCTATGTTCAATTTTTCCCTAATTATGAATTAAAAAAATATTAAAAGCTCAGAAAAAAATTCCTGGGTCTGTACATCAAGAAATTGTCCATCCTACCCTACACCATTCAATTTTCATATACATTGATCAGAAATATCCAACACTCCCAATCTTGTATCAAATTAAACTGGGAAACAAATTTTTTTAACAAATTAAGGGGAAAAAAAGCTTTACATTTTTCTGTATTTTTTTCTGTGTGTGGACACCTTAACCACTTGCCGACCGCGCAATCATACCGCGCGTCGGCAAAGTGGCAGCTGCAGGACCAGCGATGCAGTTCTGCGTCGCCGGCTGCAGGCTAATTAATCAGGAAGCAGCCGCTCGCGCGAGCGGCTGCTTCCTGTCAATTCACGGCGGGGGGCTCCGTGAATAGCCTGCGGGCCGCCGATCGCGGCTCGCAGGCTAAATGTAAACACAAGTGAAATAATCCGCTTTGTTTACATTGTACGGCGCTGCTGCGCAGCAGCGCTGTAAGGCAGATCGGCGATCCCCGGCCAATTAGTGGCCGGGGATCGCCGCCATGTGACAGGGGACAGCCTGTCACTGGCTGCACAGGACGGATAGCGTCCTGTGCAGCCCAGATCACCAGGGGGGACAGGGAGGAGAGGGAGGGGGGGAATCTCGCCGCGGAGGGGGGCTTTGAGGTGCCCCCCTCCCCGCAACACCCATCAGGCAGGAGCGATCAGACCCCCCCAGCCTGCACCCTGATCTGTGCTGGGGGCTGTAGAGCCCACCCAGCACAGATCAGCTAAAACAGCGCTGGTCCTTAACCCTCCTGGCGGTATAAAAAAAATCTGCCAGGAGGGAGCGCAGCAGTTTTTTTTTTTTTCCCCTATATCATGTAGCGAGCCCAGGGCTCGCTACATGATAGCCGCTGCTCAGCGGCATCCCCCCGCCCTCTTCGATCGCCTTCGGCGATCTCCGATCAGGAAATCCCGTTCAAAGAACGGGATTTCCTGGAGGGCTTCCCCCGTCGCCATGGCGATGGGGCGGGATGACGTCACTGACGTTGGGACGTCATTGGGAGTCCCGGGCCACCCCTCGGCGCTGCCTGGCACTGATTGGCCAGGCAGCGCATGGGGTCTGGGGGGGGGGCGTGCGGCGCGTGCGGCGCGACGGATAGCGGCGATCATGCGCGGGGCGGCGGCGATCAGTGTGCTGGCGCAGCTAGCAAAGTGTTAGCTGCGTCCAGCAAAAAAAAAATTAAACAAATCGGCCCAGCAGGGCCTGAGCGGCACCCTCCGGCGGCTTACCCCGAACTACGTTCGGGGTTACCGCCAAGGAGGTTAAGGGGGGGTAAAGGGTGGGTCCTCAAGAGGTTAAGAGATCCGATTTGGAGCTCTCAGTCTTACCTGCTGCCAGAGACTGAACCCTCGTCCATTGATCCTATCTGGAGGTCATTCAAGTTGATCAACCATTCAATTTCAACGACCATTGCTGTTAAGTCGGATATCTTTTAACATTGTTAAACGTCCCTCCATCACAAAATCATCACAAAAATTGTTATGGGTACAGAGCTTAAGTTTCCTTGTGGATGATTCTGCTCTGCCCCTCACTGCCACTACACCCGGGGTGTGGCAGCAGCACTCACATGGCTGTGAATAAATCTGCAGTTCTGTGCGCACTGTATATTGGGGAGGGAAATGTTCACAGTTCGCGCATGACTCGAGGAGCGTCTATACATAAAAGGTGCGTAAAAATTTGGCCACCCAGTAATGCCGATAGTAAAATGTCGGTATTAAACACCGCTGCTTTACTATAAAAGTGTAAAATATTGGTATTAAATATCAGTATTTTACTGTGGCCAAACCTAACCGTACTCTCACACAGAACCCTCCCTCGACACCTAACCTTAAACTCCGCACTCACCCACACTTTACCTCCCTAATGCCTAAACCCACCCACTGCACACATTACGTCCCCAATGCCTAAATCTAACCCCCCCCCCCTGCACACAAACATTCTACCTAGTGCCTAACCCTTAAACCTCCCCAGTTCACAAACTACCTACCTAATGCATAAACCCCCCACACACTAGCTACCTAATGCTACGTACACACATGCGACAACGATCGTTCGTTGTCAACGACGAACGATCTTTTAATTGACGAAAGAACGACCGAAGTAAAGTTAGTTGTAAAAAGTGTGTAACGATCACATCGTTAGAACGAACGTTACACCACGTAAAAGCACTTATTGCGCCTGCGCATAAAATTGTAAAGTTCCTTGGAGAAAAAGTGAAATGCGCATGTCCAGCCTGGTACGAACGATCGTTTCCAACGATGTACCACTTTTGCTAACGATCGTCGGTGGTAAAAATCCGCCAAGACAGAACTTTGTTTTGTAGCGATTTGACTCGTTCGTCGTTTGCCTTAATAGTCGTTGGTTCGTTTTTTGTAACGATCGTCGTTGGTAAAGATCGGGGAACGATCGTTACAAACGACTATAGTCGCATGTGTGTACGCACCTTAAGGGCCAATTTCCACTATATTTTATACTAAAAAAAAAAAAAAAATCTCCCACAAATTCTCAGTCGCCGTCATAGGTGCCTAAGAATATCGGCATTTGGGCTCCCACTGTCCCCAATATTTAGCCCGTGTTGTACCAGTGGCCATGAATTACCGGGCGCCCAAATTTCCGATAATTTGCATTGGTTCCCATAAAGGGGCAAAATTAGTCCACTTGCTGCATGCTCCCTTTTTTACTGCTTCATTGTCAAAGATCCTATTAAATTGTTGCTATAAGGCTCAGGATTTCAACTTATACCACAGTAGGAGAGAACATTATTTTCAATATAACCTATCCAAGTGTTTGCGGATCCACTGTGATAGGTTTGATGTTTGTTCAGTATTACTTAAAAAAAAGAAAAAATAAGGCTTAGAAACAGTTTATACTGTGTATATAAAAAGGTTTTCCAAGATTCATTCAGAATGACTGGTTCTCTTTATCGGCTCATCTCTGTGACGTTATTGTTTTCTGAATCAACAAGCTGCAGGACAGAAGATGCGATTTAGAATTCCACGGCTCAAACTTACTCTTTACACAGAGAAATTGAAAGAAACAGAAAGAATTGAATTTGTGACTCCTGTTGAGGCTTCCTGTCTTACCTATTTGTCTAGATGGATCTAGGGCTGTATTTACATGAAGGAAAACTCTAAAATGCAACATTATCATATGTATATATGTGTGTAGGTAGCACAGGACCCCAAGAGAGTGAGGAAAAATTGAAAATTGACTTCTATTTCGAGCCCGATGCAGGCAGCAGTTTTGTACTTTGCATTTTTCAGGCACATTCAGAGTATGTGTCTATGTAGCGAGTGTACATAGTCTTTTTACCACAGGGGACTGAGGAGCACAATCATATTTCTCTACTGCCATCTCCATCTTATATGTGAGCATCAAATCTTTTACTACAGTTTCATTTTAGACAGGCTAAGATCTAAATAGAATTTCTGTTTTAAAGCTTAATTCGGCTTTGAAATAAATAAATCTGAACTGTTTTATCAGGCAAATTATGATCTATTTGTTCCATTTTTAACCAATACCCTGGATGTAATTTGGTTCCCCCAACATACTAACACTTTACGGCTTCTTGCCCTGTCCCATCCCATTCCACATATCCTAGATGTAGGCACCTCTCCCCCAAACGCTCTCCTGTTTTACTTACCTGAATGCCCACAATTCCAGCAATGATGTTGTGCTTGCTCTCTTAGACAGGAGTCCCCATCTTCTGGAAGTGGGCTACAGCATTATTGCAGTGATCAAGTTTCTACAGTCCTGATTGGAAGAGAGCATGGTGTGTGTATCACTTACATACTCTTTGTTATGGCTTGAGGGGGAAAGTGACTTTAATGGCTTTTACAGACATGGACCTGCTCCCAGTAGATAGTGTGTGTGTGGGGAGGGGGGGGGGGGCGGTAAATTGTCAGTAAATGATGCAGTGTGTGTGTGTAGGGGCATGATGTGGGAGTAACATTGTGGTTTCTGTGATGTGTGTGTGGGAGAGATGTTATAGCAAAGAAAAAGTGGGGCTAGACATTAAATCCTGAACTTGGGCTCCAAATGCAGCAGTATAGTAATAGACATAGCAGCCATAGCGATTGCTGTAGTGCCATGGTAAATGTGAGGCCCACGAAATCCTTATATTACTGCTCCACTGTGGAAGGGGAGTCTCTGTATAATGATCATTCCTAGAGCCATAACTTGATAAAGAAATCACAAGGTATAAAGACTGAGGCTGGGAAGACTTGAGTGTCACCAGAATTCACTTCACATCCCCAAAAGCCAATGAGAAAGAAACATTTAGCCAAATGGAAAATGCAACAGGCAACTAGGGATTTGCTCTGCCATAATCATTCACTTCCTGGTTTAATATGAGGCACTGGAGAGCATATGTAGAGCTTCTAACACCCCCCATGCTGCCTAACAGAGCAGGAAGCCCATCTACGTGAGCCCACGGGACTATCGGCAATGCCATCTACACACCGAGAGCCAATCGCCTGCATGAGCTGGCTTCCAGAAGCCACTGATATGCTGCTAGAACCAGGCTGAGGTGAGATCGTGACAACACTGTTGCAACGGTAGCAGCCTTCACATGCCAACTTATGGATCCCGGCCGAGTGTCAGGAGATGAGCGGAAGCTAGAGAACAGTGGCACAGATGGAGGGAATCCCACTCCGCAGCTTCAGAGAGTGAGACGGCCAGATGACCAGCAGGGGATGTAAGACAGTGGCATTGGTCCACCGCGCGCAACACTTTCCACACCGCATATCAATGGGATACAAGCTACACGCATGGAGTTGCAACATGAGGGTATGGAATCCCACATAGTGGCTATAACTGGGTCAGGACTGTCAGCAGGACACCTCTTAGGACCTTTCAATTGTTTGACACCAGTACAGCTTCTGGGACACATGAATTAAATTGACACCTTAAAGTGAACCTAAAGTCCCCAAAAAAATGAGATGAACTCACCTGGGGCTTCCCTCAGCCCCCTGCAGCCGATCGGTGCCCTCGCAGCTCCGCTCCGATGCCTCTGCACCCGCCGGTGAACACTTCCGGTTTTGCCGTCACCGGCCGACAGGCATGGGAACGCGAGTGATTGTTCGCGTTCCCAGCCTGTATATCGCCCCCTATGCTGCTATTGCGACCTCCTGGCCGCAATAGCAGCATAGGGGGCGATATACAGGCTGGGAACGCGAACAATCACTCGCGTTCCCATGCCTGTCGGCCGGTGACGGCGAAACCGGAAGTGTTCACCGGCGGGTGCAGAGGCATCGGAGCGGAGCTGCGAGGCCACCGATCGGCTGCAGGGGGCTGAGGGAAGCCCCAGTTGAGTTCATCTCATTTTTTTTTTTTGACTTTAGGTTATCTTTAAGTGGAGACCAGTATTCATTCAGCAGAACATTGCAATTTCAGGGTCCTGTGTTTGATGTGTATGTGTGAAGCCTCTGTATGAGTTGGTGGTGGGGCCACACATGACCAATTGGATTTGTAGGATCAGCCATCCTTGCATAGGCTGTGTGCTGGGCAATTTGGCATGATCTGATACAGAAGATGGTCAGGGACATGTTTATGAGCTGCTCACTGTGCTGATCCCTGCTTTTTATGCTTTTGTTGAGGTTGATGACCTATACCTATGTACCTATATATTTGTCACCATTGATGAGTGAAAATGCCAATATTTTTGCATTAATTTTCATTAAAATGTAAATTTCGAATTTTGAGTGAAAATTTCCTAAACAATTGATATTTTTCACGGTTTTCGCAAATTTTTGTGGTAAAATGTAGTTTGTGTGATCGTGGAAAAATACTCGTGGGAAAAATATTGTCTATGTGTTTTGTGGTAAAATATCGATTTTCCACATTTTTGCTTGTAAAAATAGTTTTTTGTAATTGAAGCATTTTTTTGCGAACAGTTTCTCAAATTAAAAATAGGATTTTTCATGCAAAAAAATTAAATTGGTGAAAATTTGCAAGCAACACTGTTTGTTACATAATACAATTGATTCTTTTTTTTTCTATGCACTTGCAGCTGTGCTGGTTAATTTCTGTGGATACTGTATGATAATATATCAGTGCAGCTCCTCAATGTTGAGTAGTGCAGTCCAAATTAGGGGTGGACGCCCATTTTAATTGTTTTTTATTTATTTTTTGCTCTATAATATTGTCATGCGCTGTCTGTGCACAGCAATATTACTGCAGCTTTGTGCATCAAACCCCTTATCTGACTTAAATCACAATGTATCTCTTCTTATGTTTATTATCTCATGATTTAACTTTTCTCATCTGATTATCACGTAATGCAGAGTAACCAATTATGGGGCAGGAGAGTCCTTCACTCTCTCCATTTAACAATGACGAGGGCTGGATTTATGGAAAGGCCACAAAGGCCCGAGCCTTGGGCAGCTGCATCCCACCTGAAAATGAAAAAGGGGTTGCTACATATGAAAGAGGAGGCTGGAAATGGGGAGCAATACATGAAAAAGGGAAACTGATGCCCAAGGGAGCTGTTAATGAAAGAGAGAGGCTTCAGTCCATGGATGAAACACAAGGAAGAGGGGGCTGCACATGGAATGGGAGGAGCACGGCTGCACATGGAAACGGAGCCACAACATACTTGGCCTAGGGACAGGAAAAGTATAAATCCGGCCTTGCTTATAACAGATAGAAGTAATGGGAGGATGCAGGGTAGCCGAAAGCCACATCCATTAGTGAGAAGGTCTTATTTTTCATAAGACCTTTACAACAAGGGGACACATGAACACTGTTAAGTGTTCTAGATAACAGCACAAAATGAATACCATTGCTTTTATATTAGAAGAGTAGAAGTGCTGTCCACGTGAAGTGAATAGTCGTTGCAGCACTTTTATAAACAGGTTTTCCTATATAACCCATGTGACTCCACAGATAGAATAACACATTTTAGCAAGTTCAAAGCATTGTAAATGCCTTGAAGGCACTGCTCTGTGTTAAAGGTCTGGCAGAGCTGGTACATTTCCTATATTGAAACTGTATAACTATACTGAAGATACATGGGGTACACAGAGTTTATCAGCTTATTCATGAAAGCAGCCAAACAGATTCTTACCATGCTTACCTTGGTTTTCTCAATTATTAGTCCTTTAGATAAATTATACTTCTGTATAATTTACGATCATTTCACGTGACAGTCGCATATAAGGGCATCCACCATCCTCTGCATCTGACCCAGATAGAGATAATAATGCTTTCTAGTGGATATTTTGGATGATTTTTATTGTATTTCCTTCTAAAGAAGGGCTTCCTGTTCTTCCTCCCTCCCCCACCCCCAAAAATATGTTCGAGCCAACTCATTAATACCAAGTACATCTGCATGGAGATCTTAAAAGCATAATGTTCATTTTGACCACCTAATTGTGACCATAGAATCAAATTAATTCATACTTGGAAACCTTCTGATATATGGCACCACCTAAACTGATATCCTGTTAAAAAAACTGTATGAGTAAACATAACATTCAGTAAGTAATTTATGCATAATAATCTAAAATGTTCAGCCAATGTTTAAAGACCACCAAAACCAACTGGCCTCTGTATTAAAGCAAGAAAACAGGGATGCATGCCCAAAGGTAAGGGTTTAATCATCATTCCTCGGGGCACTTGAACCAAAGATGTGCTCTGTTCTGGCAGCTACAAAACTTGCATTTGACTGTACCTGTCAGAATAAAGGACATTATAGTGTCACCGCCAGGAGTGGTGATAAGTTAGCCAAACACCTTTGTACAGGCATCTCTGTTTTAGTTTTTCTTGATAAAGGGGTCCTTTTGTGGTCCTGAAACTTTAGGTGAAGTTTTCAGATCTTAACAAATAATTTAGTTACTGAATGGAGTGTTAACTTATATTGACATGAATTCTCTAAACATTTTGGCGACTTTCAATGGTGATAAGTGTTTTTCACCCCTGCAGGGGAACACAGAGGCGCAGCCTTTTGCTTCCAGGTTTGAGCTCAAATGACAGGAAGAATAAGGATAAAAACGCTGCGCCTGCGCACATGATGTTTATTGGCAGGAAACTGCTGTACTGGCACTGACCATTCATTGAATGGGCAGCACTAAAATGAGTGCTGCAGTAAATGACGTGCACAAGTTACATTTTGGACTATTCCAAACAACGTACAAATATTTTATGGAAAGTACTAGGAATGAACACAGGTATTGGGGATAAAAAATAAATATTAGCAGAAAATAAAAACAAATAGCTGAAGATCAGCTATATTGATGTATTATTATTATTATTCAAAACTAACATGTGCCTGGCTGTCCCACTTCCATTTGAGTGTGAGAAGACAATCCCAGTATCTTTCTCTCTCTGTGGCCCATATGCAATTCACTTTTTCTCCTGAGTTTTCTCCCAGGTGATATTTTCATTTGTAAATAAAATGCATTTTTAATCACCAACAAGCAAGAAAATACTCAAAATAATTTTGATAGTAATTTTCAACTACTTTTTGGTACTTTTTCAGTTGCAAAATGCTGAAAAGTTATTTTAAATACAAGATGAAAAATGATCTCCTTGGAGAAAACTCAGGAGAAAAAGTGAATTGCATTTGGGCCTGTGTGTTGTAACTGGAACAGCAGCAGAAGGAGAGTAGACAGACAGACAGATATCTATTTATCTATATATATACTCTCTCTCTCTCTCTCTCTCTCTCTCTCTCTCTCTCTCTCTCTCTCTCTCTCTCTCTCTATCTCTCTCTCTATCTATCTATCTATCTATCTATCTATCTATCTATATATATATATATATATATATATACACACACACGTACACATGCACACACGCACACACACACAGTATATAAGTAAGCATAATACTTCTACCTACCTCACATCAAAGTAATATAATTTGTGTGAATATCCCAATTTACTTCTGGTCAGAGCAGCTGGTGTAAAAACTGACATCTTGTGCAATGATGTAATATTCAGATCAGTCTGAAAGCAGCACACTATTACTTTACTGAATACACAGCTTTCTCTCAATCTATCTTGCACACAGAAAAGCTTTCTGCCATAAGTCATTCTTATGTCTTATGTCTTGCAGTCAGAGATACAACAATATTTTGTAGCCTGGAAAACTCACCGTGGCTCTACGGCACACTAAAAACCTTCCATGATAAACCGAAGGTAAACACATGAAACCTTACACAGTCTTTTTTATGAGTTTGTTTCATAACTTTAATATTGTGGCTGATTTATTGGAGCAGAGGGGAAATATTGACTCTAGTTCCACCTTGAGCCAGGCATAGATTATAGCACCACAATTTATTAATTTTTGAAGACCCATCTGATGCAGACAGCTGTTTAAGTGTGTTTTAGTCTCCATCAGTACAACAAAGACCAGGATTATCAGGCTTAAAGGAAAGCAAAAGCACCCCTACCATAAAAGCTACACTACAGGAATGCCAAATTACAGTCCATGAGGGCCGAGGTCCTCACAAATTTTTGGCAACGCTCATATTTATTGATGGTAGTGAATCACTGGCATGGATAGGGCCTTTGACGACTGGTGTTCGACACCTTGCTATACTCAGCAGTGTTGCTTGCAAATTTTCAAAGTCATTTTTGCTTCGAAATGCTATTTTTGACTTTGACAAATTATTTGCAAAAACTGCTTGCATTTTCACGGTTTCGGATTTTTCGCAAAAAAAAATAATCTGTTTTTACCATGAAAACGTGAAGATGCAGAAAACTATTTTTTTTTTTTACTGCAACCATTTTTACCTTGAAAAATGTATATATTTTTTACTTAAAAATTCATGAAAAGTGAAAACATTTCAAAAATATCAAAACTTATATTCAATGGTTATTTTGCTCTAAAATTGAATTTAACATTATTTTTGTGAAAATGAATGCGAAAAGAATATTGTCATTTTTTGCTCATCACTGATACTAAGTACAATGTTGCAATCTGGTTCTCTACACGTCGACTGTCTAGTTAAAAAGCTATACATATGTTACTGTATACGGTAGGAGTTCTTGATGTACACCTGGCTTACAAATGGATATGGGAATAATTTGAATATTCCATCCACTGTCTTGAAGTAAAGCATTATGGGTGCAACTTCATTCTCATTTGGGGTAAAAATCTTGTAAATGCTCTTTTAAAGTCTACTTGAACTGAGAAGTATATGGAGGCTGCCATATTTATTTCCTTTTAAACAAGACCAGTTGCCTGGCATCCTGTTGATCTCACACTTGAGACGTGCATGTGACTAATCTAGTCAGACTTCAGTCAGAAACCTCTGATCTGCATGCTTGTTTTGGATCTATAGCTGTAAGAAACATAAACAATATCAGCAGGACAGCCAGGGAATTTGCATTGTTTAAACGTAAGTAAATATGGCAACCTCCATATCTATCTCACTTCAGGTATGCTTTGAGGAGGCAATCCATGAGTCCTAACAAACCTTATATCTGACTAATTCAATTTCTGGTATGACAATATTGTTCATTTTTCCTTCTTATTTTTGTTAGTAGTTGTACTCTCCAGCCTTGTCCTTTTTCAAAGCTTCTGGATTTGATAAGAAAGAATGAAAAATGATTATGAGTTAGAGTATGATTTATGGTCGTGACTGAACTCTGGTTTTCCCACAACATGTACACATACTTTGACCGGGATGACGGATTGATGTAGGCCTTACAAGCATAACCTTTTCACGTTGTTTGGACACCACATTTTCTATTTACAGTCTAATTGGTAAATTAGTCACTGTGAAGGCTACATCACTGACTCGTGTCTTTTCCTTGCTAGACAGGGCTACGATGACCTGGAAAAGCAACTTAAAGAGGTTTTCATGGAGAGAAGTAGCATCCTCCGCCAGCTTTCCAAAACATCTCGGGAACTGGAGGGCATCAAAGGGAATTTACAGGTGAGCACATTCCATGTTATGGGGACATTGCCATATTTATGTCCAGTTATCATCATATAACAACTTAACATGGTAAACTTGCTTCATTCCTCTGCACACTCCTAACAATGGGCTCGTCATAAGTGCTATTGTACACAGACAACAAGGAAGTCTTTATGTACTGCGTAAGACAAAAGTGAACAGATATGTGCCACCAGTAGTGATGAGCACAAATTTCAAATTAAGATGCAACATTTAGGGCAAAATCTTAAATTCGTATGGAGTAATCTGGATCTGTAATTTCACATTTTGTGTCATTTTTGTCGACTTTAGCAGTTAATAGCAAAGCTCGCATGCATGCTATCATCACAAAAATTGCTATGTATGTTAAGCAGAATAGTGGGAATAAGACAAAAATTGATTTTTTTCAAAAAGACCTTGTAGTTTTTGACATAATTGAATTTGAAAATGCAAAGTAAAAAATAGTTTTTAAGCAGTCCTGTTCCTGAGTTTAAAAACAGTTTTTTTCCTTTTGAATTTTTGAAACTCAATTTTCAAAAAATTGTCTTTAAAAATGTTTTTTTTAACTTTGTTCCCACCATTGCCCTAAACTGTAGCAATTTTGGGGACGATACCATGTAAAGGGGCTTTACTATTGACCACAAAATTCAGCACAAAATTATGCCAAATTTTATGTTGTTATGCTAAACTACAAATGGATTACTCAACATCAATTAAATGTCTAAACTGTAATTACATGTGGCCATAATTGTGAAAAATTAAAGCAAAACTTTGAGTAACTGTAATTAGCAAATTACGAGCCGTTGAACAAAAAATGATACATGACATGATGTATTGAGCAAAAAACAAGGAATGATCCGCACCACCTTCAAAGATAGCTTGTTCTGTTTATTCGGGTAGAAACATACAAAATTTAAACAGAACTATAAGGCAGGACAGTCCATTGTTTCGGGCTCCTGCCCATCATCATGCTGCCTAGTTCATTCCTTGTTTTTTGCCATGTTTTTTGCTATTCCTTAAAGAGAAACTCCAACCAAGAATTTAACTTTGTCCCAATCAGTAGTTGATACCCCCTTTTACATGAGAAATCTATTGCTTTTCACAAGCAGACCATCAGGGGGCACTGTATGACTGATATTGTAGTGAAACCCCTCCCACAACAAGCTCTGAGGACCGCGGTACTTTTGACAGTTTGCCACAATGTAACAAGGTTCACAGATAGGAAATGGCTGTTTACAGCTGTCTCCAACAGCCAAAACAGCTAGCAGCAGCTACATAACCTGCCCACAGTAAAAATAGTAAAAATGTCACCATGTAATAAATGTCAGAATGTAAATCGGGGAGAGGAAAGATTTTACAATGAGCAAACACTGACTAAATAATTTATACATAATTATTGTAAAAATGAAGCACTTTTTTTTATTACACTATTTTCACTGGAGTTCCTTATTTTCCATGGTGTCCGGGACTATTTGATCTGCACACCTAACTATCTGAGAGTGATGGATGCTGAGTGAGTGCGACTCCATACCTAAAACTTATGATGTATTGAGCAGTCATCTGGTAAAGCAAAGACAAGGGGTTTGATTCACAAAAGAGTGCTAACTGTTAGCACGGCCGTTTTCGCGCGAATTTTCGCATTGCGTGAATTTTCGCGCTTAACGATAACGTTTTCGCGCGCAAACGCGAATTTTCGCGTGAAACGATATCGATTTTGCGGTAAAATTCGCGTTTGCGTGCGAAAACGTTGTCGTTTAGCGTGAAAATTCGCGATCGCGCGCAATGCGAAAATTCGCGCGAAAACGGCCGTGCTAACAGTTAGCACTCTTTTGTGAATCAAGCCCAAGATCTTTTTTGGGCCTTTAGTCTTCCTAATCTGTGATGTTTTTGTACTACTCTTAATTTCTAGCATGGTGGTAACCACTTACATAAGCCAATGGTGGTAACCACTTAATTCTAACCCAATTTTTAAACACAGCCTATTAATTCTATAAAATGAATTTGTCAAGACCTTTTATAAGGTGCTACTGTTTAGTAGGAAGTTCTTAAAGTGAACCCAAGGGGAAAATAAACAAATTATAAACAATTATATTTATCCTTCTACTCCTAAAAACGTCCTTTTTTCATATATATCTCATGGTTTTATTTTATATTTAAACATTTACAAAGTAGATTGAATTATGTGTTTTCTCTGCTTAAAGGCAGCCTATTAAGTGTCCCTAAATGAAAATACATGAACTATTGACCTTTTTCTGTCTCCCCTGCTCTTAGAAGTTGTATTCTACCATGAAAACTTTTATGGCTGTAATCTTATCAATGATGTTTACTAGATTTCCGACAAGGTACTCACAAGACAGAAGCTGTCACTTCCATGTCTAAAAATGTACTCTTTCAGGCAGCAAAATAAAGAAAAAAGTAAAACAGTCTAGGTATTATTATGTTTTGCAATGCACATACATGGTTATCTCATCATGTGACATGTCGCCTCGGTTACACTTTAACCACTTAACGACCGCCCCCAGCCGATGGGCGGCGGCAAAGTCCGGGCCCAAACGACCGCAATACGCCCATCGGCGGGGGCGGCTGCGGGAGTGGCTATGCGGCGATCGCGTCATTCGTGACGCGATCAGCCGCCGGGGACTGGCTCCGCCCCCCGTTCGCCGTAACCCGCCGGCCGTTCGGAAGCGCCGGCGGGTTACTGGCATCCGGATCGCCGCTGCAACAGTGTATAATAGGCTTTGTAATGTATACAAAGCCTATTATACTGGCTGCCTCCTGCCCTGGTGGTCCCAGTGTCCGAGGGACCACCAGGGCAGGCTGCAGCCACCCTAGTCTGCACCCAAGCACACTGATTTCCCCCCCCCTGCCCCCTGATCGCCCACAGCACCCCTCAGACCCCCCCCTGCCCACCCCCCAGACCACTGTTTGCACCCAGTCACCCTCCTAATCACCCATCAATCACTCCCTGTCACTATCTGTCAACGCTATTTTTTTTTAAGTCCCTAATCTGCCCCCTACTCCCTCCTGATCACCCCCCCACCCCTCAGATTCTCCCCAGACCCCCCCCAGACCCCCCCCCCCCCCCCGTGTACTGTATGCATCTATCCCCCCTGATCACCTGTCAATCACCTGTCAATCACCTGTCAATCACCCGTCAATCACCCCCTGTCACTGCCACCCATCAATCAGCCCCTGATCTGCCCCTTGCGGGCAATCTGATCACCCCCCCACACCAATAGATCGCCCGCAGATCCGACATCAGATCACCTCCCAAATCCATTGTTTACATCTATTCTCTCCTCTAAACACCCACTAATTACCCATCAATCACCCCCTATCACCACCTGTCACTGTTACCCATCAGATTAGACCCTAATCTGCCCCTTGCGGGCACCCAATCACCTGCCCACACGCTCAGATTGCCCTCAGACCCCCCCCTTATCAATTCGCCCGTGCAATATTTACATCTGTTCTCCCCTGTAATAACCCACTGATTACCTGTCAATCACCCATCAATCACCCCCTGTCACTGCCACCCATCAATCACCCCCTGTCACTGCCACCCATCAATCAGCCCCTAACCTGCCCCTTGCGGGCAATCTGATCACCCACCCACACCAATAGATCGCCCGCAGATCCGACATCAGATCACCTCCCAAATCCATTGTTTACATCTATTCTCTCCTCTAAACACCCACTAATTACCCATCAATCACCCCCTATCACCACCTGTCACTGTTACCCATCAGATTAGACCCTAATCTGCCCCTTGCGGGCACCCAATCACCTGCCCACACGCTCAGATTGCCCTCAGACCCCCCCCTTATCAATTCGCCCGTGCAATATTTACATCTGTTCTCCCCTGTAATAACCCACTGATTACCTGTCAATCACCCATCAATCACCCCCTGTCACTGCCACCCATCAATCACCCCCTGTCACTGCCACCCATCAATCAGCCCCTAACCTGCCCCTTGCGGGCAATCTGATCACCCACCCACACCAATAGATCGCCCGCAGATCCGACATCAGATCACCTCCCAAATCCATTGTTTACATCTATTCTCTCCTCTAAACACCCACTAATTACCCATCAATCACCCCCTATCACCACCTGTCACTGTTACCCATCAGATTAGACCCTAATCTGCCCCTTGCGGGCACCCAATCACCTGCCCACACGCTCAGATTGCCCTCAGACCCCCCCCTTATCAATTCGCCCGTGCAATATTTACATCTGTTCTCCCCTGTAATAACCCACTGATTACCTGTCAATCACCCATCAATCACCCCCTGTCACTGCCACCCATCAATCACCCCCTGTCACTGCCACCCATCAATCAGCCCCTAACCTGCCCCTTGCGGGCAATCTGATCACCCACCCACACCAATAGATCGCCCGCAGATCCGACATCAGATCACCTCCCAAATCCATTGTTTACATCTATTCTCTCCTCTAAACACCCACTAATTACCCATCAATCACCCCCTATCACCACCTGTCACTGTTACCCATCAGATTAGACCCTAATCTGCCCCTTGCGGGCACCCAATCACCTGCCCACACGCTCAGATTGCCCTCAGACCCCCCCCTTATCAATTCGCCCGTGCAATATTTACATCTGTTCTCCCCTGTAATAACCCACTGATTACCTGTCAATCACCCATCAATCACCCATCAATCACCCCCTGTCACTGCCACCCATCAATCACCCCCTGTCACTGCCACCCATCAATCAGCCCCTAACCTGCCCCTTGCGGGCAATCTGATCACCCACACACACCAATAGATCGCCCGCAGATCCGACATCAGATCACCTCCCAAATCAATTGTTTACATCTATTCTCTCCTCTAAACACCCACTAATTACCCATCAATCACCCCCTATCACCACCTGTCACTGTTACCCATCAGATTAGACCCTAATCTGCCCCTTGCGGGCACCCAATCACCCGCCCACACGCTCAGATTGCCCTCAGACCCCCCCCCTTATCAATTTGCCCGTGCAATATTTACATCTGTTATTCCGGGTAATAACCCACTGATCACCTGTCAATCACCCATCAATCACCCCCTGTCACTGCCACCCATCAATCACCCCCTGTCACTGCCACCCATCAATCAGCCCCTAACCTGCCCCTTGCGGGCAATCTGATCACCCACCCACACCAATAGATCGCCCGCAGATCCGACATCAGATCACCTCCCAAATCCATTGTTTACATCTATTCTCTCCTCTAAACACCCACTAATTACCCATCAATCACCCCCTATCACCACCTGTCACTGTTACCCATCAGATTAGACCCTAATCTGCCCCTTGCGGGCACCCAATCACCCGCCCACACCTCAGAACGCCCTCAGACCCCAGCCCTGATCACCTCGCCAGTGCATTGCTTGCATCTATTTCCCCCCTCTAATCACACCTTGAGACACCCATCAATCACCTCCTGTCACCCCCTAGCACAACTACCCATCAGATCAGGCCCTAATTTGCCCCGTGTGGGCTCCTGATCACTCGGCCAAACCCTCAGATCCCCCTCAGACCCCCTTCCGATCACCTCCCCAGTGCATTGATTGCATCTATTTTCCCCTCTAACCGCCCCCTGAGACACCCATCAATCACCTCCTGTCACCCCCCTAGCACTCCTATCCATCAGATCAGGCCCAATACATCCTGTCATCTAAGAGGCCACCCTGCTTATGACCGATTCCACAAAATTTGCCCCCTCATAGACCACCTGTCATCAAAATTTGCAGATGCTTATACCCCTGAACAGTCATTTTGAGAAATTTGGTTTCCAGACTACTCACAGTTTTGGGCCCGTAAAATGCCAGGGCAGTATAGGAACCCCACAAGTGACCCCATTTTAGAAAGAAGACACCCCAAGGTATTCTGTTAGGTGTATGATGAGTTCATAGAATATTTTATTTTTTGTCAAAAGTTAGCGGAAATTGGATTGTTATTGTTTTTTTCACAAAGTGTCATTTTTCACTAACTTGTGAGAAAAAATAAAATCTTCTATGAACTCACCATACCCCTAACGGAATACCTTGGGGTGTCTTCTTTCTAAAATGGGGTCACTTGTGGGGTTCCTATACTGCCCTGGCATTTTAGGGGCCCTAAACCGTGAGGAGTAGTCTAGAAAACAAATGCCTCAAAATGACCTGTGAATAGGACGTTGGGCCCCTTAGCGCACCTAGGCTGCAAAAAAGTGTCACACATGTGGTATCGCCATACTCAGGAGAAGTAGTATAATGTGTTTTGTGGTGTATTTTTACACATACCCATGCTGGGTGGGAGAAATCTCTCTGTAAATGGACAATTGTGTGTAAAAAAAATCAAAAATGTGTCATTTACAGAGATATTTCTCCCACCCAGCATGGTTATATGTAAAAATACACCACAAAACACATTATACTACTTCTTCTGAGTACGGCGATACCACATGTGTGACACTTTTTTGCAGCCTAACTGTGCTAAGGGGCCCAAAGTCCAATGAGTACCTTTAGGATTTCACAGGTCATTTTGAGACATTTGGGTTCAAGACTACTCCTCACGGTTTAGGGCCCCTAAAATGCCAGGGCAGTATAGGAACCCCACAAGTGACCCCATTTTAGAAAGAAGACACCCCAAGGTATTCTTTTAGGTGTATGATGAGTTCATAGAAGATTTTATTTTTTGTCACAAGTTAGCGGAAATTGATATGTATTGTTTTTTTTTTCACAAAGTGTCATTTTCCGCTAACTTGTGACAAAAAAAAAATCTTCTATGAACTCACCATACTCCTAACAGAATACCTTGGGGTGTCTTCTTTCTAAAATGGGGTCACTTGTGGGGTTCCTATACTGCCCTGGCATTTTAGGGGCCCTAAACCGTGAGGAGTAGTCTAGAATCCAAATGCCTCAAAATGACCTGTGAATAGGACGTTAGGCCCCTTAGCGCACCTAGGTTGCAAAAAAGTGTCACACATGTGGTATCGCCGTACTCAGAAGAAGTAGTATAATGTGTTTTGGGGTGTATTTTTATACATACCCATGCTGGGTGGGAGAAATCTCTCTGTAAATGGACAATTGTGTGTAAAAAAAATCAAATAATTGTCATTTACAGAGATATTTCTCCCACCCAGCATGGGTATGTGTAAAAATACACCCCAAAACACATTATACTACTTCTCCTGAGTACGGCGGTACCACATGTGTGGCACTTTTTTGCACCCTAAGTGCGCTAAGGGGCCCAAAGTCCAATGAGTACCTTTAGGATTTCACAGGTCATTTTGCCACATTTGGTTTCAAGACTACTCCTCACGGTTTAGGGCCCCTAAAATGCCAGGGCAGTATAGGAACCCCACAAATGACTCCATTTTAGAAAGAAGACACCCCAAGGTATTCCGTTAGGAGAATGGCGAGTTCATAGAAGATTTTATTTTTTGTCACAAGTTAGCGGAAAATGACACTTTGTGAAAAAAAACAATTACAATCAATTTCCGCTAACTTGTGACAAAAAAAAAAAATCTTCTATGAACTCACCATACATCTAACGGAATACCTTGGGGTGTCTTCTTTCTAAAATGGGGTAATTTGTGGGGTTCCTATACTGTCCTGGCATTTTAGGGGCCCTAAACCGTGAGGAGTAGTCTTGAAACGAAATTTCTCAAAATGACCTGTGAAATCCTAAAGGTACTCATTGGACTTTGGGCCCCTTAGCGCAGTTAGGGTGCAAAAAAGTGCCACACATGTGGTATCGCCGTACTCAGGAGAAGTAGTATAATGTGTTTTGGGGTGTATTTTTCCACATACCCATGCTGAGTGGGAGAAATATCTCTATAAATAGACAATTGTGTGTAAAAAAAATAAAAAAATTGTCATTTACGGAGATATTTCTCCCACCCAGCATGTGTATGTGTAAAAATACACCCCAAAACACATTATACTATTTTTCCTGAGTACGGCAATACCACATGTGTGGCACTTTTTTGCGGCCTAACTGCGCTAAGGGGCCCAAAGTCCAATGAGCATCTTTAGGCTTTACAGGGGTGCTTACAATTAGGCACCCCCCAAATGCCAGGACAGTAAACACACCCCACAAATGACCCCATTCTGGAAAGTAGACACTTCAAGGTATTCAGAGAGGAGCATAGTGAGTCCGTGGCAGATTTCATTTTTTTTTGTCGCAAGTTAGAAGAAATGGAAACTTTTTTTTTTTTTTTTTTTTGTCACAAACTGTCATTTTCCGCTAACTTGTGACAAAAAATAAAATCTTCTATGAACTCACCATGCCTCTCACTGAATACTTTGGGATGTCTTCTTTCCAAAATGGGGTCATTTGGGGGGTATTTGTACTATCCTGGAATTTTAGCCCCTCATGAAACCTGACAGGTGCGCAGAAAAGTCAGAGATGCTTGAAAATGGGAAAATTCACTTTTGGCACCATAGTTTGTAAACGCTATAACTTTTACCCAATCCAATAAATATACACTGAATGTTTTTTTTTATCAAAGACATGTAGCAGAATAACTTTCGCGCTCAAATGTATAGGAAATTTTACTTTATTTGAAAAATGTCAGCACAGAAAGTTAAAAAAGTCATTTTTTTGACAAAATTCATGTCTTTTTTGATGAATATAATAAAAAGTAAAACTCGCAGCAGCAATCAAATAGCATCAAAAGAAAGCTGTATTAGTGACAAGAAAAGGAGGTAAAATTCATTTAGGTGGTAGGTTGTATGACCGAGCAATAAACCGTGAAAGCTGCAGTGGTCTGAATGGAGAAAAAGGCTCTGGTCCTTAAGGGGCGAAAAGACTGTGGTCCCGAAGTGGTTAAGCTCTTTTTTTTTTTTTTTTTTTTTTTTTTTTAAATATGCAGCTTTTTTGTATTCAGGGATAAAGAATGTCATGGAAGCCACATGCAATAGAGCTGCTAATTATTTACTCCTTGTTATACAGATCATGTCAGTTCAGGAACCAATGCAGTTCTGCAGTGATGTATACAAAAGCTCTATCCCCTGTTGTGCATAGAATGAAAGATCTCACTCTATTGGCAGTAAATAAGCTGCACATGGCTGAAATGGCACACAGCAGACATTTTAACATGGGTTCCCATGAGATAACAGCCTTCTATAACCAGAATCAGAGTTCCCTTTTAGCCACATACACAGTAGCTAGGAAACTGGTTCCTCTTTAGGACACGCACAAAAAAACAAAAAACTTTACAGCAAAACCAGAGTACCTGCCAAATGTCAGGAAGTGTGAGAGCTGTCACCTAGCCAAGCTTCCATGGTGATCTCCTTACCTTGCACGGTCCTTCTGTCATAAAAAGAGCACATCTTCAAAGAAAGTTTTCAGAAGAACTCTGTCTC
Source organism: Hyperolius riggenbachi (assembly GCF_040937935.1). Lineage (NCBI taxonomy): Eukaryota > Metazoa > Chordata > Amphibia > Anura > Hyperoliidae > Hyperolius > Hyperolius riggenbachi. The sequence goes on along the minus strand of NC_090656.1, from coordinate 103,363,998 downwards.
CATAGGCTTAGTAAAACAAAGTCTGGTATAATTCTGGAAATCTCTCCCTTCATTGAACTGAGAGAAAATACGCAGACCGAGCTAGTCTCTCTCATATTTCATAACTCATGATGCAGTGGCATCACTGTGACGATTACAATCTCAACTTGCAAAGAGATTTTCCACCTTGCTGGACAACAAGCTATGGTCTGAGGAAACGTTACTTGAGGCAAAATCAGCTGAGCCAGGTAAAATTTTAAAGGAAACCTGAACTGCGAGGGATTTGGAGTCTGCCATATTTATTTCCTTTGAAACAATACCAGTTGCCTGGCGTCCTGCGGATCTTTTAGGCATCAGTAATGTCTGAATCACACACCAGAAACAAGCATGCGACTAATCTAGTCAGACTTCAGTCAGAAACATCTGATCTGCATGCTCATTCAGGGTCAATTGCTGAAAGAATTAAAGGCAGAGAATCAGCAGGACAGCCAGACAACTGATATTGTTTCAAAGGAAATAAATATGGCTGAGGAGCCTTGTCTCCCCACAGGACTTGTTTAGTAACCCTTAAGCAGCAGACAGATTGTTGCCTAGAGAAATGTGTGTCTTGACAAAGGGGCCCTACGTGGCTCTGAAATGTTGGCTTATATTGTAAGAAATAATAAGGAATATTCATGGATGTGCAAGCTTGTTCATACTTATTAGCCTCCATATCCCTGTCACTTAATGAGAATCTGTATTGTTAAAATCGCACAAAAGTAAACATACCAGTGCATTACGGGACATCTCCTATTACCCTCTCACAATTTTGCCACTCCCCGCTGCATTAAAAGTGGTCAAAAATAGTTTTAAAAAGTGTGTTTATAAACAAACAAAATGGCCACCAAAGCCGGAAGTAGATTGATGTACAGTATGTCCACACAGAAAATACATCCATACACAAGCAGGCTGTATACAGCCTTCCTTTTGAATCTCAATAGATCATTTTTGTGTTTACCCCCTGCAGCTCTCATCCACTGGAGAGTGACAGGCTGATTGTTTCTTCCTGCAGACAGCCCAGTGTCTGTAATTTCTCAGCATGTGACAGCTCAGGCAGCCAGCTACTTTCAAAGCCTAACAGAGGATGATTTATCTAGCGTGTAAAAGAGAGCAGAGAGGCTGTCTAATGTAAGTAACACACACGTGGGTGTGCATAGAGGGGGCCTGGAGGTGGGCATGCATAACAGATCAACAACACTGAAGAGTTGGCAGCCTTCCAGACACAGGGCGACAGATCCAACAGTGATAGTAGAAAGTGCTGCAGTAAGCCAGAGCACATTAGAATAGGTTTAGGAACTTGTAGGATGGTAGAAAACAGGATTAAATTTTTGTTACAGAGTATTTTTAAGGCAGGGGCGTAACAAGGAGGGAGCAGCCCCTGCAAATGCAGGGGGGCCATAGGTGTCAGAGGGACCGAATTACTAACCTTCCCCTTCTCTGATACTCCAGATCAGGTGTTTTGTGGCTACACATGTTATGGGTGTGGGATCCTGATGGCCACACTGATTTTATGACCCTTGTTTGAACCCCATGTTGTGAGGGTCACGAAGGGGAGGCAAGGGAAGGGTTATGAACATTAAGGGGGCCCCATCAAAGTTTTGTTGGGAGGCCCCATGATTTGTAGTTACGCTCCTGACTTCAGGTACCCTTTAATACAGACAGCTAGCTGCTGCCATATACTTTATGGGAAGTGTGCACCATGCCCAGCAACTGCAGTTGCAAGTGTAACCTTTAATAAATATCTGTATCATTGTCACACCCAGAAAGGAATGCCATGGCGTTTGCAGTCATGGTCGCACCTCGAGGTGATTAAGCTCCTCATTTTTTTTTTATTACAGCACTGGGAGATTCAGTGTAACAAATTTTAGATGACTGAAAATAAAGAAATACTGGGCAGAAATATTTTCAGCAACAGAAAAGCAATATAAAACAAATACATTTTAACCATTTCAGCCCGAGGGTATTTTTCACCTTATGGATGAGAGGAATTTTCAGCGCTCCTCCCTTTCATTCCCCAATAACTATCACTACTTATCACAAAGAAATGATCTATACCTTGTTTTTTTCCGCCACCAATTAGGCTTTTTTAGGGTGGTACATTATGATAAGAATTATTTTATTCTAAATGCATTTGAACGGGAATAAATAAGAACAAAATTGAAAAAAATCATAATTTCTTAGTTTTCAGCCATTATAGTTTTAAAATTCCACATGCTACTGTAATTAAAATCCACACATTTTATTTGCCCATTTGTCCCGGTTATTGCAACGTTAAAATTATATACCTTGTGTAATGTATGGTGACAATAGTTTATTTGGAAATAAAGGTAATTTTTTTTTAGATTTACATTCATCGCTAATGTTTAGCCCATACATTTATAATAATATGCCCTCTTGACATAAATATTATTTTTTTTATTCCATAAAGTCAGTAGATGTAATTTTACTATTTGGCCACAAGATGTCCCAGCTACAAGTCTGCTACATAGGAAACAATGTGTTGCTACATTGTTACTAGAAAAGAGACGCAGGCTTCAATGGAAGCCTGCATCACGGGTATCCGGCTGGGAAATGAATTCATAAATCTAACATTCGGGCGGCGGAAAGCGGCAGCGGAAGGAAGCACGGCAGCTCTATTTAAGAATAAACACTGTTTTTGAACAAAAACAGTGTTTATTCTTGGCGGACATGTACGGATTAGCTCAGGGGACTTTTGTCCCCTGCAGCCAACCCCCCGTGCTATCAGCAAATTTGCGATCATCTACCCACACATGTGCAACCCCCCCCCCCCTTCAAATTGCAGGGATGTGACTAGCGCGTCCCTGTGACTGTAGCAGCTGCCGCTGCGGATGTGAAGCTCACGTCCGCGCGGCATAAATGGTTAACCGTATACAAAAAGAAAAGGAACTAGAAATATAGTATCTTAGGTTTGAGTCCATCTCACCAGGACATCTACTGTAGATTCCAGATTATTTGAGGACTGAGTGTCATGCAAATATTGTTAGGGTCACTGTGCTATCAAGGGTGACCCGTATCCATTAGCAAGTCTGCTGATATGTGAAGAGCTACTTTAATCTGCTACAGCATCTTGTTGCTCTGTACATGCCAGCACAAATCTATAAATTAATGGCAGCCAAACATGCCGTGGATGGAACTCCAAAGTCCTTTCACAAAGTGTTGCTGTACTTTTCTGTGTTTCTAGGCTTCATGGTATAGTTGCACTTACTGTAATGGAACCCTCTTTCTACTGCCATATTTTTAAATTTCATAACCACAGTCCCAGTGCACAGTGAGTTAAGAAATATGTGTGAACTGGCTTGGTTGCTATATGGCCTTTGAGTTCAATGAGGCATGGGATTCCCAGAGCTATAGCGGGTTGTATTTTATAATGGCTATAAACATAGAGTTCTTCCAAATACTGTCTTTGGGAAAGAAGCTCAGTGTTGAATCTTGGCAACGTAACTGTTATACTGCCACCCATTTCTCTGGTGCTCTGGTTTAGATGGTAAAGCTATTTATGTCTGAACAATTACTTAACCACTTAAGGACCTAGGGCTTTCTACCCCTTAAGGACCGGCCACTTTTTTTCCATTCAGACCACTGCAGCTTTCACGGTTTATTGCTCGCTCATACAACCTACCACCTAAATGAATTTTGGCTCCTTTTCTTGTCACTAATAAAGCTTTCTTTTGGTGCTATTTGATTGCTCCTGCGATTTTTACTTTTTATTATATTCAGCAAAAAAGACATGAATTTTGGCAAAAAAAAGATTTTTTTAACTTTCTGTGCTGACAGTTTTCAAATAAAGTAAAATTTCTGTATACATGCAGCGCGAAAAATGTGGACAAACATGTTTTGGATAAAAAAAAACCCATTCAGTGTATATTTATTGGTTTGGGTAAAAGTTATAGCGTTTACAAACTATGGTGCAAAAAGTGAATTTTCCCATTTTCAAGCATCTATGACTTTTCTGACCCCCTGTCATGTTTCATGAGGGGCTAGAATTCCAGGATAGTATAAATACCCCCCAAATGACCCCATTTTGGAAAGAAGACATCCCAAAGTATTCACTGAGAGGCATAGTGACTTCATAGAAGATATTATTTTTTGTCACAAGTAAGCGGAAAGTGACACTTTGTGACAAAACAAAACAAAAAAAAAAAGTTTCCATTTCTTCTAACTTGCGACAAAAAAAAATGAAATCTGCCACGGACTCACCATGCCCCTCTCTGAATACCTTGAAGGGTCTACTTTCCAAAATGGGGTCATTTGTGGGGTGTGTTTACTGTCCTGACATTTTGGGGGGTGCTAAATTGTAAGCACCCCTGTAAAGCCTAAAGGTGCTCATTGGACTTTGGGCCCCTTAGCGCAGTTAGGCTGCAAAAAAGTGCCACACATGTGGTATTGCCGTACTCAGGAGAAGTAGTATAATGTGTTTTGGGGTGTATTTTTACACATACCCATGCTGGGAGGGAGAAATATCTCTGTAAATGACAAATTGTTATTTTTTTTACACACAATTGTCCATTTACAGAGATCTTCCTCCCACTCAGCATGGGTATGTGTAAAAATACACCCCAAAACACATTATACTACTTCTCCTGAGTACTGCGATACCACATGTGTGGCACTTTTTTGCACCCTAACTGCGCTAAAGGGCCCAAAGTCCAATGAGTACCTTTAGGATTTCACAGGTCATTTTGAGAAATTTCGTTTCAAGACTACTCCTCACGGTTTAGGGCCCCTAAAATGCCAGGGCAGTATAGGAACCCCACAAATGACCCCATTTTAGAAAGAAGACACCCCAAGGTATTCTGTTAGGAGTATGGTGAGTTCATAGAAGATTTTATTTTTTGTCACAAGTTAGCGGAAAATGACACTTTGTGAAAAAACACAATTAAAATCAATTTCCGCTAACTTGTAACAAAAAATAAAATCTTCTATGAACTCGCTATGCTACTAACGGAATACCTTGGGGTGTCTTCTTTCTAAAATGGGGTCATTTGTGGGGTTCCTATACTGCCCTGGCATTTTAGGGGCCCTAAACCGTGAGGAGTAGTCTTGAAACGAAATTTCTCAAAATGACCTGTGAAATCCTAAAGGTACTCATTAGACTTTGGGCCCTTTAGCGCAGTTAGGGTGCAAAAAAGTGCCACACATGTGGTATCGCCGTACTCGGGACAAGTAGTACAATGTGTTTTGGGGTGTATTTTTACACATACCCATGCTGGGTGGGAGAAATACCTCTGTAAATGGACAATTGTGTGTAAAAAAAACAAAAAATTGTCATTTATAGAGGTATTTCTCCCACCCAGCATGGGTAGGTGTAAAAATACACCCCAAAACACATTGTACTACTTCTCCCGAGTACGGCGATACCACATGTGTGGCACTTTTTTGCACCCTAACTGCGCTAAGGGGCCCAAAGTCCAATGAGTACCTTTAGGATTTCACAGGTCATTTTTGTTTCAAGACTACTCCTCACGGTTTAGGGCCCCTAAAATGCCAGGGCAGTGTAGGAACCCCACTAATGACCCCATTTTACAAAGAAGACACCCCAAGGTATTCCGTTAGGAGTATGGTGAGTTCATAGAAGTTTTAATTTTTTTTGTCACAAGTTAGCAGAAATTGATTTTAATTGTTTTTTTTCACAAAGTGTCATTTTCCGCTAACTTGTGACAAAAAATAAAATCTTCTATGAACTCACCATACTCCTAACGGAATACCTTGGGGTGTCTTCTTTCTAGAATGGGGTCATTTGTGGGGTTCCTATACTGCCCTGGCATTTTAGGGGCCCTAAGCCGCGAGGAGTAGTCTTGAAACCAAATGTCGCAAAATGACCTGTGAAATCCTAAAGGTACTCATTGGGCTTTGGGCCCCTTAGCGTTCTTAGGGTGTAAAAAAGTGCCACACATGTGGTACCGCCGTACTCAGGAGAAGTAGTATAATGTGTTTTGGGGTGTATTTTTACACATACCCATGCTAAGTGGGAGAAATATCTCTGTAAATGACAATTGTTTGATTTTTTTTACACACAATTGTCCATTTACATAGAAATTTCTCCCACCCAGCATGGGTATGTGTAAAAATACACCCCAAAACACATTATACTACTTTTCCTGAGTACGGCGGTACCACATGTGTGACACTTTTTTGCAGCCTAGGTGCGCTAAGGGGCCCAACGTCCTATTCACAGGTCATTTTGAGGCATTTGTTTTCTAGACTACTCCTCACGGTTTAGGGCCCCTAAAATGCCAGGGCAGTATAGGAACCCCACAAGTGACCCCATTTTAGAAAGAAGACACCCCAAGGTATTCCGTTAGGTGTATGGCGAGTTCATAGAAGATTTTATTTTTTGTCACAAGTTAGTGGAAAATGACACTTTGTGAAAAAAAACCAATAAAAATCAATTTCCGCTAACTTTTGACAGAAGATAAAATCTTCTATGAACTCGTCATACACCTAACAGAATACCTTTGGGTGTCTTTTTTTCTAAAATGGGGTCACTTGTGGGGTTCCTATACCGCCCTGGCATTTTACGGGCCCAAAACCGTGAGTAGTCTGTAAACCAAGTGTCTCAAAATGACTGTTCAGGGGTATAAGCATCTGCAAATTTTGATGACAGGTGGTCTATGAGGGGGCGAATTTTGTGGAACCGGTCATAAGCAGGGTGGCCTTTTAGATGACAGGTTGTATTGGGCCTGATCTGATGGATAGGAGTGCTTGGGGGGTGACAGGAGGTGATTGATGGATGTCTCAGGGGGTGGTTAGAGGGGAAAATAGATGCAATCAATGCACTGGGGAGGTGATCGGAAGGGGGTCTGAGGGGGATCTGAGGGTTTGGCCGAGTGATCAGGAGCCCACACGGGGCAAATTAGGGCCTGATCTGATGGGTAGGTGTGCTAGGGGGTGACAGGAGGTGATTGATGGGTGTCTCAAGGTGTGATTAGAGGGGGGAATAGATGCAAGCAATGCACTGGCGAGGTGATCAGGGCTGGGGTCTGAGGGCATTCTGAGGGTGTGGGCGGGTGATTGAGTGCCCTAGGGGCAGATAGGGGTCTAATCTGATAGGTAGCAGTGACAGGGGGTGATTGATGGGTAATTAGTGGGTGTTTAGGGTAGAGAACAGATGTAAACACTGCACTTGGGAGGTGATCGGACGTCGGATCTGCGGGCGATCTATTGGTGTGGGTGGGTGATCAGATTGCCCGCAAGGGGCAGGTTAGGGGCTGATTGATGGGTGGCAGTGACAGCGGGTGATTGATGGGTGGCAGCCAGTGACAGGGGGTGATTGATGGGTGGCAGTGACAGGGGGTGATTAATGGGTGATTGATAGGTGATTGACAGGTAATCAGTGGGTTATTACAGGGGAGAACAGATGTAAATATTGCCCTGGCGAATTGATAAGGGGGGGTCTGAGGGCAATCTGAGCGTGTAGGCGGGTGATTGGGTGCCCGCAAGGGGCAGATTAGGGTCTGATCTGATGGGTAACAGTGACAGGTGGTGATAGGGGGTGATTGATGGGTAATTAGTGGGTGTTTAGAGGAGAGAATAGATGGAAACACTGCGCTTGGGTTGTGATCTGATGTCGGATCTGCGGGCGATCTATTGGTGTGGGTGGGTGATCAGTTTGCCCGCAAGGGGCAGGTTAGGGGCTGATTGATGGGTGGCAGTGACAGGGGGTGATTGATGGGTGGCAGTGACAGGGGGTGATTGATGGGTGATTGACAGGTGATTGACAGGTAATCAGTGGGTTATTACAGGGAAGGACAGATGTAAATAATGCCCTGGCGAATTCATAAGGGTGGGTCTGAGGGCAATCTGAGCGTGTAGGCGGGTGATTGGGTGCCCGCAAGGGGCAGATTAGGGTCTGATCTGATGGGTAACAGTGACAGGTGGTGATAGGGGGTGATTGATGGGTAATTAGTGGGTGTTTAGAGGAGAGAATAGATGTAAACGCTGCGCTTGGGTGGTGATCTTATGTCGGATCTGCGGGCGATCTATTGGTGTGGGTGGGTGATCAGATTGCCCGCAAGGGGCAGGTTAGGGGCTGATTGATGGGTGGCAGTGACAGGGGGTGATTGATGGGTGATTGACAGGTGATTGACAGGTGATTGAAAAGGGGATCAGTGGGTTATTACAGGGAAGGACAGATGTAATTAATGCACTGGCGAATTGATAAGGGGGGGGGGGGGGTCTGAGGGCAATCTGAGCGTGTGGGCGGGTGATTGGGTGCCCACAAGGGGCAGATTAGGGTCTGATCTGATAGGTAACAGTGACAGGTGGTGATAGGGGGTGATTGATGGGTAATTAGTGGGTGTTTAGAGAAGATAACCGATGTAAACAATACATTTGGGAGGTAATCTGACAGCGGGTTTGCGGGCAATCTAATGGTGTGGGTGGGTGATCAGATTGCCCGCAAGGGGCAGGTTAGGGGCTGATTGATGGGTGGCAGTGACAGGGGGTGACAGGGGGTGATTGATGGGTGATAGGTGATTGGCAGGTGATTGACAGGTGATCAGTGGGTTATTACTGGGAAGAACAGATGTAATTAATGCACTGGTGAATTGATAAGGGGGGGTCAGAAGGCAATCTGAGCGTGTGGGCGGGTGATTGGGTGCCCGCAAAGGGCAGATTAGGGTCTGATCTGATAGGTAAAAGTGACAGGTGGTGATAGGGGGTGATTGATGGGTGATTGATGGGTAATTAGTGGGTGTTTAGAGGAGAGTATAGATGTAAACAATGGATTTGGGAGGTGATCTGATGTCGGATCTGCGGGCGATCTATTGGTGTGGGGGGTGATCAGATTGCCCGCAAGGGGCAGGTTAGGGGCTGATTGATGGGTGGCAGTGACAGGGGGTGATTGATGGGTGATTGACAGGCGATTGACAGGTGATTGACAGGTGATTGACAGGTGATCAGGGGGGATAGATGCATACAGTACATGGGGGGGGGGGGGCTCTGGGGGGGGGGGGGTCTGGGGAGAATCTGAGGGGTGGGGGGGTGATCAGGAGGGAGCAGGGGGCAGGGGGGGGGATAAAAAAAAATAGCGTTGACAGATAGTGACAGGGAGTGATTGATAAGTGATTAGGGGGGTGATTGGGTGCAAACAGGGGTCTGGGGGGTGGGCAGGGGGGGTCTGATGGGTGCTGTGGGCGATCAGGGGGCAGGGGGGGGGGGGAAATCAGTGTGCTTGGGTGCAGACTAGGGTGGCTGCAGCCTGCCCTGGTGGTCCCTCGGACACTGGGACCACCAGGGCAGGAGGCAGCCTGTATAATACACTTTGTAAACATTACAAAGTGTATTATACACTTTGTATGCGGCGATCGTCGGGTTAACATCCCGCCGGCGCTTCCGTATGGCCGGCGGGATGTTGCGGCGGGTGAGCGGCGCCAGGCGGAGGCGGAGGATCGCGTCACGGATGACGCGATCGCTCCGCCCATGCCCCTACAAGGACCGCCGCCATTTGTCAATACGGCGGTCCTTGCGGGGTGCACTTCCCGGCCGCCAATTGTACATACGGCGGTCGGGAAGTGGTTAATGTCCTAGTTATTTGTTGCTAAAAGGGGAACTCTGACTTTTGCTATATATCAGAGTACATTTGACAAAAGGTGTCCATTGAAAAGGTGACAGGAAATAGCCGGTAGTAGTATACTGGTAAATTTACTGATATTCTACTACTTCATATAGTATAATACTGGTAATATTTACACATTTGATATTTTACTATGACATAACCTCTCCCTACTCTTACACAGACCCCCTTTCCCTGGTGGCATCTAACCTCCCCCCCCCTCCCATGGTGCCTAACCTTAACCCTCCTTCATGGTGGGTGCCTAACCTTAACCACCCTAATCTTGACACCCATCTCCTAAAATAGCAGGCACCCTTTTTAACAGGATGAGTCTTGCTTTTTGTCAGCTGCTCCAATATATCAGACCTTGATTTCATGACAGCGTGTTTCTGTCTGCTTGCAGTGGTGGTTGGATCATAATGCCAGACTTGGTCCAGTAGCTGTCACAGGTCACACACCATGCAAGCACTTGTCCCAGGATTTCAAACAGGACCACAGGTGCACTAAATCCCAATTTCAGCACCTGGAACAGGGACCCTACATCATGTGTTCATGTTGGGGGAGTGGACAAGTTTGTACCATGAGTGCCTGGTGTATGGAAAACAATGTGACTGGCTAATCTAATAGAAGCATGTATTTCTCTGGCTGCAACAGAATACAATAGACCTGCAGCAAAAAAAACTATTCAAAGCATCTATAGAAGTGATTATTACCAGCACAGGACCAATAAACAGCTAATACTGTGGTTGAGGCTGGGCCCCTCGGGACCCCTTTGGCCCGAGGGCCCCGATGCAGTCGCAACCTCTGCCCCCCCCCCCTCCTATTGCTGTGCCTCTGGGTGGAACCATGGTGGGTGCAGGGAAAGACTCTGAAAATGTGTGCTTGGAGCAGCGTGTCTGTCTGCAACATACATGGGGGAGAGCCAGCTGTAAAACTTGGCCTGTACACAACATCCTTCAAATTGTGACTGCAATATCTTTAAAAAATTGCTTTATGGTTTTTACAATATTATGCTATGGGATCTATATATTTGTATCCACTTGGTCGATCCCTGGCGATGGTTCCCTGAAGTAATCTCTTTTCCTACCAAGGAGGTATGTTCTAGGTTTGCTGAGGTCAACTGACCTCACTTCTTACATCACTACTGGAAATAGGAAGCATGGTGGTACTAGCGGTGATGAGAAGCTGACCCTAGGCCGAGCAACGACACAGAAAATTAAAACGGTATGAGCTGAAGCCATTTGTGTTTGAATATATGTGGTGATTTCTGTGAAGTTTTTTCTGTAGTATGTTTAAGCATCCACCCTAGAAGGTGAGAAGGGGCTGGATTAGATGAACAAGAAGTAGGGCACAGGTACATAATCCAGCTGGGTCAGTCCTGTGTGACCAGTGTGAGGACTGACTATGCAGCAGGCTGTGGGACCTTCCCCACAGGCTGTGGAACCAGGTTCTGCTTCCCTTCTGGCGAGGTGTATTTTCACAGGATGAATTGGTCTGTTTTATGTACTGATACTGAGGTGTATATTTTCATTTTTTTCTGTGCAGCCCAAAGGCCAGAAGGAAGAAAAAGAGAAAGCAAAAGGAAAGGTTAAAGAACAAAGCAACGAGGGTTCTGTAGGGAAATATGCCCAGAAATCTAACACTAAGAAATGTGCTTTATGCTAAAATAGAATACCCTCAAATCAGTGTGTTAGTCATAAACAGGCCAAGTTTGGTTGAGGAATTAATAGGATTAATGAGATCTGAAATGATGTCCACTTTGTCATTTAAGGACTCTTGTACGACATCTTCTGCAACCACAGATGCACAGACATCTGCTACGGTATCTAGTAATGTTCCTGCCGCCACAGTTTGTGTGACAAACTGTCAGTTCAATCACTTGTTATAGATGTTAGTGTGAAAGCTCCGTTGCAAGATCCGGTATCCCAAGAGATATCCGTAAATCCGTGGAAAAAAAAAGGATAGAAAAATATGATTCAGATCATTCAGAGGGGTGAGCTGGACATATCCGTGAAGGTTGATTTTTTTTTTTTTCAAGAGAGGAAGAAAAAGACACTAAAACTTTGAGATTTGCTTTTCTGTTGACAATCTAGAAGGATTATTAGCAGAAATGTATATTACCATGGGAATAAAAAAGTCTTAGCTTCCATGGACACAATGTATGAAGGTTTAGAAAAAAAAAATCTTTCTTCCCTAAGCACAATATCTTAGAAACTGATTGAGAATGAGTGAAAAAAATCCAGAGGAAAGGGTATTCTGGCCTAATGTGCTAGCCAGGAGATATACTCTTCAGTCAGTTCAGAAGTTCTGAGGTCCAGCCCCAAAGCTTTTGTTTTTTTAGTGGATTCGCTAGAAGATTCTGTCCTGTTGGTCACCTGATCTTCAGCTCTGGTCAACTCAGCTAGACGTGGTATGTGGCTGAAGAAGTGGGATGGTGATTTCTCTTCAAAACAAGACTATGTGGTATGCCACATGTGTCTTTTTTTATTCAATTCCAAGTTAAATGAAACATTAGACTGTTCCTCTGATATCAAAAATGTTCCTTTCGTGGTCTGGGTAAGCAATCAACCAGTATAGACTTTAACACACAGAAAGGATGGACAGCCAACAAGAATTAGGAAGGTAGATCCAATTTTATCCTCCATCCCAATAACAATCCAATGATGAGGCAGAAATGACGCCATTCTTCTAGTGGGTGGAAGAGTGGGTAATTTTCTGGAAAATGGGCAGAGAGTTTCAGAACAGATAGGTAAGAAACATCATAGCAGGTTATCAACTAGAATTTGTATTTCACTTCCCCCAGAGTTTCTTTGAAACACCCACCCCAAAAGAAAGCGGCCCTAACAGTCAAAAATGTCACTCATGGGCGAACGTAATCAGAGAAATGCCTTCATGACAGAGAGCAGAGGGTTTTTATTCTCTCTGGTCTTTCTTCCTAGTAAAAACATCAAGGATAATTCAGGTTTATCCTTTAACCTCAAGAATTTAAACAAGTTTGTTTTGTACAGGAAGTTCAGAATGGACAATCTAAGGATAGTGACAAATCTATTACAGTAGGACTCCTTCCTGGTGTCACTGGACTTAAAGAAGGCATATCTGCACCTTCCCATTCACCTACATTTGCATAGGTTTCTGAGATTTGCTATTGCAGTTCAAGGGGGAGTTAAATCATTTTTAACTTACTTCATTTCCCTTTGGATTATCATCTGCTCCTTGGTTATTTACTAAAATAATGTCAGAGGTGTAGGCAATATTGAGACTTGGACCCCACAATAAAGAGATCACCTGGAAAGATCCATCAGTAGACACTGTCCATTTTCAAGTAAAGTTACCATTGATTTTTAACAATTATCAGGCTAGTTGATAAACTGCTTAGCTTTACACAGAGAAAGGGAAGATTTTACCAGTTTTTAGGGATAGACATTGATACATCTAGTGAGAGGGTATTTTTGCCTCACTCAAAAAGAACAAATGGTAATATCTATTCTTCTTTTCAGACTGCCCAATTTATCTCAATTCATCAGAAAGGGCATGACTTTGCTGGGATATCTCTGCCATGTTTATTCAAGGTTGCTACAGTTATGGATATTGGGGCAATGGAAAAGGTGCAAATCTTCCCTGAAACAAAAAAAAAACATGGATACCTCTCTCTATAAAGAGGTCATTGGTCTGAAGGGAAAATCCTCTTGCTTTGTCAGCCAGGTGCCGAAGGTCCATTCCAACTCAAAGCATAGCGACAACAGATGTGAGTGCTTTGGCCCCATTTCAACCCAGGGGGTCTGTGATCAACTCTAACTTCCAGGTCCTTCAACAGCAGAGAATTGGAAGCAATTGCTCCTATGCTCTTCTCCTATGCTCTAGCTCTCACGCATGTGGGGATCAGACAACAGTTCAGTGGTCACATACATTAACTAGCAAGGGATGAATAAGGAGCCCAGCTCAGTGAAAACAGACGCAGCTAATTCTAACATGGGAATAGGAGAATCTTCTATCTTCATCTGAAAGGATCGGTAAATCAACTAGCTAATTTTCTGAGCAGGACTACTCTCAAACATGTCAAGTGGTAGCTTCAACAGAAAGTTTTCTGGGAGATTGTATTGAGATCTGGCAATACACACATAGATCTGTTTGCCATCAGGTTCAACAAAAAGTCTCAGAGGCTTTGCTCCCTGTGCATGCAGGATGCTCTGAGGACAGTGGATGCCTTTTCAATCCCTTAGTCAGGTCAGCTTGTTTATGCCTTTCCACTAGTGTTGGGCGAACATCTAGATGTTCGGGTTCGGGCCGAACAGGCCGAACATGGCCGCGATGTTCGGGTGTTCGACCCGAACTCCGAACATAATGGAAGTCAATGGGGACCCGAACTTTTGTGCTTTGTAAAGCCTCCTTACATGCTACATACCCCAAATTTACAGGGTATGTGCACCTTGGGAGTGGGTACAAGAGGAAAAATTTTTTAGCAAAAAGAGCTTATAGTTTTTGAGAAAATCGATTTTAAAGTTTCAAAGGGAAAACTGTTTTTTAAATGCGGGAAATGTCTGTTTTCTTTGCACAGGTAATATGCTTTTTGTCGGCATGCAGTCATAAATGTAATACATATAAGAGGTTCCAGGAAAAGGGACCGGTAATGCTAACCCAGCAGCAGCACACGTGATGGAACAGGAGGAGGGTGGCGCAGGAGGAGAAGGCCACGCTTTGAGACACAACAACCCAGGCCTTGCATGAGGACAAGAAGCGTGCGGATAGCAATTTGCATTTTGTCGCCATGCAGTCATAAATGTAATACAGATGAGAGGTTCAATAAACAGGGACCGGAAACGCTAACCCATCACAGATGTTCATTGTTCATGTTACTTGGTTGGGGTCCGGGAGTGTTGCGTAGTCGTTTCCAATCCAGGATTGATTCATTTTAATTTGAGTCAGACGGTCTGCATTTTCTGTGGAGAGGCGGATACGCCGCCGATCTGTGACGATGCCTCCGGCAGCACTGAAACAGCGTTCTGACATAACGCTGGCTGCCGGGCAAGCCAGCACCTCTATTGCGTACATTGCCAGTTTGTGCCAGGTGTCTAGCTTCGATACCCAATAGTTGAAGGGTGCAGATGGATTGTTCAACACAGCTACGCCATCTGACACGTAGTCCTTGACCATCTTCTCCAGGCGATCGGTGTTGGAGGTGGATCTGCACGCTTGCTGTTCTGTGTGCTGCTGCATGGGTGTCAGAAAATTTTCCCACTCCAAGGACACTGCCGATACCATTCCCTTTTGGGCACTAGCTGCGGCTTGTATTGTTTGCTGCCCTCCTGGTCGTCCTGGGTTTGCGGAAGTCAGTCTGTCGGCGTACAACTGGCTAGAGGAGGGGGAGGATGTCAATCTCCTCTCTAAAGTCTCCACAAGGGCCTGCTGGTATTCTTCCATTTTGACCTGTCTGGCTCTTTCTTCAAGCAGTTTTGGTACATTGTGTTTGTACCGTGGATCCAGAAGGGTATAAACCCAGTAATTGGTGTTGTCCAGAATGTGCACAATGCGTGGGTCGCGTTCAATGCAGTCCTAGGCCGAAGAGGTCATAGCCTAGGGTCACAAAACCTGTTTATTTGGGCAATTTCAATGGTGGCGAGTCTGACGTACATAAATCGCAGCAATGGCCGTTAGCAACGTCTGAATCTCACAAAATGTCTCATGCAGGTAGAAGACATATTGTTAGACTTGGGCTTCAAAGATGGGTTCCCTACATCTCTGCAAACCAGAGTTACAGGGCTCCAAATTTGGTAAAATCCCCCTTAGGCTTTCATTGGGCCTCCTATTTACAGTTCCAAAATCTCACATCTTTTCAAAGGGCAATTACTCAGCAGTACCAAATTTTCTAGCATTGTAGGGACCCTTAGGGGGAACATGACTGGTGAGTTTCGGGCCCCTAGGCCAAAGAGGTCATAGCCTAGGGTCAAAAAAACCTGTTTATTTGGGCTATTTCAATGGTAGTGATGGTGGCGTACATAAATCTCAGCCATGGCCGTTAGCAACGTCTGAATCTCACGAAATGTCTCATGCAGGTAGAAGACATATTTTTAGACTTGGATTCCAAAGATGGGGTCCCTACATCTCTGCAAACCAGAGTTACAGGGGTCCAAAATTGGTAAAATCCCCCATAGGATTTCATTGCCTCCCTATTTCACTTTCCAAAATCTCACATCTTTTCAAAGGGCAATGGCTCAGCAGTACCAAATTTTCTAGCATTGTAGGGACCCTTAGGGGGAACATGACTGGTGAGTTTCGGGCCCCTAGGCCGAAGAGGTCATAGCCTAGGGTCACAAAAACCTGTTTATTTGGGCTATTTCAATGGTAGTGATGGTGGCGTACATAAATCTCAGCCATGGCCGTTAGCAACGTCTGAATCTCACGAAATGTCTCATGCAGGTAGAAGACATATTGTTAGACTTGGATTCCAAAGATGGGGTCCCTACATCTCTGCAAACCAGAGTTACAGGGGTCCAAAATTGGTATAATCCCCCATAGGCTTTTATTGGGCCTCCTATTTACCGTTCCAAAATCTCACACCATTTCAAAGGGCAATGGCTCAGCAGTGGCAAAACTCACCAGTCATGATCCCCCTAAGGGTCCCTACAATGCTAGAAAATTTGGTACTGCTGAGCCATTGCCCTTTGAAAAGATGTGAGATTTTGGAAAGTGAAATAGGGAGGCAATGAAATCCTATGGGGGATTTTACCAATTTTGGACCCCTGTAACTCTGGTTTGCAGAGATGTAGGGACCCCATCTTTGGAATCCAAGTCTAACAATATGTCTTCTACCTGCAGGAGACATTTCGTGAGATTCAGACGTTGCTAACGGCCATTGCTGCGATTTATCTACGTCACCATCACTACCATTGAAATAGCCCAAATAAACAGGTTTTTGTGACCCTAGGCTATGACCTCTTCGGCCTAGGGGCCCGAAACTCACCAGTCCTGTTCCCCCTAAGGGTCCCTACAATGCTAGAAAATTTGGTACTGCTGAGCCATTGCCCTTTGAAAAGATGTGAGATTTTGGAAAGTGAAATATGGAGGCAATGAAATCCTATGGGGGATTTTACCAATTTTGGACCCCTGTAACTCTGGTTTGCAGAGATGTAGGGAACCCATCTTTGGAGCCCAAGTCTAACAATATGTCTTCTACCTGCATGAGACATTTCGTGAGATTCAGACGTTGCTAACGGCCATTGCTGCGATTTATGTACGTCAGACTCGCCACCATTGAAATTGCCCAAATAAACAGGTTTTGTGACCCTAGGCTATGACCTCTTCGGCCTAGGACTGCATTGAACGCGACCCACGCATTGTGCGCATTCTGGACAACACCAATTACTGGGTTTATACCCTTCTGGATCCACGGTACAAACACAATGTTCCAAAACTGCTTGAAGAAAGAGCCAGACAGGTCAAAATGGAAGAATACCAGCAGGCCCTTGTGGAGACTTTAGAGAGGAGATTGACATCCTCCCCCTCCTCTAGCCAGTTGTACGCCGACAGACTGACTTCCGCAAACCCAGGACGACCAGGAGGGCAGCAAACAACACAAGCCGCAGCTAGTGCCCAAAAGGGAATGGTATCGGCAGTGTCCTTGGAGTGGGAAAATTTTCTGACACCCATGCAGCAGCACACAGAACAGCAAGCGTGCAGATCCACCTCCAACACCGATCGCCTGGAGAAGATGGTCAAGGACTACGTGTCAGATGGCGTAGCTGTGTTGAACAATCCATCTGCACCCTTCAACTATTGGGTATCGAAGCTAGACACCTGGCACAAACTGGCAATGTACGCAATAGAGGTGCTGGCTTGCCCGGCAGCCAGCGTTATGTCAGAACGCTGTTTCAGTGCTGCCGGAGGCATCGTCACAGATCGGCGGCGTATCCGCCTCTCCACAGAAAATGCAGACCGTCTGACTCAAATTAAAATGAATCAATCCTGGATTGGAAACGACTACGCAACACTCCCGGACCCCAACCAAGTAACATGAACAATGAACATCTGTGATGGGTTAGCGTTTCCGGTCCCTGTTTATTGAACCTCTCATCTGTATTACATTTATGACTGCATGGCGACAAAATGCAAATTGCTATCCGCACGCTTCTTGTCCTCATGCAAGGCCTGGGTTGTTGTGTCTCAAAGCGTGGCCTTCTCCTGCGCCACCCTCCTCCTGTTCCATCCCGTGTGCTGCTGCTGGGTTAGCGTTACCGGTCCCTTTTCCTGGAACCTCTTATATGTATTACATTTATGACTGCATGCCGACAAAAAGCATGTTACCTGTGCAAAGAAAACAGACATTTCCCGCATTTAAAAGACAGTTTTCCCTTTGAAACTTTAAAATCGATTTTCTCAAAAACTATAAGCTCTTTTTGCTAAAAAAAAATTTCCTCTTGTACCCACTCCCAAGGTGCACATACCCTGTAAATTTGGGGTATGTAGCATATAAGGAGGCTTTACAAAGCACGAAAGTTCGGGTCCCCATTGACTTCCATTATGTTCGGAGTTAGGTCATGTTCGGCCTGAACCCGAACATCTAGATGTTCGCCCAACACTACACGTGACCCGTTCGGCCAATCACAGCGCTAGCCGAACGTTCGGGTAACGTTCGGCCATGCGCTCTTAGTTCGGCCATATGGCCGAACAGTTTGGCCGAACACCATCAGGTGTTCGGCCGAACCCGAACATCACCCGAACAGGGTGATGTTCTGCAGAACCCGAACAGTGGCGAACACTGTTCGCCCAACACTACTTTCCACCAACAAATCTGCTTCCCAGAATATTAAGCAAGGTTGTACAGGGCAAGGTAAAGGCCATGACACCTTATTGGCCAAAGAGACCCTAGTTTTCATTACTGAAAAGTTTAACTAAAACAGAACATTAGTCTTCCGATGAGATCAGATCTTCACAGGGTCCATATCTGCACCCACAGCGTAAGAAGCTGCATTTAGTGGCATGGAGCCTGAATGGAAACTTCTCAGAGAGTTTTATGATGACCTTGACAGATCTCTGCTTTCAGGAAGGAAACCAGTGACAAGGAAAATGTATGCAAAGGCATGGAGTCTACACAAACGTCTGTGTACAAAATTCTCTGATCTAGGATAGTGTTACCTCCATGTTGGAATGGAGGTAACACCGAGGCACTCTACTCGTGGATAGACGGCGCCCTAGCTCAAGCTGAATTTTTTTGTGAATTTTTGTATTTTTTGTGTTGTAACTATGTTTCTGACTGCTTGACCTGTCCTGTATCTGTATCTATATCCTGTATCAGTACCCTGTACGTGCCAAGACCAATTCCAGGCACGACCCAGTCGTGCTTGGCGATAATAAAGATTTTGATTCTGATTCACCAAACACTACAAATTGGACATGGCGGCTGGTTTAGATTTAGCCCTTGGGAGAAGAGTTTTAGAAGCTGTTATCCCTCCCTAATGCTGATCTATACATTTTTTTAATCCTGTCAGGGTGCTGTTCGGACAATGTACAGGGAAACGCATAGTTACTTCTTGATAATGTCCTTTCCAGTAATTGGAAGGACAGCACCCACATATTCCCTCTATTAACATTTATTTGAAGCATCATAATGTGCCTTTTATTATACTGAATGAGTAAGTATGTCCTATGTTTATGTACTCTCCTGCTGTTTCATATTCAAATGTATTCATGTAGGTCCTGTCTAGTGGGTGTGGATTAGGACATCTCTTTTAGGGTGCTGTCCTTCCAATTACCAGAAAAGATGTTATCAGTAAGTAACTATGTCTTTCTGCATAGAAGAAATGGTTCCACACTCAAATGCACATATAAGAGCATCACAGGGCATTTGCCTGCCCTACGATGAAGAACTGTTTGGTAAGAAACATGTTAGGGCTTCTTGCTCTTATATGGGCATATTTTGAAATCATTCTCCGAGTCAGCGTTGCCATTGGGTGTGGATCCTTTTCTTCCATGGTTGGATTGATGCGGACTGCCTTTGTTGTATGCAACTTGGTACATGTGTACCTATCTGGGGGTTTGGTGAGCAGATCAGCTTCTGTTTGATATACAAGTCTTTATGATATGCCTCTCCTCTGTAATGCCAGCAATCCATTGATTACATTGTACACAAGCCATTTTTTATTTCTTCTCGGTCTCTTACTTTTTGATATAATACAATTAGATCTTAATTATCGACATTATCAATCCCAGTATGGATTTTCTTCATGAGTAGCTTTATTGTCATGCATGAAAAAAGGGCGCCGTAAAGGAAAGGCCCGAATGGATAACGAAATGGTGCCAGTGGTTAATGAAATCTGATAACGATAAACATTGTTGTCAAACTTGGTTACCGATAAATATCGTTGTAAAAACTGACGTCAAATACTAACGAAAAGATATTAATGTACCAATCATCACATAATTCAACAATGCAGCTTAACCTAACCCTACTCTCACACAGAACCCTCTCCTGGTGGTGCCTAAAAATAAACACTCCCCTGGTGATGTCTAACCCTAACCCCCCACCCCCCTGTGGTGCCTAACCCTAACAACCCCCCAGTATTGCCTAAAAATAACTGCCAACCAGGTGGTGCCTACCCTTAACCACTCCCCCTGGTGGTGCCTTACCCTAACCACTCCCTCTGCAGAAACACCCTTTTACTCATAGAAAAGATAATATCTTTGATAAGGTAAAATCTGTACATTTAAACAAAATAATGATAAAAACTATAATATTGCAAGCTTCTAAAACAATAACATGCTTCAAAAACTTTATTGTTCTAATCTAGTTAACGATATTTATTACGGCATACTTTTTTCTGCATTTTTCACCGTATTAAAGATAATTGCATTAGAGTGTATGGCGGTGCCTTTTCATCCACCCTCAGCCGCTGCCTTTTTTTCCTGCTACCCTTTGATAGTTGTCCTTTAAATCACTCATTCATTTATTCATTTATTGGATTGCATTTTGTTTTTCTTTTATATTAATTTTCTCCACTTTCTAAAGAAATAACAAATAATCTCTTTTACCTCCATAGTCTATAAAAAGCAATGAAGCAACGTCCAAGAGTGAAGTGCAAAAGCTTTTGGAGTTAGAGGAGAAGCAAAGGTAAGGTGGACTCCTATTATGCCTTTGCACACTGAAATTCATATGCACATTGCACAATTGTTTTTCTTTCACAGACAGCAATAAAAGTGACATTAATGTAATTCTAAAACAGGACGTCCTATTTCACAAAAGTCTATAGTCATTTAATGAGGTCAGCTGACTCAGTGTTTCCCACTGACCAACTCCTACCCTAAGGCTGGTTTCACAGTGGGACGTTAAAGTCCCACGTTACAGCAGCCAGTAACGCAGCCTAACTCACAGCACTGTAAAATCAATGTTGCTGTTCACAGTAACACGTTGCGTTACATTGTAACACAGCACGTTAAAAACAAAGTGCTGCATGATGTACGTTATACTGGGCTAAGCCACATTAGACTGTTTGCACATGCTCAGTAATGTTGGAGGAGGAGGTCTCCCCTCCTCCTCCAAAGCCAGCCACATGGCTAATTAATGTTCACTGCACTGCAGAGACTATTGGTGGGACTGTAGTGTTGTCCGGATCATGAACGAATCGTTCATTTGATCCGGATATTTTTTGTGAGTCGAATCATCCGGATCATCACAATGAAAGATTCGGTTCACAGGATGTCTGTCTGGAAGAAACAGGAACATACAGAATGTACAGTGCAGGGAAAGTCCTGTCCTGCTAGTCATTTCACCGCCAGTCTGCTTCCCTAGTAAAATTATTCAAATCATTCGCTTCAAAGATCCGGATCTTTTCAATGATGCGATTCAAATGATCCATATCCTTAAAAAGATCCGGACTTCCTATCACTAACCTGGAGCGGCTGCTTTGAGAGCTGCATAACGCAGCTCAATCTCACATCCAACTTCAACACCACCATGCGTTGAGTTAGGGGCACGTTATGCGACCATAACGTCCCCTAAAACGCAACGTCTTGGTGTGTAAGTAGCCTAAGTGTGCATCATACATAACGCTGCAAGCAGACCTTGTATGCATTGTACCTCATTTGGAGCACAACTTAGGACTCTTAGCCTTTTTTAAAAGGGCACTAACACAACACTAATCCGAACAAATACTCCGCAATTAATATTCAAAAGCAAATTCAAACTTGGTTATGTGGGCACTTGGGGCGGGGAGACTGAATGGCTCACATGACATTTGTAGTAGGAGGGAGAGAAAAAAAGAAAAACGAAAGTCGCCTCAGGCAGCGCCTTGGACCACACTGAGCGACGTGGCTATGGTAAATGTGACGGCTCAAGCATTTAAGTCCGCATTTAGATTTGCTCATTGTTACCATTTGCCTCTGATGAAGCAAGACATACTTGCGAAACATTTCCATCACCCCCACTTGATTTCCACTGTGTACACCGAAGCTGAAATAAAGGTTTTGAAGGATGTGGTGCCTCTCCTCTCTTGATGATTACATAATACTCAAACTACATTTTTTTACTTGAACAGGGATGAGGTAGTTGACACTTGACAGTCTTGGGCCAGGCCTTATAACACATAAATGCACATGACCTTCACTTTTTTCTCAAAAACAAAAAAAAAATGGAGGCAAGTAAAGTCCTTTCCTTTACACTGTATACTGGTGCATGATGACAGTATTCAGGCATTGCATGGGACTGTCCCAACCTGACTTGATTAACCTGACCCTGACTTCCACTCTCCCTCTTCTATACCGAGTACTACCCCAGCCCCTTCTTATATACTGTGCGAATGCACGTATTACATTTTAAGGATCAGACATCACATTAAGTTAAGCCTTGCACACATGTATGAGGACTGTTGCTTGGCAGAGATTGGGACTCAATCAGGCTGTACAGATAGGGCCAGGAGGGCTAATGGCAAGACTCACGATGGAGAGAGGCATGGATATTGCAGGTTGAGTAGGAGAACAGTG
Source organism: Hyperolius riggenbachi (assembly GCF_040937935.1). Lineage (NCBI taxonomy): Eukaryota > Metazoa > Chordata > Amphibia > Anura > Hyperoliidae > Hyperolius > Hyperolius riggenbachi. The sequence continues at coordinate 103,341,437 of NC_090656.1, read as the reverse complement.
CCCTCAGCCTGTGCTCAGTTGAGGTGGTCTGCCAAGCACATCATTCCGATGCAATGAGGGGGGGGCAGTGGCTAACCTGCACATGCTTCATTCTGATCTAGCATGTATACAAGGCTTTAGGGCAAGTGTAAGGTTATAGTGTCCTCACCCCAGATGGTGCCTTAGCCACTTACTTATTATGTTGTCTAAGCCCAGAAGCTCTTTTCAGTGGAGTACCAACATTACTGCACAGCCCACAAATTGGGAAAAAAGGATGTTCAGACGAATAGAAAGAGCATCCTCTCTTTGCAGGATCTGATTTTTTTCCTTATTCTGGTCATGTTTTACTATTGTGATGAAAAGTATAAGATTCTAAAATATATTCCACATAAGGCCCTAAATGTCAAGACCGTAAAACATTTGTTTTCAAAATACTGTAGTAGCTAAAAACCAGGCAGACAATTTATAGTGTTTCAGTGTAATCCTTTACAATTTCCGTGAGTTCATTTCTTTTGTGAACTGAAATACAGAGCTCTACTCTAAGACCAGCTTTTCAATTTTCTAAAATTAATCTATTTTTTACATGAATGGTGTGTATGGAAGATTTCATAAATATTTTTTTTTTCTCTTTTTTTTTTTTTTAATGGTGGAGGGGTTCTTGGTAAGTGGAGAGAATACAGTTTCCAACAAAATAAAGCTTTTATAAACAAAGCATATTAGATTATCTACAAATCTTCACTCGGTCAACCCTGATGCTTTCCGAGCAATAGATTATAATGATTATTTGTCCAACTAAACCTGTACCAAACTAGGCTTTGAAATACAACAGCAATTTGTTATTCTACTTTATGTGATTTTATTAATTTGATGTCACTTATTGAAAGAAATGATCAGTACATAATAAAATCTGGCCGCATTTTCAAATGAAAATGATTGTTGATTAAAATAAAATCATAGATTCATACAAACCTTTCTGAGTTTATCCAGATCTCATACCACAAAATGCATTTTGGTAAGCAGACTTTTTTGAGTATTTTAAAGTGTATGGACAGTGTACTTTTTTTTTATAGCCACTGCCCCCCAAAAGTGGCCCTGAACTCTTGCACATGACAGCAGGAAAACAGAGAGACATGCAGCCGTAGGTGTTTAGAGAGTTTAGCCTTTCTAATTCCCCCTCATCTGTATGCAAGCACAAGTTGTAATTTGATCCCTCAGTGGTGTCAACTGACTGCCACAGCAGAGAGCTAATTGGTAAGCACAGGATGTTAACAATACTGTATGTCTGCTTCCATGAATGCAGGAAGTAGATACAAATCCTGCAATAAATCTGCAGCGTATTAGCTGTAACAAAGAAATGTTTTTTTTCTATAAAAGTTATTATGCTGTTGCTTATCTTTTAGACCAGAGGAAGTTCTGAGTTCAGGTGCGCTTTAATACTGCTTCACCATTTTATGATCTCAAAAATCTCAGCTACAGTAAAATGATCCATAACTGTCTGTAAAGCCCTGTTTAGTACTTAATTGTACTGGTGATTTAGGGACATATCAGACCCAAGTAATGATGAAAGAACATTTGTTTTAGACTAGAGAATTCAGAAAAACATTTGTGACTTGCTCCATACAAGAATCCGGGTATTGCAGAAGGAAATGGGATTCTCACGCCCGTTTTTTTTAACTAGTGGGCCTTTTTCCTAGTGTCAGATAAGTCTATTGGATTTTAGCCTGACCACGTGTAAAGTAACACTGTCCCATTCCTATGATTAGAATGACAGTTTAATGCGTTGCTTTCCTAGTGAATCTTACTTGGTTATATATAATGTGACAAGATGAAAAATTCAAGTGCAAGTCCTCATGTTTGATATCTATTTACGTATTTCTTTTAGCATAACTGTAATAACAGATGGAAGTAATTTCAGTGAGGGGTGCTTCACCAAATAAAAAGTCTCTGTAAAAAAAAAAAGTAAATTCAGTGTAGAACTATATAAAACTCCCCCTTATAGGTGACATTTCAACCTGATAAGACATGCGGCATACATTAACACACAATGAGAGGCTTACCAGCTTGTAACAAGCCACATTATAAGGTTATGATGGCCTGTTATAGATCATAGATTATAGGATTGGACGTAGGCACAGCAATAAGATCCTCCTCGTCGAGTTCAAGAATATGGACTGAACAACACGATATCGATACTAAATGAGCCTAGGAATCCCTTCTGTAACCAGAGTAGCTGTAGAATGATCAATGAGTAAATAAAACAAAAACAGGCTAAGGGTCCTTTTACACTTAATGCATGTTAATGTTTTTTTTTTATTATACCACAGCTGTGCATTGTAAAAGAGATTCAGTTTTTTCAACATATAATGGGAAAGAGGCCATTGGAAACCATGGACACTGGACTTCACATCAGTTGTCCTTTCAGTTATAACTGACAGCAACTGATATAGTGGAAAAGGACCCTAAGTGTACACTGTTTAATAAGGCCAAAGGCAGTTTATTTATTTATTTATTGTATTTATAAAGCGCCAACATATTACGCAGCGCTGGACATTAGTTTAGGTTACAGACAATATTTAGGGGTGACATACAGCAAAATGACAATACAGGAATACAAGAAAGACCAGATCATGCAGCACAGTATGAGTACAAGGTAATGCTTAGACAGTCACTGGAGGGGAGCATGGAGATTAGGCAAGTTAGGTTCACTCAGATGCATAGCATGGGTTCACAGTAATAGAGGTGCATGATCAGGTAGGACACAAGAGGACCCTTCCCAAAGGCTTACAATCTAGAGGGAGAGGTAATGACATGAAAGGTAGGGGACCAGAGTTCAGCTGTGGGTTTAGAGCACTTGTGAGGGGGTAGTAGGCCAGAGTGAAAAGGTGAGTTTTGAGGGCCTTCTTGAAGATGTTGGAGGGGGCTGTCCTAATGGGTGGAGGTAGGGAGTTCCATAGTGTTGGAGCAGCTCTTGAGAAGTCCTGGAGGCGTGCATGGGACTCAAGGAGGGAGCCACCGTGGTGGAGCAATGGGAGCAGTGGATAATTCTGGCTGACGCATTCATGGTGGACTTGCAGTGGGGCTATTCGGGTCATAGGGAGACCAGACAGAAGGGCATTGCAGTAATCAAGGCATTAAATAAACACTTGTTTAAAGAGGCATTCAATACCTAAATACTAGTATGCAAGTGATACCTGAGGATTAGAGATGGAAAGTTCTGTGGGATGTAATATTTAGGAGTTTGGGTTATTTTAATATTTTTGGCTTTAGCTATAGGCTATCCATGCTTACACCATCCTAGGTTCTGACATCAGCATCTTTAGAATTATTCTAAGCTACATAGAGGTGCAGTACTGCCAGTGCAGAAATCTAAAGGGACCGAAAGAACCCACATACAGCTACTGACAAGGATAATCAAGTTTGCTCATGTGGACATACTACTGTAATCTACTAGCTGTCTAAGTGAATTATCAAACAGTAATACAAGTATAGACATGGGTATTTAATCATTTGTAGATGTGCAGTTGCCAGTATTTGGCAATGGCACATTTACTTTTTGTCCATAAACTGTTCTCTTATAAAAATAACAGTGCCCTTGGCCTTACTTGTTAAATAAATCTTGTTAATATTTTTACTGTGTGACTATGATGTATTAAATATGGTTTTTCGATTTAAATCATAGATAAAAAACAGTAATGTGAAACTAATTGAGGAAAAAATATATATATTTAAATGTTGCTTGTTTTTTCATAAACTAGGGAAGAGATGAAATCCCTGCAGGAAGTATTCACAAAGCAACTTAATGAGGCAACAGAAAAGGCTGAGAAGCAACAGGCCACCGTAAGTGTTTGTGTAGTGTAACCCTGCAATTACTTTTGCTTCTATTCTTCTCTTTTTTTTCTGTTTATGATCTTTGTGCTCAGTATTTCTGCTTTTGGTGGATGTAAAAATGAAGCTGAAGCACTTTGAAGGTAAATCAAAGCAGTTTTTGCTTCCTTTTAGTGTAGGTCCAGCTTTGTACATCAGGGCTGGAAATCGCAGGTGATGGGGCGTTTCATAGGATTTTTTTCAAGATATTTTTAAATTATTTTTTTATGTTCAGCTCTTTAATTATTTTAAGCAAGTACATACTGAAACATATAAATATTTCTGATTCACAGCTTCAAATCGTTTGTTTTTTTTTACACATATATTTTCACCGCACAGCAGACTAGTAATAAGCACAAATTTTGCATAATCGTAATTTCGCATCATAATTTGAAATTACAATGTGAAATTATAATGCAAATTTAAAAAAAAATCATAATCGACTTCATATGTTAACATAATAAGGAACTGTAATTTTGCAATTTGGCATAATTTCGTGCCGACTTTAGCAGCTAAGAACAAAGCCCCCACAAGTGCTATCATCATCACCAACATTGTTAGTGTCGATGGGAGCTACTTAAAAACATGCAACAGATACTTACCTAAGGAGAGGGACGACTCTGGGTCCTATAGAGCCTAGGGGTGATCACAGATATGCAAATTGTTCCGAGTTGATGCACATTTATATGCCAATTTATGCAGCTTGAAAATGGACCAATCAGTTTAACCACTTGCCGACCGCGCACTCATACCGCGCGTCGGCAAAGTGGCAGCTGCAGGACCAGCGACGCAGTATTGCGTCGCCAGCTGCAGGCTGATTAATCAGGAAGCAGCCGCTCGCGCAAGCGGCTGCTTCCTGTCAAATCACGGCGGGGGGCTCCATGAATAGCCTGCGGGCCGCCGATGGCGGCTCGCAGGCTAAATGTAAACACAAGCGGAAATAATCCGCTTTGTTTACATTGTACGGCGCTGCTGCGCAGCAGCGCCGTAAGGCAGATCGGCGATCCCCGGCCAATCAGCGGCCGGGGATCGCCGCCATGTGACAGGGGATGTCCTGTCACTGGCTGCACAGGACGGATAGCGTCCTGTGCAGCCCGGAACACCGGGGGGGACAGGTAGGAGAGGGAGGGGGGGGGGATTTCGCCGCGGAGGGGGTAAAGGGTGGGTCCTCAAGTGGTTAAACCTGGGTTTAAATTGATTGGTCCATTTTCAAACTGCATACATTTGCATAGTTTCAGAACAATTTGCATCTCATTGATCATCCCTAATAGAGCCTTCCCTCTCCTCTCTCGGTTCCTGTTCCAGCGCTGGCTCCCCGGTAGCAGTATTCAACCAATTTGGTCAAATACTGCTCACTCTCTGCATTAAAGGAGGCTTTGGGAGTCTTCAGGAGCTCTCTATACTCGCGCATGCACAGTATAGAGCCACCTGTCTTTGGGAGGACTCAGCTCCTGAAGACTTTCAAAGTCCCCAACAGTGGGGTATTCAAATAGGGGAGCCGGAACTTAACAGAAGGGACCAGGAGAGGAGCAAGAATGCTCTAAAGGACCTAGGGCCTTTCCTCTCCTTAGGTGAGTATAATTTATTTATTTATTTATTTTTAGCAATTTCCAATGACTTTAAGGGAAAGAGTGGGACCTTTCAAAAAGACCTTTGTTTTTTAGATAATTATTTTTTTTTGTATGCATACAATGTTCCCCATTTTCCTAAAATGGGTTTCCTCCTCGCTCTTCCACCTAGTTTGTAGGGGACGGACTGATCTAGGAAGGGATTAAACACCTCCGGCTTATTATATACATTTCTGTCCTCCTTAGATCTTATGAATTGATTTTTTTGTCTTGGCTTCATGGATTGTTCCTTTCCACAACTTTATACTGGAGATCTTTTGACAGTGTTTACCCATAGAAACTTGTTTACCTTCAATTGGCCTCCTAAACACTGAAATGCTCTAGAAATAGTTGTTTTCATTCTGAACTAATCAAAATGATAATTCGTCACAGGTGGAAACCGACCACCTTGGAGTTCTATGGAAAAGGTAAATAGTTACTTCTGATTAAATTACTATTGGGTGAGCCTTTATCCATCTTAAGGTAGCCATACATCTTAGCACCCCACGTGCTAAATGGCAGTATCCACGTGGGGCAAAAATGCAGAAATCACTCAGTGTGGTTGGCAGACAGGTAAAGCAGGCACCGGAGGGGGTTACAGGTTCTGTCACGTTCATAGCTTGTCCTGATGTCCCACGCCGTTAACGCTGCGCACCCAATCCAGCACATTGGCCTGAGATTTACCAACATGTCTGATCGATACATGTGACCAATTTTAGCCTGAAATCGGTTGCATTGTCAATCGGGCATGCTCTTGGCGGCACAGATTTTTATCCAATGTGATTATAATTATTGAATCAGTCAATATGCCGCAAAGTTGAGTGGTGCCTTTTTTGCAACTGTTTCTGTTACACATTTCAGTTGGTTGTTAAACATCACAAATACAGCTAGAAAAAAAAATAATCTTGTGCACATGACTTCAGTTGCGTAGCAATAGGTGATGCAGAGGTTGCAAACGCACCAGGACACCTGGACTAGAGGGGCCCTCCTTAATCCATTTTACTAGTTTTCATAGGCACTATGATGGAAATGAACATCTCTATATGTGCATTGAATAGCTGTAATCCTTACCAAACTGTTTCTTTACTCTGATTACACCTCTTTGACATTGCAGCTTTCTTTGGTTGGTTTTGGGGTGCCATATTAATACAGCGCTTGGGGCCCCATTTAAAAATCACAATAGGGCCCCAAGCTCTTTCGTTATGCCACTGCGTGTATTCTGTTCCGGGTTACAAAGCAACAAAATTCGAAAGTGTGGTTTTTTTTTTTTTGTTTTTTTTTTCTTTATCCATTTACTTTTTTTTAGACAGCACTGACTTTGACATATAGCTAATGCAAAATCGTCAAATTTCTGTGCATACAATTCTTAAAAGATCACACCCAAGTCCCATAATAATAAGCACATGTGTTCTCTAACAGCTGTCTCAACAATTTCCATGACAACTGCTGTGCTATACACATTGAAATAAACCTGAATCAAGCAGTAGTATTGTATGTTAGGAGTAGAAATTAGCTTCATGACTAGAATAGGTCAAGAACTGTATTTTCAGAAATGTAGTAGGGCAAGGTGAGGAAGGACTTTTTAGGTAGGGCAAAGGGTAATTATATAAATGGGTAGATGTACTTCTACATAAAGAAAAACAACTGTATTAATTACCAATTAAAATTCATGACATAAATCAAGAATCAAATTATTCATAAATAGATAACACCAAGATAACCTTCTTTAAAACTAAATGTGTTTGACATGTATAATACATCATTTCTCAAAGGGGTCACATCAATGAAAAAAAGACTAATAATAAACTGTTAGATTTAATATATGAAAAACTTACTCTAGATTGCTTTATTCAAGGGCAACTGTCCACTCACAACTTTTAATGAAGCAAAGTTTGCATTTTTAGGAGTCTGGTTGCGCCATAATTTGAAGGTGTACCTTTAGTTTTTTGCCGCAGTGAAAAGAGGGTGCCAATGAGCTGGGTATTTGTACGTGCGTTGTTCATTCAAGTATAAGTGACAGCATCTTCCACAACTTTGTATCCACATGCCAAGTACCTTTTCAATCAACCAGATGCTGGGGCACTGACTACCAATTTTGCACCAGGAACATAATACCCAAATTATATTTCTTCAGTTGAGACATGGGGCCAAAATGTTCATCCTCTTGTCCACTTGCAGTAAATAGACCTCCCAACATCCTAACACAGGGACTCAGGTCATGCCCCAGTAATAATAATTGCCTAACCATTCAGGATATGAAGACAATGCACATATTTGCCAATTCACTCCTCTCTGGGAAGTTGTGTATTTGGATTACTGGTATTCTGCAAATTATTGGACCAGAAGCATCTAGCTAAGATGCATCAGACACCGGCTCTCTCAAAGGGAGGGGGGGGGAATTAATTGCTGTGCCTGGGGCCCTGTACGACTCAAACTCTAAAGATTCTTAATCAAGCAATGTTCTATATCCTTCTCATAGTACCACTATAATAATATGTACATGAGAAACTTGCAAACTGAGCAAGTGGTTTCTGATATAGAAGGGAATAGGAGGCATCCTTACAGGGCAAAGAGAGCTTATGGCATCTCAGTTATGGCCAATCCATTTGGGCAGAAAAAAGACTACAGCAGCTGTGAATAAGATGATGGTGGGAGGAGGTTGCTGAGGAGACTAAAATAAAGCCTGCAAATACCTTAAAACAGTTTTTAGTGTCTTGATGACAGTATCATTCTAACCCAGCTGATGTGGTAGATTGATGTTGCCTTCTGTATTAACTGCATTTTTAACACAGAATTGATCCTCAGAAGTGTTACCTAGCCAACAAAACTAATTTTACTGGACATTGCATGACAATGGAAATTCAAAGCAACAACTCCTGTTATCATGCCAGAAATTGAAGGTGTGGCCATATTTATTTTCTCATCAATTTTGTCAGGAAAGTACAAAACATAACACTGGTCTGTAGGAGGCTCCCCTAAACAAGATCATTTGATTACCTGAAGCAGTAAACCACCAATAATGGAGAAGTAGGCTCTTAAAAGTTTTAGTGCTCAATAAAGAAATGATGTATGCCTTGATAAAAACTATTTTTGGTCAAAATTGAATGATCTTCTTTTGGGGTGCTTCCCTCCAAGAGTACATAGGGAGTGGAAATATACACTATAGTCCCACTCCCCGTGTACTCTTAGAGGGGAGGCAAGCTTGTAAGGGTGTACAGGTTATGTTCTCACTCTCTCTGCCCCAATCTATTACCATGGCTCTGAGCCCGGCCCACATCTTAACCTATAGACAAGCCCCCATGTGAACAGGACACATTATTTAAAATCACAAACACTGGTTCGCACGACAGCCGGGGGCCCCAGCCTTTCTCACTTGCTGGGGCCCCCAAACCACCATGCGATACCCAGAGGGAAATGTGGGCAAGCCCTGGCTCTCTCACCTCCAGGGACTTCACCCCCATCACCTCCAAACTGAATGCAAACTGCAACACACACAATTGCTCACTACCAGTTCAGGACACGTTATTTGTCTCCTGACTACAGTTACCCCCAGGTCTTAAGATGCAAGGCATACAGACTGATGTAAAGAGGAATAACCTGTTAGAGCCCTAATGAGGCTAGTAATATGGTTCAATAGTTCTTCAGTATCACACAGGGTTATTACCTTGGTTCAGAGGGATGAGGCAATCCGCATCATTTGTCAGTAATGGCAGACATAGTGAGTGCAGATTCTCCAGTATCAGGAGAGAAATCAAGTAATCCCTAGGCTAGGTTCAGGCAGTGGGTAAACCAGATATGAGACAGTTCAGGCAAGTCTTCATGCAAAGTTATTCAACAGGTAATGGATGATCCAGGTTATGAGATAGTTAATGCACGTCTACATGCAGTGTTATGCAACAGGTAATAGATGATGCAAGTTATGACACAGTTCCAATTAATCTGCTTGCAAAGTATTCAACAGGTAATGGATGCTCCAGGCAGTATGTGACAAGTAGTTCAAATGACTGAGTATACTTATTGTCCAGTTCAAGTAGCATGCAAGAAGTATCCAGCAACAGGCAATGGTTGGTCCAGGCAGCAGGCAAGAGTGTCCAGTAACAGGAAAGGTCGGTCCAGGCAGCAGACAAGGATTTCCAGCAAACAAGCAAAGGTTAAATCACAACAGACAAGGGAGAGTAAAATGCAAGCGAAGGTCAATATCCAGCGAATCTTATCAAGTGAGTGCGCACCCAGCAACTAGCCAAAGCTATGCTTATCACGAGCAATGACTGGGAGCACTCTGCAGATTTGAATACAACTCATCATCCAATCAGTGGCCAGCCACACTCCGCACATCCAATCACACAGCAATGCCCTGCCTAGGTGTCGATTGTAAGGTCAGCTGACACCGCTCTGTCAGCTGACCGGAGTCAGCCGACTATTGTTTACCTTTGCAGAGGGCATACTGGGAATGCGCTCTCAGCCTATAAGAATGTGCGGCCTGTGAGCCAGTAACAGCATCATCAACGGGGAAACAAGCGCCGAGACCTGGAAACGGCGGATTCCACCCGGGTCTCGGCGGAATTCTCAGCAGATGAGGGCAGATTCCTCATAGAAGCTTTGTTTATAGGGTCCACTGGAACGCTTCCTGAATTTTTTTTTTTTCAGAGAAGCGACCTATCTGCCACAGAAAATCTAAAGACCTGAGTGAGGACGGGTTTTCCTCACCTACTCAACACTATAGTTGCTGCCGGTTTTGCAAACCACACTTGTGAGTAGTTTTCATTATAAGACCATACACATATGGTACAGCAAACTACTACACCATAGGGGGCTCCTCTGTCTTGTTGTGTTTTTATCCTCTGGAATGTTCTTGGAACTACACCAGATGTCTCCTTCTATAAAACATAAATTGCAGTTTAACAGTTTAGGCCATGCCCCCTTGATAGTTCAGGCCATAATGTTGCATTATTGATCTGAGCATGTTGCTGAACAAGGAGATGGAGAGCAGAGAAGAAAGAGCTCTGTGATCAAGATTGCTGGGAAAAGATTAAAATGACTAAAAAGTATTTTGAACCCCTTTGAAAATGTGATCTTAAAAAATAATACCTATGTTTTAGGGGTGGAAGAGGGAAGTAGTTTTTGTTTTTTTTCTTTTAATATTCCTGGATTTCTTTTTCACTATTTTAAAATATTACATTTTCCTTTTTATGATTTTATACACATCAAATGATTTCCTTTCCCACCGGCCACTTCTGCCGTTTGATTGGTTGGTTAAATGTCCCAAATTCTTATTTATCAGCTTGTGTCATTGGCTTAAAAAGTGGGGGAGAACATTTTTTTATACCAACAAAAAAAAAAATTGTTCTGATGGGCTTATTCATCAAAACATTAAAGAGTGTAACACATTTGCTACAGTCTTTGTACTGCATATACAGTAGCGTAATTGTCCTGGGAGATATTTTTTCCACAAAAGTTATTTCTCTTGCTTTCACTTGTTCAAAAGAGAGCTATACATGCATCACTAATACAATTTATGGTTTGTCTTTTATAGATTAACTTTCTAAAAACGGAAATGGAACGCAAAAGCAAAATGATAAGAGATCTTCAGAATGAGGTAAGTGGGAGATATTCCTTCACTCTTTCTGGCACGTCGCTCAAATGTACTATATAAAAGTGATCTTCATTTGTTAAACAAGTGAAGAGAATACCCTTGATGGCTCCTAAACATAGGGAACTTAAGTATGCAAACAATACCATACAGTCAGACATGTTTTCCTAGATCTGTAGAGACTTTCAGGGTCACATCTTGGGTTTTGTTTTTTTGTTTTTTGTGTGTGGATGATCCTTGATTAACAGTTAACTAATTACTTCAAGAGCAATTTATTTGATAATCGCAGGTTTCCCAGCACTTCCTAAACTTCAGACTTATCAGTAGGGACAAGCAAGAACACCTCTGACAGTTTTGCGAGAATTTCAGTGAACTCTCTCTATTGCACAGAAACCTTTCGACTAACCGATTACATCAAATTACATTAAAGTCAATTGTGCCAACTTTAGCTGTTAATAGCAAAGCCCAAATATGTGGTATAATCGCCAAATTTGCTAGGTATGTCGGGAGACTAGTGGTAACAAAGAATTTTTTTCAGAAAGTTCCTGTAGTTCCTGATAAAATCGCTTCTAATGCTGGGAATACATGGCTCTACTTTGCCGCTCAATTCTCCCGTTCGTTCGATTCCCCGCTCTTTTCTTCCGCTCGTTTTTCTTATCTTTTTCCATTGTGTTCATTGCGGAATCGAGTGTCGAAACGATGGGGCCGGAGATCGGACATGTCAGAAATTAACTATCGAGCCATCTAAATGGCTCAAAAACGAACTGTGTATTCCCAGCATAAAGTTACAAAACAAAATGGATTTTTAAATGTGGTTAAATGATAAAGAACATATCCTACCCATTGGTATTTCAACTTTACATATATCCCCAGAAAAAGCAGTGAATTTTTCCTGGGCAAGTTTTAATGCTTTTGCCTGAATCCGCTATAACACTGCTGTATAATGTCTGGAAAATATACCTATTATTTGCAGTAAAAAAAAATTAATAAAGATGTAGCACCTCCCCCAAGCCTCTTATCCCTTTGTCACCCATGCAGGCTACGAAGGACAGAATATGGGGTGCTCTGGAAGAAAGGGGCAGCAATGCCTGCCACCCTTCCCAAAGGGTCTTATCCAGGTTACGTCCTGTGGATGTAAGTCCTTGAGGGGGCACCTTATGGTGGAATCTAGGTGTCCCATTTAATAGGGGATCCCCAGATGTCCACTGCCCCCTAGTGAATTGGGTATAGAGGTACTAATGTACCCTTAACCTATTTTTAGAGTAAAGTGAACAAAATGCAACAACAACAAAAAGTAATTTAATAGTCTTCATTAACAATAAATAACCTTGAATGAATGATCTCATGCCAATATCCTCTAGAACTTAATTGAAGAGCCCCGATGAGCATCTGCTTCAATTGCATTCCTGTCACCAACTACCACAATCCTCACTTCAGAGTGAATGTTCCAGCTATCTATGCCCATATATGGCCAGGGACATCCTCAAGATGGCCTTCAGGAATCCTAGTTAAACTAGTTTTTTTTCTGTGATTTTCTAATCTGCACTATGTAATGCAGCTCTTTATGATGTAATGGATGACAAGGAAAGTCTATATTTGCATAGCAGAGCACCGATAATGTCCGCTCAGCCAGGGCTTGTCTAGGAAAACATATAGTACATCCTTCAACTGTAGGTCTTTTTGACATCTCTATTAATGACCCTCTCACATTAAGGTAAATAGAAATTCTAATTCAGCTACCCAGTAATTACATTTTAAATACTCCATCTTACTTAGAAAGTTGAGAGGGATATATTTATTTGAACTGCATAATGTGCACAGCTGCCCTATCATTTCCAGTGTTTGATTGATATGTTAATTCCTGTGAAAACCTTTTAAGCAGATTAAAGTGAATCTGCCAGTATGCTAATCAAAGAGCTGATATTGCTAGTTTTAGAAAATGACAGTTCTCCATGCAAGTGTATGTGTTTGTATATACAGTATCTCACAAAAGTGAGTACACCTCTCACAGTTTTGTAAATGTTTCATTGCACTAATAAAATTACACTTTGATACAAAGTAAAATTATTTTGTGTTTTTGGCCCATTATAAAATCTTTCCTCACCCTGATTTACATTCTGAAATGTATCACAGGTGGAGACCAGTAAAAATACCTCATAGGGAGGAGAATTCCACATAGTTAAACAGCCTAGGCTAAGCTTCACTGGAAGGGCGGGGCTGCATACTAATATCCAGCAATATACTGATATAGGAAGTGTTTCTGATGTTAAAACCAGGAAAGTTAGCGTAAAAGTGGGTATCCTGAATAACTTACTGCGTACATGCCACTACAGTGCCTCTTTAATGCTAGGTACACACAAACATTTTTTGGTTAATTTACCTGCCAGATCGATTTTTTCCAACATGTCCGAGTTTAATACTTATGGATTTTCCGATCGATTTCCGTTTACTTCTATGGAAATTGATCGGAAAATCAATCAAAATTAAGATTTGACATGTTGGAAAAAATCGATCTGGCAGGTAAATCTAACAGAAAATTGTATCGTGTGTACCTAGCATAAATGCTATGTGAAAACTGATAATTGGAGTTCCAGCAATTCACCGGCCAAGTAAAGATGGTGCCAATTATTTTGAACTGATGTAAATTTTTATGTGAATTTAAGGTTAAATCATGAAGCTTTGAATGTAACTAATCAAATGCATCACTGGTGATTTTGATTTGCTGTATAAATTTACATACAATTGGCATCTGCTCAAAATGATAAGCCTCTCATTTACCTTTTCTAGTCATGGTTCTTTTGTACCACAGGGTTCCCGCACATATTTAAAATGGCCACATTTCAGCGCAGGGTGAAGCCGAGAGACTGCTCACCCTGCTGCAGGCAAACGGCTGGGGGTCATTAATACTATTCTGCCTCTGAGTTCTCACAATTCGGGGAATACTTAATTAGGGTACAAGCTATTGCCGGGTTCATACAACCTGGGGGCACTTTTTTGAGCCCCAAGTGTTGATATTACATACTATTGTGTATGGAATGATCATCTTTGCAAACGGATATAATGGCTTTGAGTTTTATGGTATGTTTTATGTGTTTTTAATTTTTTGGTTGTCCTTTGGGTGCACAATAATTTGTGATTGATCATTGTTTAATAAAGATCAGTGTATATATTTTGAACATTAGGAGTGGTGCTTGTTCCTGTGTTTCTTTCTCTTTGCTTGGCTAACAATCAACTGGTATTGTTTCAAAGGAAAACTTGTCTAAATGACAAATATAGCAAAACAATATAATAACATTCATAGTACATTCACAAAAATGTAAATGTACACAGTAATTATGCTGTCACTTACAGTATGTAGTAAAAAGCTGACAGGTTTTGAACTCGTAGCCAATCTCCTCATGGGGGAGTGTCAGTATTTACTTTATTCTTTACAAAGAGACTCCTTGTAAAGGTTCTATACAAAGATGTTGGACAGCCTCCACAGGGGTGAGCCTCGGGTGCCTGGCACCTGGGTGCAAGATTTTCTCTGGCGCCTATGGGAGTGGTTAAATTAACCGCGCCCAACCACATAACCACACCCATGTCCTGCCTAATCACACCCACACCTTCCACCTCTTTACGCATGCATGTGATACCCCATTCCTACCCCTCTTCCATGGGCTTGCTCCTGGCTGGCTTTGGCTGCCTGCGAGTCTGCTAGTCTCTGGACTGACTCAGGTTGAGAGGCTCTGCGAGTGCGATGCAGTCACACACTGCGTATTTATGGCTGCCTGTGGCCACGCTACTCTCGCTCGCTGTCGTCGGCTCCTCCCCCACCAAGCCCAAGCGTGAGGTGGGCTGCCTGTATCTTTCCCGTTGCGCCGCACAGCCTGCCAGTGTTGCCAACCTTTCACGTTATTTTTACTGACAAATACCTAAATATTTACTGACAAAAGATTTTTACTGACAAAATTTCCCCACTAAATGCACATAAGAGACAGCGTTTCACCAGTAAATGCACGTAATGACAGACAGCCTATCATCAGTAAATGCACATAATGAGAGACAGCTTTTCCCCAGTAAATGCACATAATAAGAGACAGCTTTTCACCAGTAAATGCACATAATAAGAGACCGCTTTTCACCAGTAAATGCACATAATAAGAGACCGCTTTTCACCAGTAAATGCACATAAACTGCTTTTCACCAGCAAATGCACATAATAAGAGACAGCTTTACACCAGTAAATGCACATAATAAGAGACAGCTTTTCACCAGTAAATGCACATAATAAGAGACAGCTTTTCACCAGTAAATGCACATAATGACAAACAGCCAGTGTCCCCAGTATCTGTAGCCAGCCTGGACCCCCTTTAGGTAGTGAGTGACAGGGAGCCCTTTAGGCAGTGAGTGACAAGGAGCCCTTTAGGCAGTGAGTGACAAGGAGCCCTTTAGGCAGTGAGTGACAGGGAGCCCTTTAGGCAGTGACAGGGAGCCCCTTTAGGCAGCGAGTGGCAGGGAGCCCCTTTAGGCAGTGAGCAACAGGGAGCCCCTTTAGGCAGTGAGCGACAGGGAGCCCCTTTAGGCAGTGAGCGACAGGGAGCCCCTTTAGGCAGTGAGCGACAGGGAGCCCTTTAGGCAGTGAGCGACAGGGAGCCCCTTTAGGCAGTGAGCGACAGGGAGCCCTTTAGGCAGTGAGTGACAGGGAGCCCTTTAGGCTGTGAGTGACAGGGAGCCCGTTAGGCAGTGAGTGACAGGGAGCCCTTTAGGCAGTGAGTGACAGGGAGCCCTTTAGGCAGTGAGTGAAAGGAACCACTTTAGGCAGTGAGTGACAGGGAGCCCTTTAGGCAGTGAGTGACAGGGAGCTCCTTTAGGCTGTGAGTGACAGGGAGCCCGTTAGGCAGTGAGTGACAGGGAGCCCTTTAGGCAGTGAGTGACAGGGAGCCCTTTAGGCAGTGAGTGAAAGGAACCACTTTAGGCAGTGAGTGACAGGG
This sequence comes from Hyperolius riggenbachi, assembly GCF_040937935.1. NCBI lineage: Eukaryota > Metazoa > Chordata > Amphibia > Anura > Hyperoliidae > Hyperolius > Hyperolius riggenbachi. Next base: position 103,325,424 of record NC_090656.1, on the reverse strand, counting down.
AGCCCGTTTAGGCAGTGAGTGACAGGGAGCTCCTTTAGGCAGTGAGTGACAGGGAGCCCTTTAGGCAGTGAGTGACTGGGACCCCTTTAGGTAGTGATTGACAGGGAGCCCCTTTAGGCAGTGGGTGACAGGGAGCCCCCCCCCCCAGCTGCCGCTCCCCCCTCACCTTGCAGTGTAGTCAGACCTCAGGATCAGTGGCAACCCGACCAGTACGAGCAGGCGCCGGACGCACCCGCTCTATATGCAGAAGTGATGTCACTTCCGCATATCAGTGCAGTGTGCTAGGTCCAAGCGCCTGCATGATTGGTCGCCGCCTGATCGAGGTCTGAGTGACACGGCGGACGGAGGGAGCGGTGGCTAAAGGGAGGGAGGGAGTCGCGGCCAGAGGGGGGGAGCAGGTAGGTTATCTCGTCGGAATACCCGGGCGGCGCCTGTCAGAGACTGGGTGCAATGCTACTCTTTCAAACACATTCTGGCAATTGGACTGAGCGACTGCCATTCAGTATGCCTTTTTTAAAATGAAGAGATGGACTAGTCCAAAACCTGTCAGATTTTTAACTAACTACTGTAAGTGATTGCAACATAAAAAAAAAACTCTTGGAGAAACTTATATGTTTCATGTATGTATTTTAAATGTTTAACAAGAATTGCTGCTAAGCTGAAGGAAAAATGCTGTCTATAAAGTCCTAAGTCTGAGCGAACATGGTGGTTCTATGCCATTGTGCCAAAGGCACTAAGTAAGTGGGAAGCTAAAAACAGGTCAGCAATGTCAGCAGGTATAAAAACAAACTGCAGAAAAGGGAACAGCCCTCAGTGAATGGTTGCTTTCAGTAAAAAGTATTCACTCAGTACTCCCACAGAAGGTTGCACTAAGAATAACCTGACCTTTCAGGCTGGGATTGCACAGGAGTAAATGGCAGGTACCCATTATGGCATTTCATCCAGTGTTTAAGACCGAAGCCTTTATTTTGAATTTAAGTTTCTGTACGGTCAATTTCATTGTTAAACTTTTTTGTCAAGATGTTATTCCAGAATAGAAAGTCTAAACTTTTTCAAATAACCAGTTTCTGTAAAAAGCTTGCAAGTTTGCAGGCTGTATTCAGGGAAGAAAGGGAAAGGAGTGGGAACATTTAAAGGGAACCCGAAGTGAGAGGGATACGGAGGCTGACATATTTATTTCCTTTTAAACAATACCAGTTGACTGGCAGTCGCCCTGATCCTGTGTATTTAATACCTTTAGCCATAGACCCTAAACAAGCATGCAGCAGATCAGGTACTCTGACTCAGCTGATTCAGGTTCAGGCCATATGCTTGTTCCAAGGTTTTGACTCAGACACTACTTATGCTAGATCAACAGGGCTGCTAGGCAACTGGCATTGTTTACAAGGAAATAACTATGGCAGCCTCTCTATCCCTCTCACCTTGGGTTCTCTTTAAATGTATCTTGATGTTGCCTCCTAACTGAAGGATCAGGCCCATTGATGAGTGATAATGACCATATTCTATTTGCATTAATTTTGGTAAACATAATGTTAGGTTAAACTATTGAGCAAAAATGCCATCAAAAATCATTTTATATTTTTTGCATTTTTCAAAAATGTTTGCGATTAAAATAAGATTTTGCGCTTTTCGTGAATTTTTGTGGTAAAAATGTAGAAGTTTTTCGGCATTTTTCACAAATTTGTTTCCTTTGATCATTTTGCAACAATACAATGTATTTTCGCAAACATTTTTCTCGAAATAAAAAAATGACAATTTCAATGTGAAAATTAACAGGCAACACTGATCAGGCACAATCAGGTGTCTAGAAAACTCAAAAAGATTGTTAGGCCAGGTTATGTGTACAAAAAGTGATTTGGTAGGTAAAAGTAAATGACAGGCCTAAAACAGCACTAGGTGATTGAAAACTTTCACCAGCGCTGTTGACTTACTACACGCTGCCACACTCATAACTCAACACGCTCACACAACTAAGTTGGGGTCCAGGGATGCTCATTCGGATTTCGGGTACCCGAATTAACCCGGGTATCCAACCTTTTTCTATTATCCGGGTCGGATCCGGATTCCAGATAGTTCTGCAGATATCCGGATAGCTATCTGCAGATAGTTTCTCCACCGATCCGGATACCCGCGGATATCCGAATTACCCGGACTACCCGAATCACAGATTTAAAAAAATCTCTCTCTTCTCTCTCTCTCTCTCTCTCTCTCTCTCTCTCTCTCTCTCTCTCTCTCTCTCTCTCTCTCTCTCTCTCTCTCTCTCTCTCTCTCTCTCTCCCTCCTCCACCACCACCACACTGAGTCCTGGGTTCTAATCCCAGCTATAGTATGTAAGCTGTTTTGAAAAACTGCAATTTCCTACAGGATGATATAAGAGGATGGATGGATGGATGGAGGAGGAGGAGGAGGGAGAGAGAGAGATTTTTACTACCCGAGCATCCCTGTTGGGGTCCTCCATGTCTCCATCACATTGACAACAAAGTTCAGCAGTTTCTAGCCAGAGTAAGTAGTACAACAGTTTCCAGCCAGTAAAAAAGCGGAATTCAGCAGATCCTAGCCAGTAAAGCAAAGTTCACCAGGACATTGACATCAGCACAGGAACACACAGCCACGCAGTTTGGAGAAACATTTAGAGTGATTGTTTCATCTGCCGCAGGGGTCATGTTGGAACATTAATTTGTTTTTTAAATGGTTTTATTTTCATTGAATCATCAATATTGTGACTATTATTATACCTAATGTTGAATAAAGACTTTTTATTATATTTTTCCTAAATTTGCTATGGAAGGTGCTATTCTTTAAGGGCTTTCTTCCTCTACCATATAATTGCTCTTGTTTTGAGCCCTAGCACACACGGTTATTTGGTTGAGGTGTTGCAGACACTCCCCAGAAATCTTCTTTTCCATGCAACCATATATACCATTAACCAGTGACCACCATGGTACAAGTAGGGGATAGATTTGTTAGGCTGTGATTTGCAGTTCACAATCATAGAAATGAATTGGGAATACAGCATTGCAAGGCGGTAGTACTATCCACTCACTTCTGTAGCGCCTGTGAACGATGGAGGAGGTTGCTGGCACTACTCAATTGAAAAAATCATAAAAAAAATAATTTTAGTAGACTAAAATGGGGAGTAGCTTTAGATTGGTAGCCCGAGAGTGACCTATGTTTTGCAATCTTTTTCATTGAACCATTTTTCATTGAACCATTAGAAATACAGGCAACATAAAACATACAGGGGTTGGACAAAATAATGGAAACACCTTGAAAATCAACAAAATATATTTTAATATGATGAAGGTCCACCTTTTGCAGCAATTACAGCCTCAATTCTCTGAGGTATTGATTAGAGATGGGCCGAACCTCCGATTTTAGGTTTGCGAACCTACCGCGAAAGTTTGGTTCGCGCGAACTTTTGCGAACCGCAATAGACTTCAATGGAGAGGCAAACTTGGAAATTTAGAAAAAATTATGCTGGCCAGAAAAATGATGGAAAAGATGTTTCAAGCGGTCTAATACCTGGATGGAGACATGATTGAGTATGATACACGTCAAAAGTCTCAATAAAAAACCTAGATTTGATGCAAACCACTGTTTTCAGGTCATAAATCACATTGAATGTTGAATTGCAGGCCTAAACTGCTTTACAACATTTTGCATGTGTATACATCTATCAGGAAGTTTAATTCATTCTTTCTCCCTTCTCCTTCTCCCTTCTCCTCCCTCCTCCTCCCTCCTCCTCCCTCCCACCTCCTCCGGAGGAGGATCTTGTCTTTCAGGGATTTGTAGGATGTCAAAATCACGCTCACATACATTGGCCAGGAATCAAACCCAGGTCAACTGCTTGGAGGGTAGCTATGTTCACCACTATACCACCAACACTACAGGCTGAAGCCAGCCTTGCTGGCCTGGGAAGGATGAAAAGCTAGGCGGCCATGCAACCATTCCTGCTAACCTAAAGCTTACTTGTGTCTTACAACTAATTGGCTTAAAGGGACTCTGTAACAAAAATGTCATTGTATTTTCTACCATCCTACAGGTTCCTAAACCTATTATAATGTGCTCTGGCTTACTGCAGCACTTTATACTATCACCATCTATGTAATAAATCTGCTTATCTTTCCCCTGTCGGACTTGTCATCCTGTGTCTGGAAGGCTGCCAACTCTTCAGTGTGATCTGCTATGCATGCCCCCTCTATGCACACTCCCCTGTGTGTGTGTGTTATTTACATTAGCCAGCTTTTCTCTGCTCTCTTATCTCTTACAAGCTGGATAAATCCTCTGTTCACATACTGATGAGTCACATACTGCAGAATTACAGACAACCAGGCAGAGCTGTCTGCAAGAGTAAACAAACAATCAGCTTGTAACTCTTCAGTGAGCTGAAAGAAACACGCAAATGATCTCTTGAGATTCAAAAGGAAGGCTGTATACAGCCTGATTGTGTATGGATGTATTTTCTATGTGTGGACATACTGTACATCAACCTACTTCCTGTTTTGGTGGCCATTTTGTTTGTTTACAAACAAACTTTTTAAAACTGTTTTTGACTACTTTTAATTTGGCGGGGAGCAGCGAAATTGTGACAGAGGGTAATAGAAGATGTCCCCTAACACACTGGTATGTTTACTTTTGTGTGATTTTAACAATACAGATTCTCTTTAAGACTTTACCAAATCCAATGCTCCAATATGGGGAAGCTTCTCTGTTTGCTGTTTTTTTGTTTTGCTTTTTTTTAAGTGTGGTGTCACAGTTCACTCATCTCTTCAACTACAAGACAGGCCCAGGAGTAGTCTTAGCTACCATAATATCTATGTTACGTCAGGGCCGTTATTACACTTTCTCTTACAGGGCTATGGAAACCGGTTTGCCCATGCGATAAAGCGAGGTGCAAAAATGAAATCATGCCTAGTAGAGGATGGGTTCGACCCATCAACCTCTGGGTTATGGGCCCAGCACACTTCCACTAAAATCGGAGGTTCGGCCCATCTCTAGCAGGAGGTCAGTTAACAAGGAATCCGGTACAAGAGCAAGGTACAGGA